>NW_016806197.1:2715323-2758095 GCF_001698545.2 Rhinopithecus bieti
GTGTTAGCCAGGATGGTCTCGATCTCCTGACCTCGTGATCCGCCCGTCTCGGCCTCCCAAAGTGCTGGGATTACAGGCTTGAGCCACCGCGCCCGGCCATGGGCTCTTTTCTTAAACTCTAAGCATAGAGGCAGCAAGTATAGGAACATGGAGCAGTTTGAGGGGAAAGTGGAATATCAGGGCAGGTAATGAAAAAATTGCCTTCAAAACAGTTACTTCCCCTACTCCTTCTCTCCCTTCATATAAAGCGCCCTAGCAGTGGCATTAGTTCCAGGATAAGGCCATGAGAACAGTTCAAGGAAAGTAGATTTGCCTTGGGGAGGATTGGGCAGGCACTGGATTAAGACTGGAGGAAGAAGGCGGGGCGTGGTGGCTCACGCCTGTAATTCCAGCATTTTGGGAAGCTGAGGTGGGCGGATCACGAGGTCAGGAGATCGAGACCATCCTAGCTAACATGGTGAAAACCCATCTCTACTAAAATACAAAAAATTAGCTGGGCATGGTGGCAGGTGCCTGTGGTCCCAGCTACTCAGGAGGCTGAGGCAGGAGAATGGCGTGAACCCGGGAGGCGGAGCTTGCAGTGAGCCAAGATCGCGCCACTGCACTCCAGCCTGGGCGACAGAGCAAGACTCCGTCTCAAAAAAAAAAAAAAAAAAAATACTGGAGGAAGAGTGCATGAAGCAGAGCCTTAGCGAATGGACTTCTGTAGTAGATGGATGAGAAGAGTAGAATGAGAGAACAAGAAAAACAGCTCTGTCAAGGATCCATATGCATTAAAGGACAATACCGTCAAAATACAGCCTGCCAATTTTGGCATTAATAAGGTCAAACTGCTTTCTTTTCTCCACTTGTAAAGGGAAACCTGTTTGTCAGTGTGCCATTTACCTGCAGAGACCCACACTCAGACCTTCCATCCCTCCGTTTGGGTTTTGGAGGCAGATTAATACAACTGTTGAGGAAACACATGTTTCTTATAATAACTAAACAATGTAGTCCTTCATTTATAATATGAGTAGGTGATAAAGGCTCATCTACATTTGAGGGAAACTAGACTAGAAGAGACTAAAATAAACAAATAAAACAGCTGCCTGTGGTAGAAACAGAGATAATGAAGAAGTAGAGTGGAACTTGAGGAAGTTCTAATCACAGGATGTATCGTTACAGAGCCAAGAGTGAATTAGATTCATAAATTTAAAAAACCAGCTTCCTGGCTGGGCGTGGTGGCTTACACCTGTAATCCCAGCACTTTGGGCGGCCAAGGTAGGTGAATCACTTGAGGCCAGGAGTTCAAGACCAGCCTGACCAACATGGTGAAGCCCCATCTCTACTAAAAATACGAAAATTAGCTGGTCATGGTGGCACACACCTGTGGCACACACCTATAATCCCAGCTATTTCGGGAGGCTGAGGCATGAGAATCACTTGAACCTGGGAGGCAGTGGTTGCAGGGAGATGAGATTGTGCCATTGCACTCCAGCCTGGGCAACAGAGCGAGACTCTCTCAAAACAAAACAAAAAACGTTTCCATGGATAAAAAGTAATGATTAATGAATTAGTTTTATATTGAATTGATTGCTGACATTAAAATTCAGTTGGAGGGTTAAACAATACACTTAAGACCAGTTACTTTTCATAAAAATAAAATAGAGGAAATTTGCAGACTATAAAGAAGACCTACAGATAGAAAGTACATGAGGAAAATTCATCCTTTAAGGATAGATCTGAGTGATCAAGTACCCATTTCACAGGAGTTACAGAAGGAAAGATCAGACAATAGAATGGAGAAAATTTAGAAATCTGAGTTTTGGCCCGGCCAGTGGCTCACACCTGTAATCCTAGCACTTTGGGAGGCCGAGGCGGGTGGATCACGAGGTCTGGAGTTCAAGACCAGCCTGGCCAAGATGGTGAAACCCCCGTCTCTATTAAAAAATAGAAAAAAATTAGCCAGGCATGGTAGGTGCCTGTAATCCCAGCTACTTGGGAGGCTGAGGCAGAGAATTGCTTGAACCCGGGAGGCAGAGGTTGCAGTGAGCCACAATCACGTCATTGCACTCCAGCCTGGGTGACAGTGCAAGACTCAAAAAAAAAAAAAAAAAAAAAAAAAAAAAAAAAAAAAAAAAAAAAAAATCTGAGTTTTCACGTATAAAGGGCATGCCAAGGACCAAACAGGAAAAAATGCAAAAACAAACCAACAAAAAGTACCTCCCTATACGTTACTAAAGTACTTACTATTTCAGAGGTGGAAAACAAGTTATGTAGACTCAAAACTGAAAATCAGACTGGCATGGATTTCTCACCTGCAGCATGGTTTGCTAGAAGATAAATGCCTTCAGTGTTCTGAGGGGAAATTATTCTCAAGAAAGAATTCTGTACCCAGCCTCACTAATGTTTAAGGGGGGGAGTCAAAATAAGATATCTGAAAGTTTGTGACATACCCCCATTTTGTGACATACCCCAAATTACTTGAAGATACACTCTGGTAAAATGAAAAATCCAGCCTGGGAGTGGTAGCTCACGCCTGTAATCCCAGCACTTTGGGAGGCTGAGGCAGGCGGATCACGAGGTCAGGAGTTCAAGACCAGCCTGGCCAACATGGTGAAACCCCGTCTCTACTAAAAATACAAAAATTAGCCGGGCATGGTGGTGGGCATCTGTAATCCCAGCTACTCAAGAGGCTGAGGCAGGAGAATCGCTTAAACCCAGGAGGCGGAGGTTGTAGTGAACCAAGATCACACCACTGCACTCCAGCCTGGGCAACAGAGCAAGACTGCATCTCAAATAAAAGACGTTATAAGAAAAATAAAATACACTTACCATTCATTAAGTGGAAGTGGATCATCATAAAGGTCTTCATCCTTATTGTTTTTACATCGAGAAAGCTGAGGAGGAAGACGAAAAGGAGGACTTGGGCTTGCCGTCTCAGGGGTGGCAGAGGCAGAGGAAAATTTGCATATAAATAGACTTGTGCAGTTCAAATTCATATTGTTCAAGGGTTAACTATATAACATTCTGTAACTAAAATTAAACAAATTGAGAGTAGTGCTAAAGGTCCTAGAATTTTTTGTTTTAAAATTTACAGGTGTAATATTATCTACTAAAAGAAAAATTCAAATAATACAGAAATACATAGGGTGCAAAGATCCTTATTGTAAGCATATATAACATTTCTACAAATCAAGTTCAAAAAAGACAGTTCAATGAGAATGTGTTAGATGCTTGAGCAGGTGTTCTTAATCTGTTCTTGCACTGGTATAAATAAATACCTGAGACTGAGTACTTTTATAAAGAAGAGGTTTAATTGACTCACGGTTCTGCAGGCTGTATAGGAAGCATGGTAGCATCTGCTTCTGGAGAGGCCTCAGAAAGCTTTTACTCATGGCAAGAGGCAAAGTGGGAGCAGGTGTCTTACATAGCAGGAGCAGGACCAAGAGGCGGTGGGGGGAGGTGCTACACACTTTTAAACAACCAGATCTTGTGAGAACTCAGTCACTATACAGTACCAAGGAGGTATGGTGCTAAACCATTCACGAGAACTTCGCCCCCATGATCCAGTCACCTCCCACCATGCCCCATCTCCAACACTGGGGATTACAATTGTACATGAGATTTGGGTGGGGACACAGATCCAAACCATATCAGCAGGCATTTCCCAAAAGAAAAATTCAAATGGCCAATAAACGTGAAAAGGTGCTCACCCTCATTGTAATGAGAGAAATGAATATTAAAACCACGAGAGCTCTACAAACTCACAGGAATTGCTAAATTAAAAAGACTGACAATGGCGATACCAAATATTGGCAAGGATGTGGAGCAACAGGAATTCTCACATGCTGCCCTTGGATATGTAAATTGGTACAGCCATTTTGAAAACCATTTTGGCTTTACCAAATGAAGGTGAAGATTTACATACATTAAGATTCAGAAATTCCATGTTTAGATTTATAGCCAACAGAAATGCGAGCCCCTGTGAACTTGCAGCGTGTGCAAAAATGTTCGGAGCAACATTAACCACAAATTTGAAACAACCCAAAATGCCTCTTCACACAACTTAGACTGGATAAATACATTGTGATATATATTCATACAAATAAATAATATTTGGCAAGGGAAATGAACAGACCACCTCTGCTCCCCTAGAACAGGGATGAATCTCAAAAACTTAATTGTGAATAAAAGAGCCAGGAAAGAAAATACACTGAATTATTCTACATACTGTTCTATTCAAATACACTTTAAAACCAGGCCAAAATAAACAGTATTGTTTAGAGATGCATACCTAGGTATAATAAAGCTATAAAAGACAACAGATTTTATGATTGCCCTAAAATCAGGAAGCAGGATACTCTAGAAGTGAAGGGAGGTTGGAGGGTGTGATCAAGATGGGCAGGCAGAGGGTTTCTGGGTGCTGGCAGTATTCTGTTTCTTGACCTGGATGATGGTTATTTGACCTATTTTAATAATTTGTTAAGCTCTTTATGCAGTATTCTGTTTCTTGAGCTGGATGGTGGTTACGTGTTCTCTTTTTAATGATTTGTACATTTAAGGCCGGGTGCGATGGCTCACGCCTGTAATCCCAGCACTTTGGGAGGCCGGATCACCTGAGGTTGGAAGTCTGATACTAGCCTGACCAACATGGTGAAACCCTGCCTCTACTAGAAATACAAAATTAGCTGGGCCTGGTGGCGCAAGCCTGTAATCTCAGCTACTCGGGAAGTTGAGGCAGGAAAATCGCTTGAACCCAGGAGATTAAGGCGGTAAGCCAAGATCACACCATTGCACTCCAGCCTGCGCAACAGTGAAACTCCATCTCAAAAAAATTAATTAATTAATAATAATAATTTGTACATTTATATTTATGTAAATTCTAATGCATGCCATATTTAACAATAAAAGGAGTTAAATTTAAAAAGCAAAGATCCTGCCTCACATCTTCACTCAACCACCATTAACAGGCCAGTCTTTCCAGATGTGGTTCTTTCTGAAGAGTGTTAAAAAAATAAAAGTTTGTTTTCCAGAAAGTATTAGGGGTAATAAGATACAGATCTTTGTAGGGGAAAAAAGAAAGCTTATTTCAATAAAATCAGAAAAGTGGGAAAATCAAGAAAGAGTGGTAAATAAAAAATACATAAGATTGCAGGGACAAATCTAAATAAGAAGAAATCAAGATCAAATGGACCTTATCTGTGGAATGTATTTATTTTACTACTTTAATAGGCTTAAAGAAAAAGTGTGACTTTGCTGTATTAAATAAAGCATTTAATAAAATTTGATATTTAATGTGCTCATTTTGTTAAAATGCATCCAGTACCCTTATGACATATATGCTTTTCTGTATGTTACATTTGAATACAAACTTTGTGTTGGGTGCACAGTGGCTCATGCCTGTAATCCCAGCCCTTTGGGAGGCTGAGGCAGGAGGATCTCTTGAGCCCAAGAGTTGGAGACCAGCCTGGGCAACACTCTGTCTCTAAAAAAAAAAACTGAAAAATTAGCTGGGTATGGTGGCACACACCTGTGGTCTCAGCTACTTGGGAGGCTGAGATGAGAGGATTGCTTGAACCTGGGAGGTCAAGGCTACAGTGAGCAGTGATTGCACCACTACATTCCAGCCTGGGCAACAGAGGAAGACCCTGTCTCAAAAATAAACAAACAAACCCCACATCCATTCCTGGTAAGGGAAAACATTCTTATGCATCCAGGGATAAAATATTTATGACAGAATACTATAGAAAACAAGTAGTAAATATCATATATGATTTATCATTTATTGGTAAGAAACGAATAGCAAACATAATATATAATGGCAAAACCTTACCAGTATCCTCATTAAAGTAAAAAAACAAGACAAAGATGTCAACTGTCATCTCCACTATTCAACTTTGTTCTGGAGTTTTCAGCCAATACAGTAGAAAACCAGGAGAAAAAAGAAAAAAGTACACATATTGGAAAGGAAGAGTTAAAGTTGGCATTAATAACAGATTATCTGATTGTCTACCTATTAAATTCAAGATATTTCATGGTAACTAATACTAGAGTTCAGAAAATTGACTAGACAAAAACTTGTAAAAACCACCTTCTTATATATTAACAGCAACCAATTAGAAAATAAAAGAGGTATTTAGTTACAATTGTATGGAAATTTATGAAGTACTTAGAAATAAAAAAACAAGAAAACAATGAAACTATTGATGAAATACAAAAACTAGCTTGGGCGACCAGGTGCCATAGTTCATGCCTGTAATCCCAGCGCTTTGGGAGGCTGAGGTGGGCGGATCACCTGGGGTCAAGAGTTCAAGATCAGCCTGGCCAGCATGACGAAACCCAGCCTCTACTAAAAATACAAAAATTAGCTGGGCATCGTGGCGTACGCCTGTAATCCCAGCTACTCGGGAGGCTGAGGCAGGAAAATTGCTTGAACCCAGGAGGCGGAGGTTGCAGTGAGCCAAGATAGCGCCACTACACTCCAGCCTGGGCGACAAGAGTGAGACTCCGTCTCAAAAAAAAAAAAAAAAAAAAAGCCAGATGCAGTGGCCCCTGCCTGTAGTCCCAGGTACTCTGGAGGCTGAGACTGGAGAATGGCTGGAACCCGAGAGGCGGAGGTTGCAGTGAGGTGAGATCACACCACTGCACCCCAGCCGGGGGACAGAGCAAGACTCCGTCTCCAAAACAGAACAACAACCCCTCCCCGAAAAGAAAATAGCTGGTTGAATTCGCGTGCGCCTGCAGTCCCAGCTACGCTAGAGGCTGAGGTGAGAGAATCGCCTGAACCCGGAGGCGGAAGTTGCAGTGAGCGGAGATCGCGCCACTGTACACCAGCCTGGGCGACAGAGTGAGACTCATCTCAAAAAAAAAAGAAAGAAACTATACTCACGGACATCAAAAAAGACAAGAATAAATGGCTAGGGATTATGTTCCTTAATGGGTTATCCCAGATAAAATCCTCAAGGGACTTTTTAAAAATTCAATTTTAAATCCCGTAGAACTTCCGGTTTAACAGAAAAATTGCAAAAATGGTGGAAATTCTCCCGTATCCTGGCCGGGCACGGCGGCTCACGCCTGTAATCCCAGCACTTTTGGAGGCCGAGGCAGGTGGATTGGTTAAGCTCAGGAGTTACCAGCCTCAAGACCAGCCTGGGCAACGAGGCGAAATGCCATCTCTACCAAAAATACAAAAAAAATAGCTGGACGTGGTGGTGCGCGCCTGTGGTCCCAGCTACTCATCAGGATGCTGAGGTGGAAGGATTGCTTGAGCTCCAGAGGTGGAGGTTGCAGTGAGCTGAAATTGCGCCATGGCACTCCAGCCTGGGCGACAGAGCAAGACCCCATCTCAAAAAAAAGAAAAAAAGAAAAAAAGGAAAAAATTTTATCCTGTATCTGCCCAGATTCCCCAAATGTTATTTTGTCTTTTACTTTATCCTGCTCCCTCTCCTCTCTCCCTTCCCCCGTTTGTACACAATACGTATATGCATATTTTTCTGTTTCAACCATTTGAAAATTGCAGACATGATGTCTTCCTCTCTCTTTTTTTTTTTTTTTTGAGACAGGGTCTCGCCCTGTCACCCAGGCTGAAGTGCAACAGCACAATCTCAACTCATTGCAGCCTCCGCCTCCCAGGTCCAGGTGATTGTTCTGCCTCAGCCTCCCCGAGTAGTTGAGACTGCAGGTGTGCGCCACCACACCCTATATTTTTTTAGTAGGGTCAGAGTTTCACCATGTTGACCAGGCTGATCTCGAACTCCTAACCTCAAGTGATCTACCTGCCTTGGCCTCCCACAGTGCTGGAATTACAGATGTGAGCCACCGAGCCCAGCAGATGTCTCTTTTTTTTTTTTTAGAGGTGAAGTTTTGTTCTATCACCCCGGCTGAAGTGCAGGGGTGCAATCATAGCTTACTGCACTCAAGCGATCCTCCAGTCCACCTCAGCCACCCATGTAGCTGGGACTACAGGAATGCACCACCATGCCAGGCTAATTTTATTTTAGCGGGGTCAGTAGAGATAGGGTTTCACTATTTTGCCGTATCTCTTTATGTCTGTGTAGCAAAGTGTTTGCACCTGAAAAACAGACATTCTCTTCCATAACTGCAGAACCTGTATGAAAATTAGGCGTCAACACTGATTATTAACCCCATAAATAATGGGTAAAATTAATACTAGTATATAAGTTACAGACCTTATTTCAGATTTTGCCATTATTATTTTGCCACTATCCTAATATTGTTCTTTTGGTTTGTTTGTTTGTTTTGAGATGGAGTCTCACTCTGTCACCCAGGGTGGAGTGCAATGGTACAATCCCGGCTCACTGCAACTTCCACCTCTCGGTTTCAAGTAATTCTCATGCCTCAGCCTCCCGAGTAGCTGGGATCACAGGCACCCACCACCACTCCCAGCTAATTTTTGTATTTTTAGTAGAGATAGGGTTTCACCATGTTAGTCAGGCTGGTCTTGAACTCCTGCCCTCAGGCAACCTGCCTGCCTCCGCCTCCCAAAGTGCTGGGACTACAGGCATGAGCCACCGTGCTGGGCCAAATAAATGTTCTTTTTTTTTTTTTTTTTTTTTTTTGAGACAGAGTCTCGCTGTCGGCGCCGGCTGCGAGCTGCAGTGGGGGCCGGGATCTCAGGCTCACTGCAAAGCTCCGCCCTCCCGAGTTTACGCCATTTCTCTGCCTCAGCCTCCCCCCGAGTAGCTGCGGGGACTACAGGTGCCCGCCCACTCGCTCCGCTAGTTTTTTGTATTTTTTAGCTGAGGACGGGGGTTTCACCATTTAGCCAGCGATGCGTCTCGATCTCCTGACCTCGTGATTCCGGGCCGTCTTGGCCTCCCAAAGTGCTGGGATTACAGGCTTGAGCCACCACGCCCGGCCATAATGTTCTTTTATAGCAGTAAAAAATCCAAGATTGTGTGTTGCATTCTGTTGTCATGTGTCTTTAGCCTCCTTCAGTGTTGAACAGTTTCTCAGCCTTTTTTTTTTTGGACACTGATATTTTTGAACAGTTGCAGACTAGGTACATTGTAAAATGTCCCTTTGGGTTTCTCCCCATTTTCTCATAGTTACATTCAGCTTATGTATCTTTGGCAGGACTACCACTGAAATAATATTGTGGTCATCTCATTGCACATGATGTTGATTGATTTGTCCCATTACTGGTGATGTTAATTTTGATCACCTGGATAAGATGCTGTCTGTCCATGGGACTTTTTATAGACTTAACAAACTCATTCTAAAATTAATTGCAAAAGTAAATGGAGAAAAATAGCTGGACGTTTTGGGAAAAGTAATACAAAAGGGAATTTGTTCTAAATATTGAAAGATAGTTCAAAGCTATAATAATTAAAACAATGTGGTAATGAGGGCCAGGCATGGTGACTCACACCTGTAATCCCAGCACTTTGGGAGGCCAAGACAGGCGAATCTTGGTAGGAGATGCTTATATAACCAACAAGTAATATTGTGGGTTGGTGTGAATGGATTACTTTGGTCTGAGCAACTTGGGCTCTGGGAGTAGTAAAAAGTTCTACCTGCCGTTTGGGGGATATGGGAGAGCTAACTGGATCAGACTTCCTTGGCTTTCCTTGAGACTTCTAGGTCCAACAGAAGACCTGTCTTTTGTGGTAGAGGTAATTGTGGCCTTTATATTTGGAAAGAAGTAACCAGTTACATTGATTTATCATTTAGGCTGTTTGATATTTATAACTAATGAATACTTTTAACAATAAGTTTTTTTGTTTTTTTTTAAATGGCGTCACCACAAATGTTCATTAGCACATCTGGAGGTGGCTACATCTTGTAAGTAATAGACTTATTAAGCAATAAATGTTATGTACTACTTTATTTACAAGCTTTTGCATTTAAGCTTCTGTGATGTTCTTTTATATATTTACATATTGTTTATATATATTTCCATTCATATATTGTTAAAGGCAAGAAATTTTGTGTCCAAGGGGATTAGACCTGAATATTGGGATTTTCCTAATTCTACTCTAGAACCTATCGATTTAGAATATGATAAAGATGGCATTTCAAATAAGTATAGGAGGGGTGGGCTTCTTTAAGTCCTTTGGGAACAGTAGCCTGTTTATTTTGGGAGGAAAAATTAGAGCCCTACCTTATACAACACACAAAAATATTAATTCTGATGTATTCAAATTCTGAATATAAAAAATCAAAACCTGAAATTATTCAGAATAAATGAGAATATCTTACTCATTTTATAATGATGCAGAGGTGAATGAAATATAGAACAAGGGAGCTGAAAAAGACAAGATAGAGAGACTCAAAACTTCTGTATGTTAATAGATGCCATAAACAAAAGACAAGGAGCAAGCTGGAAGAAATAAATATAAATAAAGTATTTGGAGTCGGGCAAGGTGGCTTATGCCTGTGATCCCAGCACTTTGGACGGCTGGGGCAGGAGGATCATTTGAGCTTAGATTAGATGTTCAAGACCAGCCTGGGCAACATAATGACACCTAATCTCTACAAAAAAAATTTAAAAAGTAGCTAGTTGTTAGCTACTTTTTAATAGTGGCTCATGCGTGTAGTCCCAGCTACTTTAGATGCTGAGGTGGAAGGATCACTTGAGGAAGAGAGGTTGAAGCTGTAGTGTGCTGTGATTATGCCACTACAGGGTCTCACTCAGCCTGAGTGACAGAGTAAGACCCTGTCTCAAAAGAAAAAGAAAAAAAACTTCCACAATGGTGAGAAGACAATCTAATAGATCTAAAAAGTAGGCAAAGGAGGTGATCGGGGAGTTCCAAAAAGAAGAAATACAAATGGGCCAATAAACATGTGAACTAGTACAATAAGGGAAATGCAAATTAACCTGACACCAGTTTGTACCCATCAGATTGGCACAAATTTGAGAAGGTTAAAGAGTATGAAGAAGTAGGCACTCGCATAACATTGCTGGGAATAGAAATTGGTCCGTTCTATTTGGAGAGCAGTGTGGCCCTATAACAGTATTATATCTATACAAATTTTTTTGTTTTGTATTTTTTATTTTTTCTATAAAAATTTTAAATGCGTATTCCTTTGACCTAGAAATTCTACTTCCAGTAATTCTCATACATTTGCATACAAATATATGTAGAGGAAGCTTTGTTACAATATTATTTGTAATAGTGAAAACCTTGGAAACACCCTTCTGTCGCATTATCTCAGACAGCTAGCTTCTTTCTGCCTTTGGACTAGAAACTAAAACCCGTTTCCCTGGTTACTATAAGTTCCTGCTTTCTCCCTGGGGTAAAGAGCAACTCCTTGTGACATGGAAGAGAGGATGGGTCAGACTTCACAGGGACATAACCCTTTAGCTTCATGTTCCCTTCTGGATATTAAATGTTTACCTGTGAATACAGGTTCTGTTTTAATTTTTTGCTTTTACGTTTTCCACTGGGAGTTCCTGAATCAGGTAAACCAAATTCTATGGTAGATTTTATTAGCAGCAAGTAATTTTTAGGAAAATGGGATTTGCACATGGAGAATTTGGGGGAGGATTTAGAGAGCTACTTTAGACCCTGAAACACAATTTCAGTTTTGTCAAGGTTGAGGAGCCTATGCTATATTTCGCCTAATAAAAATTAATGCTTAGTCTCCGTGGCATTAACCCAGACAAATTCCCATGGTTTATCCAAAATGAAATGACTTTTTAATATGTTAGTCACTCTTGGGCTATAAATATGAGAAAGAAATCTGTAGTTACTGGCGAGAGAGAAAGAGGAGTTGCCTTTTTACTCTCAGCTATGAGATTCCTTGACAAGATGTTTAATATTTATCAAATATTGATTAGACACGCTTTACCCAAAAATGTGATTTGCAGAGATCGTGAAATTATTAACAGAAGCCAACAGTTGGGCTGGATCAGCACTGTGTCAGAAATAGGTGAACTACAAAATTAAAATTCCTCCAGTATCCACATTTAAAAAAGTAAAACACAGGTAACATTAATTTTAATATTTTATTTAACTCAGTATATTAAAATACCATTTCAACATATAATCAATATAAAACTAATAATTTTACATTCATTTTTGGGTACTAAGTCTTTGAAATCCAGTGAGTATTTTCCATGTAAAGCACAGCTCAGTTTGGACCACCCACATTTCAAGTGCTCGGAAGCCACGTGTTACGACATGGCTCATGGCTACTGATGTGGGCTGTGCAGGCTGGACTGTAAGCTCCCGAGGACAGAGGTAGTCATTGCCTTATCATTGTATCCCCAGCACCTAGCACAGTACATGGTACTTACTACATAGCCAGCGTCCAATAATAACTTTTTTTTTTTTGAGATGGAATCTCGCTTTGTCGCCCAGGCTGGAGTATAGTGGCGCAGTCTCGGCTCACTGCAAGCTCCGCCTCCCGGGTTCAAGCAACTCTCCTACCTCAGCCTCCCGAATAGCTGGGACTACAGCTGCCCGCCACCACACCTGGCTAGTTCTCGTATTTTTAGTAGAGATGGGGTTTTACTATGTTGACCAGACTGGTCTCAAAATCCTGACCTCGGGTCATCCACCCACCTTGGCCTCCCAAAGTGCTTGGATTACAGGTGTGAGCCACCGTGCCTGGCCCAATATTTTTGACCTGAATGAGTGAGTAGAAAAATATGAAATCATAATTTCTTTTCTTTTTCTTTTTTTTTTCTTGAGATGGAGTCTCGCTCTGTTGCCCGGGCTGGAGTGCAGTGGCACAGCCTTGGCTCACTGCACGCTCTGCCTCCCGGGTTCATGCCGTTCTCCTGCCTCAGCCTCCCGAGTAGCTGGGACTACAGGTGCCCGCCACCACGCCTGGCTAATTTTTTGTATTTTTAGTAGAGACGGGGTTTCATCATGTTAGGATGGTCTCGATCTCCTGACCTCATGATCCACCTGCCTCGGCCTCCCACAGTGCTGGGATTACAGGCGTGAGCCACCCGGCCCGGCCCAAAACCATCTTTTCACAGACCCCTCAACTGTGTAATCCATGTGAATTATATTTGTCACGGAAATAGTTGGCAGTAAACTTGTAACATTACCTTCCCTGCTATACAGCCATTTAGAGAAAAATGTAGAATAGACTGCATTTCTTTTCATATTTGCCCAAAAGCAGCTTTAAAAATTATTTGTTGGCTTCAGGTAATACAGTAAATGACAGAGATTTTTAGAGTTGCTGTCTGCTGACCATAGCAACTCTGTTAGATTTCTTCTTTAAATTTGTCTCGCTAATTCTTAGAAAGAAGCATTTGTGTCTTGAGAAGAAGATTGCGTAATCCAACACCCATTCCCTAAACCATGTATCTCTTAGACATAAATAATATCAAAGTCCACTGAGAGTTGGACACTGTTTTAATCATCCCTGTCACTGTTTACTTTGGCCTGATGTTGAAGTCAATCAAACTTTTAGTACCTGTTTCAGATCTCCAACTATTTAGGTGTTGTGGGTGATACAGGATAATTATTATATATGATCTTTGCCCTTGAGGAGCTTATAATCCATTTGGAAAAGAAAAACAAACTGACAAAATGCATAGAGAAAAGTAAATGCCAAACAAGTTGATTTCCCGTTTATCTAGTGTTTGCTGTGTGCCCGAGGCTTGGTTATAGAAAGGTGAATACAAATGTATTCCTTTTCCCTCAAATAGCTCAAAGCCTCCTAGAAAGTTACATGCGTAAGCCAATAAACTTTTCAACATGACAAATCTAACAAATCTTTGAAGTGCAGTAATAATATCCCAATATGCAAATGAGGAAGCTGAGACTAAGTCAGTGACTTGCTCAAAGTAGCAGTTAGAAAGAATCTGGATTCAAACTTAGACGTTTATAGGAGCTCTTATTTTTTCTTCCACACCACACTTTCTGTTTCAAGAGTCCTAAAAAGAGAAATTGAGTTCGTCATTTAAGGTAAATCATAGTTCAGTAAATCAGACAAACTGATTATAGTTTGTCTGATATTCATGTATTTACATAGTTAAGGTGTGATCTTATTAATTGTATATGTATACACTAATATATGAGTAGTATGGTATTGAACTGGAAGGGTCCTAGGGTTTTATCGATGAGAAGGGTGGTGTGCACTAGACTTAGGTATTTCCACAAGTAGGGATTCATGGGTAGGTAGGTAGACTAGGCCAAGGTATAGGGGAGGAAGTCTGGGCTTTTCAGGCAGAGAGAAGTGTGAGAAGTTGACAGTAGGACAAGGTTAGTAGGAGAAAAGCTCTAACATGTTGGGCAGGGGACTTGGTACTTGAGTGGTGAGGAACCATCAAAGACTTTCAAACACGACTAACAGGTTGGATGTCAGTGACTCAGTGATTCACTGTTTTTTAGTTGCTCTCAATCTGTGCACAGTTTCAGCTCTTGTTTAAAAATATAACCTTAGAAAGTGGGATTTTGATTTTAAAAAGTAAATATAGAAGGCCTATGTTAGGTTAGTAATAAATGTTTGTATAACATGTTTATTAGGTGTCTAGTGTTGTCCTAAATATTAACTTTATACTAGTATCTATTACCAACATATAAAAGTACGTTCATCTTTAGGGTCACAACTATAGTAGCTTCTTATTCCATCCACTATGTATTTAAGCATCTTTGTTTCTGAAGTTAGGCAAGGGTTTGTATAGATTGGTATAAACATTTTAAGGATAACAGAAATTATAATAAACTTTTTTTGTTTTTTTTTTTTTACTCTAAAACAACCTTGAAGTAATTTTTAGTAAACTAGTTGAGGCTGGGCGTGGTAGCTTACGCCTGTAATCCCAGCACTTTGGGAGGCCAAGGCAGGCGGATCACCTGAGGTCAGCAGTTCGAGACCAGCCTGGCCAACATAGTGAAACCCCGTCTCTACTGAAAACACAAAAATTAGCCAGGCATGGTGGCGGGCACCTGTAATCCCAGCTACTTGGGAGGCTGAGGCAGGACAATCACTTAAACCTGGGAGGCAGAGGTTGCAGTGAACTGAGATCGCACCACTGTACTCCAGCCTGGGTGACAGAGTGAGACTTGGTCTCAAAAAAAAAAAAAAAAATAGTTGATATAATTTAGACTTCAGGACACTTTCAAATATAAATTGTAGAAACAGCTTTTCTTAGTAAAGCTCTTAATAGGATGAAAGATGCTCTCTGAGATAAATATAAGGAGATTCTTTGTTAACCACCATAAATCCAGGATGTTAAAGTCAAAATTTTACTGTAACTCCTTAACAGCCAGTTTCCATTTTAAGTGTATAATTATATCTTGTGGAAAAATCATAGATTTTATGTGTGTGTATTTTTATTTATACATGACTCATTCACATTTGTGATTATATTTATTTAGTTCTCTAATGTTCACAGTTTAATTTAGTTGGCCTGTGTTTTTTTCTCCTCTGAGGTAATTAGAAAATTTGTCCTGTTAGCTTTTGGATTATTAAACCCTTCCTCCTCCTTTTCTTGAAAATTTCAAGTTATCAGCCATTTTCTTGAATTTATCATGCTTTTTACAGTTATCAAAATCTGAAGGTAATCATAAAAAATAGAAGTAGAGACTAGCTCCTTAAAATCTTAAGTAGTATGTGTGAATAAGAAGTATTATTAAGAAGTATATCCATGTTATAAATCTAAACAAATAAGAAGTATATCCATGTTATACATCTTTCCTGATCCCCTTTTAAGGCTAAAATGGTTGTTACCTAATTTTGTTTGTGCTTTTAAACTGGTAGGACACCTGTGGAAAACTGTCCTCTTCTCTCCTAGGCCACAGACCTCCACCAGCACGAAGTGGACATCGCTGCGTGGCAGATAATACCAACCTATATGTGTTTGGAGGTTATAACCCAGATTATGATGAATCGGGAGGGCCTGATAATGAAGACTATCCTCTCTTCAGGGAACTCTGGAGGTATCATTTTGCTACAGGAGTATGGCACCAGATGGGCACAGATGGCTACATGCCCCGGGAATTGGCATCTATGTCACGTGAGTACAAGCAGTTCGTAACTCCTGACTTTATGAAATGTCTGAGAAGCCAGGTTCACTGTCCCATATTCCTTGTTAATAATTTATAACACCATATTGTGATTTCGTCCTGTGGGTGGATAGGCTTTTTACTAGGGTAATAACATAGCATGGTGATTCTAAATTATTTGGGTCCTGAGTTTGAATTCAGCTTGTCAGGTGAGTTTTAGCTTTAATTTCCTAACTTGTAAAATGGGATTAATAATATCCTAGAGGGTTCAATATAAAGTATCATGTATATGCTAGGCAAAATGTAGTAGAAGGTCAACAAATGGGGCTTAGGACAATGACAGTTAATAGCTATTGAGCAAAGTACAGGCATACCTCAGAGATATTGTGGGTTTAGTGCCAAACCACCACAATAAAGCGAGTCACACAACGTTTTTGGTTTCGTAGTGCATATAAAGTTATGTTTACACTATGCACTAGTCTCTTTAGTGTGCAATAGCATTATATCTAAAAAAGTACATACCTTAATTAAAAATACTTTATTGCTAAAAAGTGCTGACAACCAACCGAGTCTTCAGCAAGTTGTAATCTTTTTGCTGGTGGAGGGTTTTGTCTCGATGTCGGAGGCAGCTGACTTATCAGGGTGGTCGTTGCTAAAGGTTGGGGTGACTGTGGCAGTTTCTTAAGACAACACAGAAGTTTGCTGTATCAACTGGCTCTTCCTTTCACAAAAGATTTCTCTGTAGCATGTAATGCTGTTTGATAGCATTTTACCCAGAGCAGAACTTCTTTCGAAATTGGAGTCAAATCCTCTCAAACCCTGCTACTGCTTAATCGACTAAGTTTAAGTGATATTCTAAATCCTTTCTTGTCATTTCAGCAGTGTTCCCAGCATCTTCATTAGGAGTAGATTCTATCTCAGGAAACCACTTTCACTGAGCACAGTGACTCATGCCTGTAATCCCAGCACTTTTGGAGGCTGAGGCAGGAGGATCACTGTAGCCCAGGAGTTGAAGACCAGCTTGGGCAACATAGTGAGGCCTTTTCTCTACAAAAAATATAAAAATTAACCAGGCGTGGTGCTGCACGACTATATTCCCAGCTACTTGGGAGGCTGAGGTGGGAGGATGGCTGGACCCCAGGAGGTTGAGGCTGCAGAAGCTGTGATCATGCCACTGCATTCCAGCCTGAGTGACAGAGTAAGACCCTGTCTCAAAAAAAAAAAAAAGAAAAGAAAAGAAAAAGAGGCCGGGCATGGTGGCTCACACCTGTAATCCCAGCACTTTGGGAGGCTGAGGTGGGTGGATCACAAGGTCAAGAGTTTGAGACCCAGCCTGGCCAACATGGTGAAACCCTATCTCTACAAAAAATACCAAAAAAAAAAAAAAAAAAAAAAATTAAGTGGGCAAGGGGGGAGGCGGAAGAAATCCCAGCTACTCGGGAGGCTGAGGCAGGAGAATCGCTTGAACCCGGGAAGGCAGGGGTTGCAATAAGCCAAGATCGCCCCACTGCACTCCAGCCTGGGCAATAAGAGTGAGACTCCGTTTCAAAAAAATTTAAAAAAAAATTAAAAATCTGTTGTTTAGTGTAGCCACTTAGCTGGATCTTTTGGATAACTTGCTGCAGCTTCTACATCAGCACTTGCTGCTTCACTTTNATCCCAGCACTTTGGGAGGCTGAGGTGGGTGGATCACAAGGTCAAGAGTTTGAGACCCAGCCTGGCCAACATGGTGAAACCCTATCTCTACAAAAAATACCAAAAAAAAAAAAAAAAAAAAAATTAGCTGGGCATGGTGGCAGGCGCCAGTAATCCCAGCTACTCGGGAGGCTGAGGCAGGAGAATCGCTTGAACCCGGGAAGGCAGGGGTTGCAATAAGCCAAGATCGCCCCACTGCACTCCAGCCTGGGCAATAAGAGTGAGACTCCGTTTCAAAAAAATTTAAAAAAAAATTAAAATCTGTTGTTTAGTGTAGCCACTTAGCTGGATCTTTTGGATAACTTGCTGCAGCTTCTACATCAGCACTTGCTGCTTCACTTTGTACTTTTATGTATTGGAGATGGCTTCTTTCCTTAAACCTCTTGAACCAACCTCTGCTAGCTTCCAACATTTCTTCTGCAGCTTCCTTACCTCTCCCCACCTTCATAGAGTTGAAGAGAGTCAGGGCCTTCCTCTGAATTAGGCTTTGCCTGAAGGGAATGTTGTAGTTGATCATCTGTCCACTTAAACTTTCTGCACTATCAGCAATAAGGCTGTTTTGCTTCCTTATCATTCGTGTGTTCACTGGAGTAGCACTTTTAATTTCCATCAAGAGCTTTTCTTTGCATTCACAACTTGGCACTAACTGTTGGGTGCAAGAGGCCTAGCTTTCGGCCTCTTTGCTCTCCACATGCCTTCCTCACTAAGCTTAGTCAATTCTAGCTTTTGATTTAAAGTTAGATACGGTAGACTCTTCTTTTCACTTTATTACTCAGAGATAAGATTATTCACTGGCCTAATTTCAATCTTGTTGTGTCTCAGGGAATAGGGAGGCCGGAGGAGAGGGGAAAAAGATGAGGGAATGGCTGATTGGTGCAGTCAAAACTCACAGCATTTATTGATTAAGTTCACTGTCTTATACGGGCGTGGTTCATGGCGCCTCAAAACAGTTACAATAGTAACGTCAAAGATCACTGATCAGTGCTGGCATGGTGGCTCAGGCCTGTAATCCAGCAATTTAGGAGGCCAAGGCAGGAGGACCACTTGAGGCCAGGAGTTCAAGACCAGCGTGGGCAATGTAGCAAGACCCTGCCTCTTAAAAAAAAAAAAAAATTAGCTGGGCATAGTGGCCTGTACATATAGTCCCAGCTACCTGGACATCTGAGGTGGGAGGATCACTTAAGCCCAGGAATTCAAGGCTGCAGTGAGCCATGTTCATGCCACTGCACTCCAGCTAGGCAACACAGCAAGACTCTGACTCAAACAAATAATAAATAAAGGCTAGGTGTGGTGCCTCACCCCTATAATCCCAGCACTTTGGGAGGCTGACGTGGGTGGATTGCTTGAGCCCAGGAGTTCAAGACTAGTCTGGCCAACAATAGCAAAACCCCATCTCTACAAAAAAATACAAAAGTTAGTCAGGCATGGTGGCACAGACCTGTAGTCCCAGCTACTTGGGAAACTGAGGCAGGAGGATCACTTGAGTCCCGGAGGTCAAGGCGCAGTAAGCTGTGATCGTGTCACTCCACTCCAGCCTGGGTGACAGAGCGAGACCCTGCCTCTCAAACAAACAAACAAACAAAAAAAGAGTTACAAAAAAAAAAAAAAAAAAGCCGGCCGGGCGTGGTGGCTCACGCCTGTAATCCCAGCACTTTGGGTCAGGAGTTTGAGACCAGCCTGGTCAATGTGACGAAACCCCGTCTCTACTAAAAATACAAAAATTAGCTGGGCTTGGTGGTGGGCACCTGTAATCCCAGCTACTAGGGAGGCTGAGGCAGGAGAATCGCTTGAACCTGGGAGGTGGAGGTTGCAGTGAGCTGAGATCATGCCACTATACTCCAGCCCGGGCGACAGATCAAGACTCTGTCAAAAAAAAAAAAAAAAAAAAAAGCCACTGAAATAACATAGGAGCACTGTTTCGAGAGAGAGAAAGAGAGCGAGAGAGAGCGAGTGAGCATATGTATGAGTGAAGAGAATACGTGGGTACGTGTGTGTGTGTGTATGTGTGTGGTGGCAGGAACAAAAGAGCTACAGGAGGAAGAACACCAAAGTTGCCTGCTGGATATTGGTGTGTTTTGTTTTATCTGGTAGAGCATTAAAATGACAGAAATCATAATTTTAAATGTAGAGATCATTTTCCTGGCAAAAACAGAATGTCCCTTTAATCCCTTTATTTGGAGTCCCCTTGGGTTTTTGCTAAGGCAAAGATGATGCTTCATTTTTCTCTGCTTTGCTGCATACTTGAACTGTCTTGAGCAGCAGTGGTATACTGGGTAGGTTGTAGTTCATACAACTCAATATTGTTATACAGAGTATTTAGTGAATTCCATAAATATGTATTGAATACGTCATATATGCCTACCAATGAACTATATGATAGAGCCCATATAGTGATATTCGATCTTTTTCTGCAGAACTTTGTAGTATAGGCCATGTACCCCTTATCTGAAATGCTTGGGACCAGAAGTGTTTTACATTCCAGATTTTTTTTTTTTAATATTTGCATTGTACTTAGCATCCCAAATCCAAAACTTTGAAATCCAACATGTTCCAGTGAGCATTTCCTTTAAGCATCATTGTTGGTGCGCAAAAAGTTTCGGATTTTGAAGTATTTTAGATTTCAGATTTTCAGATTTGGTATGCTCAGCTACTAGTTAGATGTCAGTGATTTGAGCTATCATATGAGATCATTAAAGCAGATATGTGTTAGCTTCTCAGATATTCTGGGTTTATGTGGGAACACATTGCAGGTAGCCATTTGTGAATGGAACTTGTGCTTCTCCTTCCTCAGTTGTGCTGCATGGAAACAACCTGTTAGTGTTTGGAGGTACGGGCATCCCATTTGGAGAGAGCAACGGCAATGACGTCCATGTGTGTAATGTGAAGTATAAGAGATGGGCTTTGCTCAGCTGTCGGGGGAAGAAACCCAGTCGTATATATGGACAGGTACCAATCTGTGGCCAGTCATGGTGTATTTGTTCATATTTTTCTAGTCTGGGGATGGTGTTAGAATATTTGTAATTGTTACCATTTTATTTTAATGGAGAAGAGTTATTTGTGGTTAGTACTTGATTTTTTAGTTCTGATATGAAATTATAATTTGTAAATCTGGTTACTTGCCATGTTCTGTTCTTTTCTTTCCTTTCCTTTTTTTTTTTTTTCACTTTCTAATTCAACTTAGGGTCAGGATATAGACCTGTATGGAAGTTCCTTTAAGTGTTAGAACCCCACCTCCACCTCCACCCTCACCCCCAGTGAGAGATTGGGCTCCACTATGGCCTGGGTCCTGGTCATTTTTAGAGTGATTCTTGAGTAGATGAGAAAGCACTTGGTGAAGAAACTTTTACATGGATCTGAGCTAAAACATACATACATTTTGTAGAGATTAGTTTAGGTTCCAGCACTTCAAACCTTAGGTCTGAAAAGTTATATCCAGAAAGATAGGGAGCAACCCCCGATACATCAGAGACTCTTTGAGAGTCTAAGCTTAAAACAACCAAGCTTTGACTTCTTTCTTGACTTGCCGGCATTAGTACTGATAAACAGCTTCTGAGCTTGACTTCAAAGGAGCACATACTAGACAACTTTGTTGCTTCCACAGGAGGCATTTAAACTATAAGAAGTGGCCATAACAATAGCTGAAACTTTCATTGAAAAGAGTCCTTTGGAAAACGTCAGGTTCCTTGAACTGCTAAGTAGGGTTTCTACTTAGGAGATTGCGGTGGCTTATTTTCATATCTGCTGCTTCTTGAGAGCATTTTACTTCAGACTGCTTATAGGGAGAAGCAGCTTTCAACGGAAGTGCTTGTATGTGCCCATGGGCTAGAAATTATTTGGTCAGCCAGGACCCTTAAGAATCATCTTGGCAGGTAGGACTTTCTTTCCAGTTGAGTAAAGCTTTCCTTTCCAAAGGTGTTTTCCAGGTTCTTAAAATAATCTCTGGGTTCTCTAAAATCTTCTTTTAAGAGTCTGATACATTAAAAGATTAAGAAGTACAAGAAAATTTCATAAAACCTGATTTGGAGGTGTCTGGTAAGTTTACATTCTTTAATCAAGTGTTAACAAGTTGGTCTTATTCACCTTTCATTGTTATCCAGGCTATGGCCATCATCAATGGCTCCCTTTATGTCTTTGGAGGGACAACCGGCTATATATACAGCACAGACCTGCACAAGTTAGATCTCAATACCAGAGAGTGGACACAACTGAAACCAAACAACCTATCCTGTGATCTACCAGAAGAGAGGTGAGGTTCTAGGATTCAAGCATATTTATTCTTTTGTGCTAACATTTGACCTCTTTCAGAGTATTGGCAATATGAAGAAAACCCTTTGGCTCCAGTTAGAGTAACTAACTGGCTGTTAGATGTTAGATCTCAGGTAAGTAGTAAAGAAAGGTCTATAGTAAAAAAAAGTTCTTCTGGTGAGGAAATAGTATTTCCTTCTAAACTACCGAATTTTTTCCATGTCATTTCCTCTTATATTTAGTCTTTCTGCATTAGGAAGATAGTAGTAACACTTTGAAGAAGAAACCAGTGGTAGCAACTATAGCCAAATTTCATATTACAGGCAAAACAATTACTGTCCAGTTACTTTTTGATTTCCCTTTTTTTTGAGAAAGGGTCTCATTCTGTCACCTAGGCTGGAGCACAGTGACATAATCATGGCTCACTGCAACCTTGACCTCCTGGGCTCAAGGCATTCTCCCATCTCAGCCCTCCGCCCGAGTAGCTGGGACTACAGGCATGTGCCACCACATCTGGCTAATTTTTTGTACAGATGAGGTCTCACCATGTTGCCCAGGCTGCTTCTCAAACTCCTAGGCTCAAGCAATCTGCCTGCCCTTGGCCTCCCAGAGTGTTGGGATTACAGGTGTGAGCCACCATGCCACGCCTGATTTCCCTTCTTAACTTGCATATTAGAATTCTTTGCCTCATTCTCTCACAGACATATCATCAGTACAGGGCACAGGGCCATCCCCACAGTGAATGTGAATGTTGATTGGATAGATGGAAGGAAGCTTGCATGGGTGGATCGGTGATGAATGATGGATGGATGGATGGATGGATGGATGGATGGATGGATGGATGGATGGAAAGGTCATTCATTTTAAGTGTCGTGTTAAACATCACATGGTTTTCTCTAGTTGCCTTCTAGTAGCAGATCTGTATCTTTCACTTTTCTTTGCTAATAGCAGTTGCCTCTTCATAGAATTAAACTCACTGTGGCTGGGCGCGGCCTGTAATCCCTGCACTTTGGGAGGCTGAGGTGGGTGGATCATGAAGTCAGGAGTTCGAGACCAGCCTGGCCAACATGGTGAAACCCCGTCTCTACTAAAATACAAAATTAGCAGGGCATGGTGGTGGGCATCTGTAATCCCAGCTACTCAGGAGGCTGAGGCAGGAGAATTGCTTGAACCTGGGAGGCAGAGGTTGCAGTGAGCTGAGATCGCGCCACTGCACTCTAGCCTAGGCGACAGAGCAAGACTCTGTCTTGAAAAAAAAAAAGAACAGAAAAAAGAATTAAACTCACTGAAACACTTGAAGAGATTTTTTTCCCCTCCAGTTTGAAAGCAAAGACAGTAAAACATTTTTTATTAACTCTGTTTAGATGAATCCAGTGTCTCTTTGTTGCCTCTAAACAAAATAGCATATAGGTGCTAAGGAAGAATTTATCTTAATTGTAGCCTGTTAGTGGGCTGATCATTGTAAAACTAACATAAGAGGACTTGGGAGTTGGCCTCTTACTGGAATGATTTTGATGTAGTTTATTTTATCAGCAACAAAGACTTCAGGTAAAGAAGGAAATAGATTAAGTTTTCAAAGCATTTTCACGTGGTTGCTTTCTTTGAGTCATTTTATGGACATATTAGAAATTATTTTAGCTTTTAGCTAGACTGCCTGGATGAAAGTTCTGAGGTGTTTTATATTATATCCACAGTTCTATGTAGCATAATTTTCTGCTAAATAAGTATCTTAATTTGCAAACTCATAGTCTAAGGTCTCTAAATGTAGGCAGATCACTTTTTAAAACTATGTAATATTTTCCCCTTTATACAAAATTATCACAAAAGGTTATAGAAAATCTACAAAATACAAATTAGCAAAATGAAGAAAATAAAATCCAAGTCTAAACTCAAAGATAACCAGGTTTAATGTTTTGGATTATATCCTAATAGCCATTTTCTATATATATTTATGTATCTATAAATTTTTAATGCAATTTATTTTAAAAAATGACACAAAAAAGTTCTCAATGCATTAACCACTATCTGGTACCTACTCTGTTATTGGTTGCATACTAATCCATTTTATGTATATTCTGTAAGTCATATAACCAATTCACTATTGTTAAACACTTAGGTTATTTCCAATAATTTATTATTATAAATAATGATGTAATATAAAACCTTATAGCTAAATCTTAGGTAGATCATTTTTCACTTAATTATAAGTGAATTTTATTGTAAATTTTCAGATACCGACATGAAATCGCACATGACGGGCAGAGGATTTACATCTTGGGAGGTGGTACGTCCTGGACAGCATATTCCTTAAACAAGGTATATTTTTTAAAAAAGAAAAAAAGGGAAAGGGAGAAGGCTAGAAAGAGGCATGTGTCAACTAAGCAAGATAATTCTGTTACTTTAGATATTTTAATTTTTGAGCACATTCCTCATTAACGCCTATTTTGTGTTGGATGCACTTTATATTATAAGGTTGAACCCTGTACCCCAAAATGCTTTCAGTTGACAGGTGTTATTTATCACACACTGAAAATACTTTGTGAAAATTATCCCCTTATGCTGGATGAGGAAAGTGACTAAAAGGAAGGCATAGTAGCTTGAATGGAGCAACTAATTAGAATTGGAAGCAGCATTCTCAGAATGTCACATCCGCATCATCATCACTGCTGTGTATCTAAAAAGAACAGGCTTGTTTAGGGTTGCACGTCACGAACTTGAGAAAGCTGAGCTCTGAAGGGCTGTTATTCATCCATCCCTGTGGCATTTCTAAAATGTCATAGTCACACATCCCAGGGGAAACCTACATTAGGCTGTAGAGCTCCTGGACTGCTTGGAACCTTAATGGTCTTTTTCAACTTTTGTCAAAACTGAATTCCCACATTCCCTTACAAACACTTGCTTTTTTCTGTTATAAAAATGATACATGCCCCTTGTAGAAAATGTGGAAGTTGCAAACAACATATAGAAGAAAATCAAGAATCACATGCACTGCAGCTTCTCATTCCAACCTTTTTCTTCATTTTTTTCTGTGAATTTAAAAAAGTGGGCTGGGTGTGGTGGCTCACACCTGTAATCCCAGCACTTTGGGAGGCTGAGGTGGGCGGATCACCTGAGGTCAGAAGTTTGAGACCAGCCTGGCCAACATGATGAAACCCCGTCTCTGCTAAAAGTACAAACATTAGCTGGGCATGGTGGCAGGCACCTGTAATCCCAGGTACTCGGGAGGCTGAGGCAGGAGAGTCGCTTGAACCTACGAGGTGGAGGTTGCAGTGAGCCGAGATCGTGCCATTGCACTCCAGCCTGGGTGACAGAGACTCCATCTCAAAAAAAATAAAAAATAAAATAAAAAGCAAAATCATATATGTGTTTAATTTTCAACTGCCCCATTTAATGTTTTCCCATATATTTGGAAAGATCAGAAAAAAGCAAAAGAAAAGAAGAAAGACTTTTCAACTAAGAATATATGTTTATGCAGGCTGCTGCTGTTAAAAGTCCAGTTTTCTATATGGAAAATCACTGTACCTTCTGCTCAGTTTTGCTGTGAACCTAAAACTGCTTTAAAAAACAAAGTCTGTTTTTAAAAGAATCCATTTTCAGGCTAGCTAAAATTACAGTTATTTATGTATGTGTATGTGTTCTTTTTTTTTCTCTAAGATCCATGCATACAACCTTGAAACGAATGCATGGGAGGAAATTGCAACAAAACCCCATGAAAAAATAGGTAAATTTAAAGTATTGCTTAACTTATCTTTAACAAACATATATTACACTTTTACTCATTTTGGAAGGAAAAAGTAATTTTACTGAGTTATATGGCAAGTTAAGTATCTGTTGGGCCGGGTGCAGTGGCTCACGCCTTTCATCTCGGCACTTTGGGAGGCCAAGGTGGGCAGATCGCTTGAGCCCAGGAGTTTGAGACCAGCCTGAGCAACATGGTGAGACCCTGTCTCTACCAAAGATACAAAAACATTTGCTGGTCATGGTGGTGTACACCTATAGTCCCAGGTACTCGGGAGGCTGAGGTGGGAGAATCACCTGAGCTTGGGAAATAGAGGATGTAGTGAGCCATGATTGAGCCACTACATTCCGGCCTGGGCATCAGAGTGAGACCCTATCTCAAAAAAAAAAAAAAAGAAAAGAAAAATCTGTTGAACTGGTATTAGAAAATACTTGTATTCCTTAGTCCAATTATAATTATTCCTTAGGGCTGGGCATGGTGGCTCACACCTATAATCCCAGCCCTTTGGGAGGCCGAGGTGGGCGGATCATGAGGTCAGGAATTTGAGACCAGCCTGGCCAACATGGTGAAACCTCATCTCTGCTAAAAATGTAAAAATTAGCTGGGTGTGGTGGTATGTGCTAATCCCAGAGGCAGAGATTGCAGTGAGCCAAGATCACGTCACTGCACTCCAGCCTGGGAGACAGAGTCTTGCTGTCAAACAAAACAAAACAAAACAAAACAAAACAAACAAACAAACCCCCCCTTCCCCCACACAGTAATTATCCTTAGTGATTGAGGAAAGAGACTTTTAATCCTCTTTATTGAATTATTTGGCAGAAGCTGAGAAATATGGGTGATATAAGAAATTGGAGCCTAAATAAAGATCTACCAGCTGGGTGTGGTGGCTCATGCCTATAATCCCAGTACTTTGGGAGGCTGAGCCCAGGAGTTCGAGACCAGCCTGGGCAACATGGTGAAACCCTGTCTCCACTAAAAATACAAAAAATTATCTGGGTATGGTGGTATGCACCTGTAGTCCCAGCTACTGAGGAGGCTGAAGTGGGAGGATCACTTGAGCCGAGGAGGTGGAGGCTGCAGTGAGCCAAGATAGCACTGCTGCATTCCAGCCTGGGCAACAGAGTGAGACCCTGTCTCTAAATTAAATAAATAATGAAGATCTACCTATCTCTGTGTGGGTAAAAGGGCTTGGGAAAGCCACTAGCAACTCCTGTCCTTTCCCTCTTTGTTTCTGGCACCTTAGCATTGTACTGTTAGGATGAGACTCCTGATGGCTTTTGAAATACGGAGGGAGTGAAAGGACTAGTCAGTGTTTGCTTAACATGCAACAAAGGGATTGTTTTGAGTTACACATAGTATGTCTTTCACTGTGTTGTATCAGTGTGATTCCCAGTCTTTCTGTAAGTAATGGAACTTCTGTGTTTGTGTGTTTGGCAGGCTTTCCTGCAGCCCGAAGGTGTCACAGTTGTGTTCAAATAAAAAATGGTAAGGATTCTAAATAACATTTTGCTTCCATTTCTGTAATTGTATCTTCTGAAAATATCTTATTTCCTAAAGATAGCCCCCTCAAAAGAGGCTCATAACTTTGAGAAAAGTCTATTTCTGGTAGTTTAAACTTAAAGGGAAATTAGTAGTTATGCCTCTCTCAGCCATTTTCGTCATGTAAACTAGTATGGTGTTTGGGTTCCCTCAGTTATTAGAGAACTCAGAAAATGGTGATAAATAATCTTTTATTTTAGCACTTGATCTTCCAGCATCCCACACCTCAACAGATGTCTGTGGTTATGGTGACTAATACTAATAATTTTGACTGTTTATACTGTAGAGACCTCAGCAAACATTATATTAAAATTGTAATAACTCCTTCAGAGTGATATTTCATAAAGTTGATTCTGTTCTCTCTCTGATGCCAAATGGAACTCTTAGCTCATTCTTTGGCTATATTACAACAAAGGCATTGTATGGCTTCAGAAAGCAGCTGCAGCTACTTTAACTAAATGTGATAAGTGACTCCTCTCTGGATAACCTTCCTGTCTTTTAATTTACAACTTATTTCATCGTTTGATATAGCTCTTAATTTTTTTCTGGGAGGAAAGTATATATAAATGAGTTAGATAGCCTGTATGCTTTTAGCAACTTAGTTCAGATATAACTAGGATTATTCTGCCATCTCTAGTTCAGAGGGATTTTTTATTGTGCTCCTGCTTTCTGGATAAAATTTATAGATAATGACATTGCTCACATTTCTCTCTCTCAGAATGGAACTGTACTTTAGATTTTCCTTGAATCCTAGCCAAAAAAGTTTCCAGTGCATTTTATAGCTTAAGTATTAGCTTAAACTTGGTCTAGACCTGAGTTAAGAAATTTATTCATTTAATTCTTTGAGGCCAAGCACCATACAAATAGAATTCAACCTTAGTTCTAGGCATTTCATTTGAAGGTTCACATAGCCTTTGTTACAAGTTGTCTAATCAGTTATAACTAACTGATTTTACCAGAAAACCCACACCTCTCATTTTGGGAAAATTATTCCTAATAACTGTACAGATCAAACAGAGCTTCAGTTTGTCCTCTTTTAGCTGAAGAAAGCTTGGAAGAGCCTCTCTTGTGTTCCTAAACTGAACACTGCAGTGAACGTTCCTCCTCAGAGACTTTAGAGTCTATGAACAGATAAATGTATATTCTTTCCAGGACATTATTTAAAGAAGAGTTTGCAAACTGGTGGCCTGCATATGTGTTTTGTTTGGCTCATATGTGTATTAAAAATTGTTTTGAGGCTGGGGTGGTGGCTCATGCCTATAATCTTAGCACTTTGGGAGGCTGAAGCGGGAGGGTCACTTGAGCCCAGGAGTTCAAGACCAGGCTGGGTAACATAGTGAGACCTTGTCTCTTTAAAAAAAAAAAAAAAAAAATAGTAGCCAAAACTTAAAATCAAAATATTTCATTTTAAAACATATCCAGATTTCCAAGCTTGCCTTGAAAAAAAATGGGCAATCTGGCAATTGCCAACCTTAAGTCTCTTATGGTAACGAACAGCTGGGGCTGCATAGCTGTCACCTCTTTTAGAGCATGAGCATTCCTGTCTGTTTTCCGGAGCCTTCTGTTTATCTTCCCTAGACCCCTTGCTCTTTCACTTTCTGTGCCTGGCATCTGTAGGTATGTGTCTGAGTTTGGAAACTGACATGAAGGCTCCCTAGAGGCTTGCATCCTTAGTCCCAGTGAATACCCTGACGTAGCATCTCAGTTCTATTGAGGGACAAGACAACAGCATGAGAGGCTGCACAGCAGAAGTCGTCTGTGTCATGGGGCAATCCACTTCACTGGCCACATGTCAGCTGGCTGTGTGACCTACCCTAAAACACTCCATAGTTTTGGCTCTTTTCCTTTGTGTGATCTTGGCTTTCTCTTTTCTTCATAGATGTTTTTATTTGTGGGGGCTATAATGGAGAGGTGATCCTGGGAGATATCTGGAAGTTGAATCTGCAGACTTTCCAATGGGTGAAGCTCCCAGCTACCATGCCAGAGCCAGTTTATTTTCACTGTGCAGCAGTTACACCAGTAAGTTTTTATTTTCATATCTTCCTTATGTAGTTACAGATGATAAAGAAATCTTTTTAGAGATATTAGCAAGAAAAAAACTCAGATATGGGCAAACCTTAGATTATTAATAATGTATTTTTAAAACTTCCTCCCAAAGCTAGGCCATCCTCTGAGAAAAGAGGAGAAAAATCATCACACCCAAATTTGAGAGAATAACAGATGTAAGAGAAATGCTACCTGTGGCATTCCGGCCCTGACCATGATGTCAAAGGTGTTTCCTGAGAGGGTAGAATCGTTTTAACCCCTTGATACCATATTATTGAAGGTCCTGCTCATTTCTTGAAGCGATGGCCTTTATTTTCATCTTTGTATTACCAATATTTGGCATTTTGGATACTTAATATAGTTTTAGTTTAATGTTAGTTAATAGTGAAATTGTTTGTTGTTGAAGTAAAAAAAATTCATATTTATAGGCTGGGTGCAGTGGCTCACGCCTGTAATCCCAGCACTTTGGGAGGCCAAGGCGGGTGGATCCCGAGGTCAGGAGATTGAGACCATCCTGGTGAACACGGTGAAACCCCGTCTCTACTAAAAATACAAAAAAAAAATTAGCCAGATGTGGTGGTGGGTGCCTGTGTTCCCAGCTACTCAGGAGGCTGAGGCAAGAGAATGGCGTAAACCTTGGAGGCAGAGCTTGCAGTGAGCCGAAATCGTGCCACTGCACTCCAGCCTGGGCGACAGAGCGAGACTCTGTCTCAAAAAAAAAAAAAAATCATATATATATATATATATAGTTTTTCCCTTAGTAATTCGTTATTTAAACCCTCTTGATCTCCACATGATATTGGGATCAGTGAGGAATTCTTGTCTCATTTCAGTTTGATTCCATCTACTGTGCTCTTTCCCCACTGAGTCTTCAGCCTTGTATGTTTCTCTCCCATTTGAATTTGTCCTGTTTTGACCACTCATAGGCTGGTTGCATGTACATTCATGGAGGAGTGGTGAACATCCATGAAAACAAACGGACTGGGTCATTGTTTAAGATCTGGCTGGTCGTACCTAGCCTGCTGGAACTGGCATGGGAGAAGCTGCTTGCGGCCTTCCCTAACCTTGCAAACCTCTCCCGAACACAGCTTCTGCATCTTGGACTCACACAGGGACTCATCGAACGCTTGAAATGAGGATTTCTGGACTGTTCATTGATACTGGAAATGTTAATTTAAAGAGACTCCTTTATTTATGGGCAGTGTAGAATGTGCTACAAAGAGGATTGGTTACCCTGATCAAGGCCTTATTTAGAAAATACATCAGATGCCTTTCTGTAAATTGGTTTTTCAGTTTATGGACATCTCACTTTCCCATGTGCTTCCTTCTTTGCTTCTCTTCCTCCTGACCCATTACATGCACATGTATTCACATACTCCCTCTTCCTTCTCGATGGAGTTAAGGGAAAGCCTGAAAGTACCTTAATAATGTTTTAATCAAGACAGATTCATTTTAAAGGAATTCTGAACAGTTCCATGTCATACAATGTTCTAGAAATTAAAACATCATCAACATAAACAAAATGAAATTTAAAATTTTACATCTAGCAACAGCAACAACCACAAGTTTAGGGGAAGCTGAGAAGGCTAACCTTGGGAATCTTGCAGGTTATACTTAAACCTAGATGTTTAACTTAGTGTTTTCAAGATGCGTCTAATTGACTAGTAGCTGGGTCTGATGGCAGCAGTGGTTGCCATCTTGTTGCATAGATAACTCAAACCTACTACTTTGGCTTTGAAGGAAGGTTAAGCAGCCCAGCACCTCTTGGTTAGTGATTTCTTTCTCATCCTCACGGTGCCAGCAGTGGGTAGAGTTGGCTGTCAAAGGACTCACGTGTGTGTCGTGGTTGTGCTCTTTGTTGTTGCTCTTAGAAATTATAGCATCAAGAATGTTTCAAATGGAAACACTTGTGGTGGCCAAAGTTCTTCATTCTGGCGGTTTTGAAACTCTCTTATGCTTATGAATGGTTTTAAATATCTCTTTGACTTCTTCATGGGGAATTGCAGACCCTAAATACGTGGTGTAAATGCCGTGTAACATGAACACAAGTTCCCGAGGGAGGCCAGGGAAGAGCCAGGCAGAGAAAACCTGCATCCTCTGGGCTTGTTAACTTGGCTTCCGCTCAGGCTATGGTCTTTGGCTATCATCTTGGCCATTTCCTTTTGAGAACTTGTTTCTTTTCTAATCTCTGGGCCAGGTACCTGCCATTTTCTCAGGCAGTTGGTCCTTGATTTTTCCCTTAGCTTGTTGCCTTCTTTTCTGTCTGCTTTAATGTGCATGGTGCTGTGAGTAATTGTCTAGTTATTGGATACAAGGTCTTGGGGGTAAAGCCACAGGTCATCCTTCCTGAAGAACCAAGTATCATTTAAAACCTAGCATGAGGAAGGAATGAAACTGAGTAGCATTCATTTTTTGTGTGTGAAATTTCAATTCTGGTTTGTTTGATTTGTTTTTTTTAATTCTAAAAAGAATGACATAAATTTTCACTTGCTTTGCCATCAGGCTGCTAGGGGAGCTGAGCAAGAGGCTCACCATTCGCATGTGTAAGCCGCAGGTGTACTCAAGGTGCTGAAGGCGTGCAAGGGGCAGCGCTGGTCCTCCCGGGGCCACCTCACAGCAGGAGACTTGCATGGGAGAGTTGGAACACACCTTTCCTTTAAGTGCCTCTTTTTTCACCTAGCTTTTAAAGTTATTCTTTTTCCTTCATCTCAGAAGGGATCTCTTTAGCTTATGTGTGGATTTAAAATGACCTTTGTGCTATGGTTAAAAAGTTACCATCTGGTGTTCAGTTCTGGAAAAGAGAAAACCACAGCCTCCAGACATGCTCCTGATTTCTAGGCCTTATCATACCATCCCCTCTGTGACGGGTTGAGTTCATGGAGCCTGTATTCTGGGAAGTCTTATAATAACCACGCACCTGTGAACTTGGGTCCTTTCTGGGGAGTGAGGAATGTGGGAGAGAGGCAGGAAAAGGAGCAGCTCCTCTAGGGGCCCATCCTCCCACATCTTGCCATTACCAGTCTATGTAGCCCTTAACCTCCTGCCACCACTGCCAGGCTTGCTTCTCTGTGCTCTCCCAGAGCAAGCCAGTCTGAGCAGCTCCATTAGTCCAAAACAGAGCTTTGCTGCATGGCTCCAGCCTGGCCTCTGGATATTTGGTGGAAATATATCCCAATTGAACAAGCCAGGCTGTCTAGGGTGGTAAGAGGATTTTTGACCTGGATTTATACAGGGACCAAAGACTGAATGCTCAGCCTCTGTGCTTAGACTTTCATGATCCTTAGGATAGAAGCGAGTCTCTAGCCCTGCTACACCAGAGAGCTGAAGAGAGATGTGGTCTGGTTCCATCCACACTTGCTGGCATCCTTTGTTAAGCCTCCTGAGGGCAGTCTTCTTTGAGGTAGACCTTGGAGGCCTGACATCGAAGACCTGTGTGTTTTATTTTCATAAAAGTATATATCCTTGGTCCAAAGTGTCTTCTTTTAATATAACACTAGTAAAAATGACGTGGTATGACCAGCACTGAGTGCTATAGAACCACACATGTGCACATGTTCTGGATGCCAAATGACTGTGTGTGAATGACTAAGTGTAGATAACTAGAAATTAGATAGGGGTCATCAGGCATTTCAGTATACCTATAACCAGCACTCGAAATTCCGGACACTGTTTACTTGATTTAGGAAAGTTTATGCCTGCTGCTTCTCTGCCTCTTTGAGGTACTCCCAGCCGTCTTACTACAGTCCTGTAAATTTAAGTGCAATATATAGAAACATATGGATATATACAGATTATATATAGGGTGTAACTATAAAGCAGGTAGACTACTTTTTTGCGTCTTGGGGAAGTGAGCTTATTACTTTAGGGTCAAATTATGCCAAGAATTTTAGATGTGATCAGCTGGCTTAAGCCAACTCATGGTAAAGCTGGATTTTCAAGTCTATGTTTTCTTACTCCAAGATGGAACTCTTAGAGACTCACTGTTCCTTAAGTGTGTTAGAGTTGAGATTTTTTTTCTCCCTGTCATCTTTGCACTAGCTCATGTTTGCATGTCTTACATTTTGTTGCCCGAGAACAAGGAAGTCCGTCTGTAAGGAGTTTCCTAAATGGAGAATTAAAACCTAGTATTTAACACTATCCGTTCTCCCATGTATATACTAATTTATCTGGGAATGTAACACTTTATTAAATGAAGAAAATGATGCTTTCTTCATTTAATATTTTCCACGTCCTGGAAAAACTATAAACTGACACAGAATAAATTGAAATCTTAACTATCCTTCAGGGGCTAAACAAAACCCTTTCCATTGGCAGAATCTCCTTTTTTCAGGGCCATAATGACACGATGTAAAAATTTGCTTTAAACCATTCATGTCCTTACATAGCTAGATTTTAAAGTATAATAAGCATATTAACATTTTTAAGCAAAAGATAGGTTAACAGTGACCTTTGGTTATCCACCAGTAGCAAGAGTAAAGCACAGATCATTGAAATCCATAGATAATCAGCGAATCAACTTTTCTATCAAACAATAGATTCATTTACATTTCTTTTTCCTCTCTATCCTTCCCTCTAAGCACCTGTTTTTCCATGGAATGGGGCTAATGAGTAGTTAGAAAAGGAAAAGGAACAATCAGTAGGAGCTGACAACCAGTGACCATATAAGCAGCTGATTGCCTGTAATTAGTCAGTCTGAACAATTAGAGTTGAATGCTGAAATTAGGAACCACAGGTGGTAATCCTGAGTAGATGTAACTCTTCAGCATCATCTCCTGCCCTGAGCTCCAGGCCATCTCTCCTCTAACCACCAAAGAACTCTTAGTACCTATGGGAAGGAAAAGCTGTGTGCAACACAGAGAAAATTCCATTATTTGAACACATTTATTTGGCTCTTAACAAATACTTGCTTTTCCTCTAATCTTGCAAGATTTCCTCCATTTTCCAATCACACAACTTGGCATGTAGGAAAGGTTGAATGATCCTCTAAGACTGTGTTGGTCTTAGTATTCTGTAAAACCAATTTTTTTTTTTTTTTTTTTTGTGGTCTTACAGATGTTTAGAAAGTGGCACAGGTTACTAAATTGTCTACCTGCCAGCATTCTGATGTAGCACAAAAAGCTATTTTCCTTTTTTTTTTGTATTAATTTTTCTGGCATTGAGCTCTAGGGTGGATGAAGGTTTATGGTCCTCTGATCATCAGCTCCATTCTAAAAACTGGTCACTGTTGGCTGAAATTGCTCTGGTTCCCCAAATGCCTTGGGACTCCAGACGCACCCGCAGGGCCTGAGGTAGGTTTCATAGTTCTAGGACCTCTGTGTGCGTTGCCACCAGATCCCATCTAGCAATGGCCTTTCCCTTCTAAGGTCATTAGATTCAGCCAAAAGCGACCTCTTCCCTAGTCTGGTGTTATGAACATAAGTTCTGAGTTGTGCTACAAAAGTAGTTCCATCTTTTTATTGTAATTTTCATGTTTTAATTTGAAAAAAAAAACAAACTTTTATAAGGTTTTTTAAGGGCCCTGCTTAGTCAGTGTACAGGATGGAGTCAGAGGCAATTTTCAGGAAAAAAAAAAACAAAAAACAAAAAACAATTTCACCAAGCGGTAGTAATTGTTATTTTACTAGTTATACATTTAGAATATAAAGGAGGCATCAGAAAACACACTCTCTAAAGCCACTTCCTTGTGCACAGAGTCTGCACAGGGAGAGCACAGGCATCTCCCTGGAAAAGCACCTGCCAATGACGAATTTCCTGGAAGAACCTAGGCAAGAAAGGAAGCCTCTTTCTGAGACGCAGTCTCTGGGAGGTGAGCCTAGCTTTGCTCTTCCTACAGGGTATGCTTGGGCCATACACAATGCTCGCCTTACTTTAAAGCTATTTTGCCACAGTCCTGTTAAATAGTGTGGACGTCCTTTTGCAGTCTGGTGTGCATGCCATATGATCAGGACAGCTTTTCCACTTTACTTGGTTTCCTACAAGCAAGTAGGAAATATAGTGAATTTACCCTAAAATGTCCAATCTGTATTTATGTACCTTGTCAGTGTTTTGCTGTTGGTTTTCTAAAACAATCTGATCAATAAATCTTATCCAAATCAATTTGGTTCAAGGCCACCTTGATTGTCTGATGGTAATTTGTGTGTACGTGAGCGCACCTGTATGACAGAAGCGTCAGTCCTGCCCACCTCCACCACCCCCACCAGGCTCAGCTTTTCTCTGTAATATCTGTGAGTCATCTGCCTTCCACCCCCACTCCGCTGTGGGTTCTTTATCTGCTCACTGTCTGGAACTCCTGGACACACAAGAGTTCCCTCACCAGTACACTGCTCCCTCCACAAAGACATCAGCAAGGGAGCAACTGCCGGGCAGCCCACACTCCCTCTCACCGCCCCACCCCATGTTCCCCAAACCACCGTGAGACAAGTTTGTATAGGTATATCAAGACTTTTCTGAATGGCTGGAAGAGCTACAGAGAATTCAAAGGGAAAATGTGAACCTGCATATACAGTCATATGACTGTCTTTTTTTTTTTTTTTTTTTTTTTGAGACGGAGTCTGGCTCTGTCGCCCAGGCTGGAGTGCGGTGGCCGGATCTCAGCTCACTGCAAGCTCCGCCTCCCAGGTTTTATGCCATTCTCCTGCCTCAGCCTCCGAGTAGCTGGGACTACAGGCGCCGCCACCTCGCCCGGCTAGTTTTTTGTATTCTTTAGTAGAGATGGGGTTTCACCGTATTAGCCAGGGTGGTCTCGATCTCCTGACCTTGTGATCCGCCCGTCTCGGCCTCCCAAAGTGCTGGGATTACAGGCTTGAGCCACTGTGCCCGGCCTGACTGTCTTTATGATCCGAGGGAAGAGCCCCAGGAGCTGCTGAGCCCTGTGCAGGGGTTCTCTGGGGGTGAAACTAGCTCTGCCCTTGGCCTTCCAGATGCTTCCTTCACCAAAACCTCTGTTTTATGATACTGCCATCTCTAATCCTCTAACCCTTCTCCATGCAGTACTTTCCTCCATGTCTGTTTAGTCCAGAGTAAGTAGGCAAGGATACTCCCAAGTCTGATCATTTTTCAGGTCTGCCTTCAAGAATTGCACAAATGCCTCTTATTTTTCAGTGTTTCCATTGGTTAACTATTGGATTGAGCATACCTTCCATGGACAAGTAATCTTAGTTATTACAATATACATCTACAAGGAAGAAGAGAAACAGTTTCTACCCATTCATCCACCTTACAGTTAATACTTTATTATGCAGAGCAGTCTTCTTTCCTTGGGTTTATTTCTCCTACCTCTTAACTATACTCCTCTCCAACCTACCAGATATAAGTAATGGACCCTATACCTTTCAGTCTTTAGACCAGCCAGAGCTTTGAAATGGACTCTTATGTGCATCTGATTTGGTTCTTAATATAAGGCATCTAAGACCCATCTTGGCCTAGTGGGAGGGGTTTCAGTGGCCTTTATGTGTATACAATTCTAGTTTGTCAAAATGATAATTGTTAAGCTACTGTAATTGAACAACCACATTCTCTTGTAGTTAATCTTCTGCAGTAATTGCTTGAGGGAAGAAAACACTGGTAAAACCATCCAGTTTCCCTACTGCCTTCAAATGAAAGGCCAGGTTCTAGCCCAGTGCTAGAGCAATAGAGCTTTGTGCAATGGTGGAAATGTTTTGTATCTGCACCATCCAATATGGTGGTAGCCACAAGCCACATGGAGCTTTTGAGTACTTCAAATGTGGCTAGTATGGCTGAGGAACTGAATTTTTAATTTGATTTAATTTTCATGTATTTATATGGAAATAACCACACATGGCTAGTGGCTACCTCTTAGTGCTGTTCTAGAAAAAGATGACCTGCGGGGTTAGGAGATGAGGGCTCTGCTCTTGGCTGAGTCCATAATAGCCCTGTTCTGTATGCAACTTGCTTTTCTTTGGGTCTTGGTTTACTCATCTGTCAAATGTGAGGAGGTTAGCTAGATAATCCCCATATCTAACATTCTTTATTTAGGATGTTTGGCCAAAAGCCTGGAGCATAGTGGTGAGTACCATAGGTGTACAGCGCTAGGACTAGAGTTACCTCTTAAACTTGATCCTGATCTTAAGATCACTGATCTCATCATGGTGGGAGGTCTACTGCCTGCTCCAGGTGGTTCCTTTGTGGGTGGCACAGTCAGGATTTCCACTTGCACAGTGCAGGCTCCAAGAAAAAGTATTGGAAATAGAGTAGGGACTAGAACACAGCCACTGCCAGGCCACCTGTAACCCACTGGTTTCAAAATCATGATCCAGGCCGGGCGCGGTGGCTCAAGCCTGTAATCCCAGCACTTTGGGAGGCCGAGACGGGTGGATCACGAGGTCAGGAGATCGAGACCATCCTGGCTAACACAGTGAAACCCCGTCTCTACTAAAAAATACAAAAAATTAGCCAGGCGAGATGGCGGGCGCCTGTAGTCCCAGCTACTCGGGAGGCTGAGGCAGGAGAATGGCGTAAACCCGGGAGGCGGAGCTTGCAGTGAGCCGAGATCGCGCCACTGCACTCCAGCCTGGGCGACAGAGCCAGACTCCGTCTCAAAAAAAAAAAAAAAGTCATGATCCATACTTGTTAACAATACAGATTCCTGGGCCCAAACCCCAAGGATTAGATTTTAATAGGTGTGTAATTTTAATAAACTCTTGTTGATTCCAATTCAGCTGGTTTAAGATGTTTGGGAACCACTGACCCACAGCTGAACTAACTGGCCAATGCTGGCCAAGATGAGAGACTTTGCTACTTTACTTTTTACTGTCATATTTCATTGTCCAGCAGGGGACTTCATTGCAAAGGCCAGAATGAACGTTTCCCAATCCTTGCCCCATTAGAACTCAGTGGCAGACTGAGTACACAAGTATTCTCCACTCCTTCTTGGAGAACCACTAAAATAACAAAGTGGCCCTAGTTTCCTTTTCTCTGAAATGGGGCTAATAATAGTAGCCTCTCTCCATACTACTGTGTGGCTGAAATAAGTAGATATGGGTAGAGTGCTTCAAATGACACCTGGCATATAGTAAGCATTATGGAGATATTGACTGTGATTGCTCTCTAGTTGATGGAGTAAGAAATAAAAGTGAAGGCTGGGTGTGGTGGCTCATGCCTGTAATCCCAGCACTTTGGGAGGCTGAGGCGGGCCGATCACCCGAGGTCGGGAGTTCGAGACCAGCCTGACCAACATGGAGAAACCCCATCTCTACTAAAAATACAAAATTAGCCAGGCGTGGTGGTGCATGCCTGTAATCCCAGCTACTCGGGAGGCTGAGGCAGAAGAATAGCTTGAACCCAGGAGGCGGAGGTTGCAGGGAGCCAAGATTGCACCATTGCACTCCAGCCTGGGCAATAAGAGTGAAACTCCATCTCGGGGAAAAAAAGAAAAATGTTTACTAAAAATTACAAAGTTAACCAATAAAGAAGAAACTAAATGTAGGACAAGGGAGGGAGGGTGGTGATGCAAGTGAGCTGAGTTCTGCTCTCCATAGCAGGAAGGGGTAAACAGAATGTCTTAGATTGAAGCAATAGCTGGGTACACATGTAAATTAGAGATGTAAAGGTGGGTATCAGGCCAGGCATGGTGGCTTACGCCTGTGATCCCAGCACTTTGAGAGGCTGAGATGGGCAGATCACCTGAGGTTAGGAGTTTGAGACCGGCCTGGCCAACCTGGCAAAACCCTGTCTCTACTAAAAAAAAACAAAAATTAGCCGGGCATGGTGGTAGGTGCCTGTAATCTCAGCTACTCAGGAGGTTGAGGCAGGAGAATTGCTTGAACCTGGGAGGTGAAGGTTGCAGTGAGCCGAGATTGCGTCATTGCACTCCAGCCTGGGCGACAGAGCAAGACTCCATCTCAAAAAAAAAAAAAAAAAAAAAGGTGGGTATCCAAAAAGCAGCCACAAGAGCTCACAGAGCTCATGGTAGTAAGACAGGTGACGAGGCAGAGGGGCTGTGGCAGTGACTGCTGGTTTTCGAGTGTGATCCTGGTTTTTTTTTTTTTTTTTTTTTTTTTTTTTACTTTTTCTGCCTTCCTAAAGCAGAACCTTCTGTGGCTCTTTCAGTCTAGCTCTTCTTCAGAATATGGCAAGTCTGAGTCTCTTCTGACCACATAAGACGGGGTGATTCAAAGCATGCAGCTAGGGTATTCATATTTTCAAGTTCCTCCCTGATTCAGCTGCAGCCTCACTGGTACTTGAGAATCTTTGATTTAAAAGCCAATCCTAGAGGCTAGTGGAAGGAAAAAATGGAGGTGAGGGAGGAGGTTTTTAAAAAATACACACTCTGTCAAGTTTTAGATGTGGGGTTTTGTTTGTTTTCGCTTTGTTTTATTTGAGCCCCGGCTGGAGTGCAGTGGCTCGATCACAGTGCCCCGGCTCAAGTGATCCTCTTACCTCAGCCTCTTAAGTAGCTTGGACCACAGGCATGTACCACCACACCTGGCTTAGCTGTGATTTTATCCTGTTGCCCAAAGCCTATTCGTTACCATCCTCTCCATTAATAAAATCAAGCAAGAACATTATTGTAGAGCAGAGGTTTTTTCTTTCATCCACAGCCAGGGGAGAGGAGGTAGTTTTGAGTGACATACAAAGCTGACCCAGCCGATCTGCTCACCCTGCACTGGCCTTGCAGCCTCAAATGCAAACGCAAGAGGCTTCTCAGATTCTCCAGCAGACAGCTCAGCAGGGGGACCTCAGCAGCCCATGCAGGAAGGCAGGTGCCACACACCGCTCAGGGAGGTCAGGAGCCACCCCAGCCCAGCTCCAGGACTTGGGAAGAGAGGGCAGAGACAGCCAGGAGCTCTGACCACTTACTATTTGGGGGCCCCACAGCAGGCCGGGAGCTTTAGAGTATTGCAAATGACATCCATGAAAAGAAAAAGCAGCTGCCATGCAGCCTGTGTCACCTTAGAGGGGTCAGACTGCTCAGTTTATCCTCCTCGAACCTGCCACCTAGAACCACCAGGCTGAGGAGGCTTTCACCATGACCACCAAGGATGTGTTCAAAATCCCCACCCCACTGTCAGGGAGCAAACTTAGTCTCCCAGCCCCAGAAAAATACATCCGGGCCATCCAGGCATCTTCTGCACCTGGGTTATTTACTACCCAAACCTCACCTTGAAACAGCTAAGATCAGGTCATGGTTCAGGATGTCGGCCCCTGCGTGGGCTCACCCTGCACCGTACAGGCTTACTGTCCACAAAGATGCGGTTTATAAGAACAGTAGGCACGGGGGTATCAGAGCTACTTGCATACTAGGGCATCCAGGATGAGAACTCCAGCTTTACACCAGATCTAACCCCGGACCCGAAACACACACACTACCTCAGAGCCCAGCCTCTGCACCCCCTGCCATGTCAACCAAGCATTTTCAGTTCATTTTCTCGTTGGCAAGCCTGTATTGAATCGCAGGCCTAGAAGTCTTATCCCCGTTTCACAGATTGGCAGGCTAAGACAAGACCCAAGGGCCAGAGAAGGGAGCCCAAGTCTGCAAGCCTGCAAGGTCGCGTTCATGAGAACTTTCATCCTCCTGTGACCCGGCGGCAGGCACGTGGGCCTGGGTGGTTACTGAGAAAATTCTTTCAGAAGGGCTTTCGGGGACGTGAAGTCACCCCTGGCTTTGCGGGATTTGGGGTTGGGAGCAGCCGCCCTGGAGCGGTGAAGCCAGAGGCCAGGGCGGTCCGTGCTGCGGGCGGCTCCCCAAGGCCCGGTGCGCTGGGCTGCCCGCCCCGCTGGCCATGGCCTGGCCGCCTGCAGCGCACATTGCTGGGGAGGAAGAGCCGTCGATTTCAGTCTGTGCGCCCAGATGATTAAGAAGCTGCCGCCCGCTAGCGGGGAGGGGACTCCGCCAGGAAGTGGCCCTCGCAGCCCGCCGCCGCCGCCGCACGTCCCATCCTGGAGGCCACCGTCGCTCACCGAACATCTGGGACGTGCCGTTGGTGATGGGGTGCTGCGGGAGCGGGCCCTGCCTTCGGGAAGCTTCCATAGGGGAGGAGGCGATCGATCAGACCACAGCAAAACGAGCAAGATGACCACAGTGGCCCACGGAGGGGGACGAGGAGCAGTGTGGCCTAGAAACAAGGAAAGCCTCCCGCCCGGTGTGCACGGGGAGTTAGAAAGTGTGGCCATACTGTTCGGGGCAGGGACAAAACCCAGCTTCTGGTGTCTTCTGCAAGGGGAAGAAGCCCTGTGGTGGGAGCCAGGGGAATCCCGGGGAAGAGGCGGCCCCGCACAGATCATCAGGGGCTGGGACAAAGCGTTTGGCTTCTCTAAACGCAGCGGGAAGTTTTAAACCAGAGCCACACAGAGCATCCCTGTAGCTGCCGCAGGAGAGTGCGCGGGGTTCCCAGCAGGGCAAAAAGCACCTTGGGGCCGGGACACTTCTGCTCCCATCACCCCCGCCCCAGCAGGGCGCCCCTGTTTGGGGAACAGCCAGCAATCAGGGACAGCGCCCCAGGCCCTGCTAGCGCCAGCACTGGCAGGAGGGACGCATGGAGGTCGGACGGAACTGGGGAGGGGGCGCTGGCCAGGGTGGTCTCAGGCCCTCCCCACTAAAGTCAGCTCGACCCAGGGCCTCCCTGCGCAGCCCAGCGCGGCTTGCCGGAGAGGCTCCTAGGACCGGAGGGGAAGCCGCTCTGAACCGGAATGATCTGGTTTGGAGCGGGTTGGCTCCCTCTCTGCTCCCCCGCCCACTGCTCTCCCTCTCCTTCAGCGACAGGCTGGTTTTTGCCGCAGTCTCTGACCAAGGTAAACAGGAGGGAGGAGGAAAGAAGGCTCTGTTTCCATGGCAACCCAGAACCCAGAGGGCAGGCGCTGTGGTTCTCCGTTATGTGCGGGGGTGACTTCGGGGAGAAGAAAAGGCTCCCTGGAAAAGCCACAGGGAGGAAGGACCCTCCCATGCACACGGTGGGGTGCGTTGCCAAGTAGGGGATGGAGGGAAAAGGAGAGGGGTCAGGCACCCTCGGTGAAGTGGAGAATTGAGCAGGGCCCTGGGGACACACAGACACATAAGGGCCAGGGGTCACACCGAAAATGCAAGCGCACACCCTCTTCTGACCACTCAACCCAGGGAGCAGAAAAGAGTTGCCAGAGGGCTCAGAGCTTCCGAAATCCACACCTCCCTGGTCCTTTCCAGAAAACCCTTCCAGGGGCAGCTCAACCTGGGGACAACCACAGAGGTGGGATCTGGGCCCGAAGACAGGTGTCACCTGAAACAGGCCACTGTTGTCCGGCTGCAGTATGCTGGGAGGACCAGCTCCTGCTCCACCGTGCCCCCGCTGGGAGGAAGGTTGACCCGTGCGTGGGAGTGTGACTGCTGGAAAGGCATCCTTGCCGCAGCTGTGAGTGTGTTGGGACAGCAGAGTCACTCCTGCATAGGATTCTAGGGCTGGGGGTCCCAGAGGGGTGGCCCCGCCCCTCCTGGAGGCCAAGGACTGTCACCGTGTCACTACGGCACTCTCCAGCTGCTCACCGAAGCCCTCGCTGACCACAGCCCTGCCACATTACGGGTCTTCCCTCTGTAGCAACGTGAAGAGACTGCAGTGAGGCGTGGAATTGGGCAGTTCTTCTGGATTCATTAAAAACTCGTTCCGGC
>NW_016806197.1:2758409-2782318 GCF_001698545.2 Rhinopithecus bieti
CCGGCCGGGCGCGGTGGCTCAAGCCTGTAATCCCAGCACTTTGGGAGGCCGAGACGGGCGGATCACGAGGTCAGGAGATCGAGACCATCCTGGCTAACACGGTGAAACCCCGTCTCTACTAAAATACAAAAACTAGCCGGGCGAGGTGGCGGGCGCCTGTAGTCCCAGCTACTCGGGAGGCTGAGGCAGGAGAATGGCGTAAACCCGGGAGGCGGAGCTTGCAGTGAGCTGAGATCTGGCCACTGCACTCCAGACCGGGCGACAGAGCGAGACTCCGCCTCAAAAAAAAAAAAAAAAAAAAAAAAAAAAAAAAAAAAAAAAAAAAACTCGTTCCACCACAGGAGTCAGCCTGGCCACTCCGGTGTGGGGCGGGTCTCTGCTCATTTAGCTTTCACCTGCGTGCCCAGGGATAGGAGAAAACGGCACAGAGAGAGGTTGTAAAGGGTAAGCATCCTGCCCTGGCAAAGCTGAATGAATGTGGGTAGCTTCCGCCCAGTGAAGCAGCGGCAGGGACGCCTGTGGGAACCTGGGTGGAGGTGCCCTCTGACCTTGGTTTCGCTGGGCCAGGGGGTGAATGCTTCTGGCAGTGGAGCTTCCAGACCGGGAGAACCCAGGCCTCTTCTCACGGGGGCCCTCAGGTGCTTGTGGACTGCCCAGAGACAGAAGAGAACTGAGGGTGGGAGGGCCTGCTTTCGCCTGCAGAACACCCTGAAATGCCCCATTTACCCAGCTCTCTCCAGGGCCTGCACAGTCCAAACTTCTCTGGCCTCAACTCCTACCACTGTGCCTTTGCTTACTCTTGACCAGCCACGGTGGCTTCCTTGCTGCTCCTTGAGCGCATGCTCCCTCTTTCTGGAAGTCTCCTCCTCCAGTATCCACGTGGCTCCATGCCTGGCCTTCTTCAGTTTTTTAATGTGGTCTTCTCACTGAGGCAGAGCCGGGGCTAGGGTGAGGCAAGTGAGGCAGCAAGGGCTTTCCTGCCCTCTCTTGTTAAAACTGTATACTCTCCCCTCTGCTCAGGACTCTCCACTCCCCGTCCTCTTCCCGAAGAATGGAGCACCATCTTGTTTAGTAGGCGCGTTGTTTATTGCCAGACTTTCTCCGTTAGAATGGAAGTGCCATGAGAACTGGAATCGTCTCTGCCTTGTTCTTGTTCTGTCTGTATTCTTCAGAGCCTAGCACATAGTAGGTGCTCAGTGCACACTGTCAGATGGAGGGGTGGATGGAGGGATAAATGGGGCCATGGGGTCAGTAGGCTGTGTCCTTCCCCAGTTCCCCTTCCAACAAGTGGGAAGTGTGCTGCGGCCTTAGAAGAGGCTGGCAGAGTGGCGTAATGCACTCCTGGTGAGGCACACAATGTGAGGTACAGGGGTTACAACTAAAAAGAAAAACAGACTGGCCTTAAAAAAATAACGAAGGTGGATGCTGCTACTTCCACCAGGCCCAGTAGCCCCAGCCAGGCTTTAAGAGTCCTTCTACATCTACCCGGTGAGGTGGTTCATGCCTGTCATCCCAGCACTTTGGGAGGCCGAGGTGGGCAGATCACTTGAGTCAGGAGTTCAAGACCAGCCTAGCCAACAAGACAAAACCCCATCTCTACTAAAACTACCAAAAAAAAAAAAAAATTAGCCAGGTGTGGTGGTGCACACCTGTAATTCCAGCTACTTGGGAGGTTGAGGCAGGAGAATTGATTGAACCCAGGAGGCGGAGGTTGCAGTGAGCCGAGATCAGGCCACTGCACTTCAGACTGGGTGACACAGAGAGACTCTGTCTCAAAGAGGAAAAAAAAAAAGAGTCCTTCTACATGAAAACTGCTAGCACAATTGGAGAAATTAAATTCATCCCGAGGCCAAGACTCTGCCCGCTGGGAAAAGCAGGGTGGAGGGCAATAGCCCAGGTGTGCTCCCTGCCCCTACCCCACACCAAGGACTGTGGGGATTGTGCAGGGGTGGTGGCAATGAGGCAGCTCTCTGTGGGTTCAGCCCAAGTGGGATGTGCTGGAGGCCTTCACCACTACCAATGTTCTCAGCCTGGCAGCGCATTGGGAGGGGCTGGGGGAGAGGAAAGAGGGGAGAAGACCCTCTTAGAACCACACTAGTGCTTCTCTCAGACAGGCAGCCCTGACACCTGCACTGGGGGCTCCGTGCGCCTTTCTGCTTCCTGTTCCTCGCTGTGTGTAACCAGCAACAACAAGTTTTCACAGTTCCATCCGTTGAAACCCCCACTTGCAGAGTGAGTCACCTTCAATTTCCTGCCCGCCTGCCTCTTTCCTGATTGACCTGATAAATTCAGGACAGCTTTTATTGCTTTTGGCGAAAAACTGCCATTAAGATTTACAGAGCCGAAAGCTGGTACAATGTAATCTTCAGAGTAATTTACACAGTGAGTTTCAAAAGATGAAAAGTTAGCATTTTAGAGGTAATTTCAATAAAAAGGATTATCAGATTAATCACTATGTCAATTTAATAGCAGTGTCTCAAATAATTAATTAGCTTTCTTGAAGTCAGCAATGCAAGAAAGGACTCTAAAAGGAATACAAATGGCTGTGTCAGACAGTAAGTATGTTTTGGGCAATCGATCTTGAGAGAATTCTTCTTGGAATTACACTGGTGGAATGTCAGGCGTGGGCTCATTGGCACAGAGACAAAACCAGAAAGTGAAAAGCTCTTGGTGTGCCCAGGTCTCCCGAAGAGCCTTGGGACGTGACTGCTGGGGGCTTGTCTGTACCCGAAGAGCGAAAGCTGACCTGCCCCATGTTGAATTGCCCTGTGACACCTGGAAAACGTGTCTAACCAAGCAAGCCACTGACAGGTTGCTCTAATGGGAGATCCAGGTGTGAACTGCAGTCCGCTTGTGAAATTACCCATGGGTGCTTCGAGGTAGAATACAGTCAACGCCTGGGCTGGTTATAAACACAGCCCTCCCTGTTTCATAGCAATACCACTCCAATCAGCTGCCACATGGCAGGGCAGGGCTGTGTTCTTAGTGGAGGCTATGGATTGAATTGTGTCCCCCCCCCATTCCCCCAGAAAACATATATGTTGGAATTCTAGCCTACAGAACCTCAGAATGTAACCTTATTTGGAAATAGGCTCTTTACAGAGGTAAATTAAAGTAAGGTTCACGCCTATAATCCCCGCACTTTGGGAGGCCAAGGCGGGCGGATCACCCGAGGTCGGGAGTTCAAGACCAACCTGGCCAACATGGCGAAAACCCGTCTCTACTAAAATACGAAAATGAGCCAGGCGTGGTGGTATGTGCCTGTAATCCCTGCCACTTGGGAGGCTGAGGCAGAAGAACTGCTTGAACCTGGGAGGCAGAGGTTGCAGTGAGCTGAGATTGTGCCACTGTACTCCAGCCTGGGCAACAGAGCAAAACTCTGTCTCAAAACAAAACAAAACAAAACAAAATGAGGTTATTAGAATAGGCGTTAATCTAATACGACTGGTGTCCCTATGAAAAGGGGAAATTTGAACCAAGACACACACACACAGAATACCACATGAAGATGAGGGCAGCGATCTGGCTGACAGGTCTGTCTATAAGCCAAGAATCACCAAGGCTTGCCACTAGACCACCAGAGCCAGGAGGGAAGTATAGCAGATTCTTCCTCACAGTCGACTCTGCTGGCACTTTTACCTCAACGGCCAGAGCCCTGAACTGTGAAATAATACATCTCTCTTGGTTAGGTCACTCAGTGTGTGATACTTGGTTTTTGTAGCCCTGGGGAACTCAGACAGTGGGGCCTCATGGAAAGAATCAACTTGAGTGTCTTTGTTCTTAATGTTCCTATGTTTTTCTAACCTTTTTTTATACACAGGCTCGGGGCAGAATGTGAAGATATGACGCATCTCAGTAGGTGCAAGCGTATTCTCTATGTTAATCACTATTTCTTTTTCTTTTTTCTTTTTTCTTCCTTTTTTTTTTTTTTTTTTTAATTGAGACAGAGGCTTGCTCTGTCGCCCAGGATGGAGTGCAGTGGTGTAATCTTGGCTCACTGCAACCTCCCCCTCCTGGGTTCAAACGATTCTCCTGCCTCAGCCTCCCGAGTAGCTGGGATTACAGGCGCCTGCCACCATGCCCGGCTAATTTTTTTTTTTTGTATTTTTAGTAGAGATGGGGTTTCATCATGTTGGCCAAACTGGTCTTGAAGTCCTGATCTCTGGTAATCTGCCCAACTTGGCCTCCCAAAGTGCTGGAATTACAGGCATGAGTCACTGCACCTTGCCTACTATACTTTTTCCTAAAGAACTGAAAAAGGGTGCGGTGGTTCACACCCAGCACTTAGGGAGACATGCTGGCGGATCATTTGAGCCCAGGAGTTCGAAGCCAGCCTGGGTAACATGGTGATACCCCATCTCTATAAAAAAAATACAAAAGAGTTTGCTGGGCCTGGTGGTGCACTCCTGTAATCCCAGCTACTTGGGAGGCTGAGGTGGGAGAATCACTTGAGCCTGAGAGGTCAAGGCTGCAGTGAGCCAAGATCACTCCACTGCACTCCAGCCTGGGTGACATGAGTGAGACCTAAAGAGAAGACTCAGATGCTTTCTCCTGGGGTTGCTGACCTAAGGCTCTGAGCCTGGAGCTGATGGGAGCCCTGTGACTTCTGCCTGGGGACAGCCTGCCCTAAAGAGAACAAGGCAGCAAGGCAGAGTGGATTCTGGTGACACATGCACACCTGGATGCACACACTTGGCCAGGTGTTTTAGCTGCACGAGCTCTGCAGAAAAGCCTCCTTGACTTTAAACAGTACACGGGTTTGGGTCTCAGCAATTCTGCTTAGAAATGTCATATTCTGAGGCCGGGCACGGTGGCTCAAGCCTGTAATCCCAGCACTTTGGGAGGGCCGACGCGCACGGGCGGATCACATAGGTCAGGAATCGAGACCATCCTGGCTAATACGGGTCGAAACGCGTCGTGCTCTACTAAAAATTAGCCGGGCGAGGTGGCGGGCGCCTGTAGTCCCAGCTACTCCGGAGGCTGAGGCAGGAGAATGGCGTAAACCCGGGAGGCGGAGCTTGCAGTGAGGTGAGATCTGGCCACTGCGCTCCAGCCTGGGCGACAGAGTGAGACTCCGTCTCAAAAAAAAAAAAAAAAGAAATGTCGTATTCTGGCCTGGTATGGTGACTCACGCCTGTAATCCCAGCACTTTGGGAGGCTGAGGCAGGCGGATCACTTGAGCCCAGGAGTTCAAGAGCAGCCTGGGCAACATGGCAAAAAGCCATCTCTACAAAAAAAATATAAAAATTAGCTGGGTGCAGTGGTATGCTCCTGTAATCCCAGCTGCTAGGGGGCTGAGGCGGGAGGATTGCTTGAGCCTGGGAGGCAGAGGCTGCGATGAGCTGAGACGACACCACTGCACTTCAGTGTGGGCAACGGAGTGAGGCCCTGTCTCAAGAAAAAAAAAAAAAAGAAATATTTTGGTCTTTGCCTACCTGCTCACCAAAGAGAAAATCCACCCTCAAAAGGTTGTGCAAATCAAGCACAAGGAAAAAGTCAGGGTGACCAGGAGAGTGCCAGACCAATGGTAGGTGTCTGATTAGATACCCCAGGGGCCACTGATGCCACATTTAACAGCCTGAAAGGAACCGTGGTGCCAGCCTCCTGAGCGGCACCACCCACCCAGGCGCCTCCAGCCCTCACTGCCGAGGAGCGTTTCCCAGGGTGCTCTTCTCACCCTTCGGGGAGCAGGCTGTCTCCTCAACACCACCTCTTCCCACCAGTTTGGCCTCCCTGGCCTTTGTAGTCAGGAGTGCTCCCTGGTAGGATGACAGCTAGTCCCTTCAGGAAGGGCACCGGTGCCCAAGAGGCCGATGACCCCTGGGGCCTGCGTGTGACACCCAACCAGTACCCAGGGTGAAGCTTCCACGGCTGAGGAGCTTCCATAGGAGTCTGAGGCTGGCAGCAGGGTGTAAGGGGAGCCAGCCTAGTGGCTCAAGGCTGCCAGCGAGCCCTTCAGTGGGGAGATCTACCTCCAACAGCCTCCTCCTCAACAGCCCTCTTGGGGAACAAGAGCCCAGCTGCTCTCTCGGTGTGCTTCCAAGAGCGGAGCCCAAGCCCCAGCTGTGGTTTCCACTCTGCCGCCCCGTCCAGTCTTCCCACCTGCCTTGGTCTCTTTTTCCCAGGGCCACACCAGATGGGGCAGCGGCCACTCCACTACTGCAAGAGAATATATGGGAACCTTCCGTGGAGGCACTGCCCTCCTGGCTCCAGAAGCCTAGTCTCCCTTTCAGTGGCTCCTTGAAAAAGGGACAGCCAGCATGAGCCACCAGAGCTCTCTCCTCTGCTTGAATGTCACCATGGGCAGTGTGCCTCTTCCCCGCCTTTCCACCACCAGGGACTTAGGTTTAGGCTGTCCCTGGTGACAGCAAGGTGGCTCCAGGAAGAAGAAGTATAAATCATATACTTGGGCCTGTAGGAAGAATTAGACCCCCCACTCCCCCCTTTTATTTTGTTTTCTGCCAGCATAATTTATCTCCTGCTCCCAGACTTCTGCACATTTCTGCACTGGGGGCCTCCTGTGGTACCTTGACCTTGACCTGCCAGCCCTTCCTGAAGATGCTGCGTCGTCATGTTTGGCCTGGAATAGGGAACAGAGGGCTGGCTTGGGGTGGCGGCAGTGGGATGCAGGAAGCAAACAATATTTTAAACCTAAGCTGCTTAGGGGCATAACTCTTCCTCATTTGGAAAGCGTTTTTTTTTTTTTAAACTTGGGTCCTCGAATGGTGGAATTGCTCACTCTTCCCTGGGAGGAAAGTCAGGCCCAGATGGTGTCATCCCTTTCCCATCCAGTCTGGCAAGATCACAGGAAGGGCCAGCTGGTGGCTTCCTTGTTATTGTAAAGTTATTTAATTTTTTTTTGAGGAGTCTTGCTCTGTCGCCAGGCTGGAGTGCAACGGCACCATCTTAACTCATTGCAACCTCCACCTCCCGGGTTTAAGCAATTCTCCTGCCTCAGCCTCCTGAGTAGCTGAGATTACACGCATGCACCAGTGTGCCCAGCTAGTTTTTGTATTTTTAGTAGAGAAGGGGTTTCGCCATGTTGGCCAGGCTGGTCTTGAACTCCTGACCTCAGGTGATCCACCCGCCTCGGCCTCCCAAAGTGTTGGGATTACAGGTGTGAGCCACTGAGCCTGGCCTAATTGTTTTTTAACGTTTTACTGCTTAAAGTTTTGAAATTTCCAGAGACCATATGGGAGCCAAATAATATGACCCTTTTGGTTTTCCTATAATGAGATCAGGTTTGGGAGAGACCTGAGATGGTGAAGCCATCTGCTGGGTACCCTGGGACCTATTGGCCAGAGGGCTTGGCAAGCCGTAAGTACTTTCATCCTCCTTCCTACAGGGAGTATTGCCCCTATTTTTCCAGAAGATTCTTATAATGGTTTCTGTAGGACCGTGCACTTCATAGGCTTCAATTAAAATTGGACTCAGCTTGTGGGTGGAGAGACTAAAGCCCTGTGAAGACGTTTGATCCTGCAAGTCCTCAAAGCCTCCTGCTTCCCGAGGGGCGGCTGGGCATACCGTTATGGAAAGCGGTATTGAAGATGTGCTGTCTCCTTCCCAGATCCTGCTGCCTGGGGACCAGCAGTGAGGCCTTCTCCCTGCAGGGCACTCTCAGTCTTGCTGGGCTAGAGGAGGAGGCTGTGGGGGTGGTGGCTGCAAAGGACTGGGCACAGAGAGAGACCTGGTGAGGTGATGGGAGGAGGTGACTGGCTCAGGCTGGCGCCTGTCCCACTTCACTGTCAGTCAAGCAGATGGAGAGGTGGGTGCTCTGCCTGCTGCCACCACCTGACCCACAGCCTCGGCTGCGCCCATTTCTGCTCTGGGTCTGCCAGGAGGAGCTCAGCCCTCATCCTCATGTTCATCTAGTGAGGTGGGGGGAGATGGTCACCCCAGGCAGGTGTGGGTGTGGAAGACGTAGCCGCAGGTGTGGGACCACTGCAGCGAGGGGCCCTGCCCTGACTCCAGGAACTCCCACGGGCTCTTAGAGTCTCTCCAGGTTGTCACCATTTCATTTCTGCCCGCAGTTGGGCATGGGCTATGTACGGAACACACATTAGACCCTGGGGAGCGAAAAGGAAACAAAAACAGGAAATGTGTCTGCTCTCAAGGACATTATTAAAATGGTGAGAAAACACAAATCTACCCACGAAATGGCCTGAGAACAAAACACACCCAGTGGTTGTGATATTCAAGCTACTTAAACCAGAAGGCTTCGAATGGGCACAGTGCAGTGGGGCTGAGGGGGCTAATCAGAGGTGACATTAAATGTTCAAGAACACTAGCATGCAAGAACAACTGCGACCCTGGGAGACGTTTGCTACCAAGTATACTGCAGGGCCCCACCACCCTGGAAAGGTGCCTCAGCAGGTACTGAGGAAGACCGGGCCATGGCTCCCCGAGGTTGTGCTGTGTGAACTCACCAGCTGCAGTTATGGGAAAGCTTGCTAAAAAGGGCAGGTTAGGAGGCCCCAGGCCCACAGGTTCTGATTCAGTAAATCAGCGTGGGCCCAGACCTGCATTTTAAGGAAGGGCCACAGGTAGCTGTGCTGTAGGAAGGACTGAAACCACACTTTTTTTTTTTTTTTTTTTTTTTTTGAGTCTCTCTCTGTCTCCCAGGCTGGAGTGCAGTGGCATGATCTCTGCTCACTGCAGCCTCTGCTTCCTGGGTTCAAGTGATTCTCCTATCTCAGTCTCCCGAGTAGCTGGGATAACAGGTGCCCACCACCACGCCTGGCTAATTTTGTATTTTTAGTAGAGATGGGATTTCAACATGTTGGCCACGCTGGTCTCGAACTCCTGGCCTCAAGTGATCTGTCTGCTTTGGCCTCCCACAGTGCTGGGATTACAGGTGTGAGCCACCATGCTCAAACAAAACCACACTTCTTTTCTTTTCTTGTTGAGACAGAGTTTCACTCTCGTCACCCAGGCTGGAGTGCAATGGCATGATCTTGGCTCACTGCAACCTCTGCCTCCCGAGTTCAAGTGATTCTCCTCTCTCAGCCTCCCTAGTAGCTGGGATTACAGGCGCATGCCACCACACCGGGCTAATTTTCGTATTTTTAGTAGAGATGGCGTTTCACCATGTTGGCCAGGCTGGTCTCAAACTCCTGACCTCAGGTGATCTGCCCACATCGGCCTCCCAAAGTGCTGGGTTTACAGGCGAGAGCCACAGTGCCCGGCCTCGAAACCACACTTCTAAGAAAATTGCTCTTATTGCTCTTAGGAAGGCACCAAGGCCCTTCCCTGCAGAACCCTAGTAAGTACTGTACATCAGGTTTCCCTTAGGGAACTCCACTCCAGGGCAATGCCAGGCACAAGCCACACTGCGTCATATCACACAAACATGCCACAGGCCACACACACATCACACACACATGCCACAGGCCACACATACCACATCACACACACATGCCACAGGCCACACACACTGCATCACACACATACCACATCACACCACAAGCCACACACATCACACACACACCACCACAAACCACACACACCACAGGCCACACACACATCACACATACTCCACGGGCCACACACCCCACCTCACACAAACACACACGCCACATCACATATACCACACAAACACTACAAACCACACTCACACATCACACAAACACACAAACCACACTCACACATCACACAAACCACACACACCACAAGCCCCACACCCACATCACACACACCACAAGTCACACACACATCACACACACATCACACACACACCACAGACCACAAACGACACACAAACCACACATCACACACACCACAAGCCACACATAACACAAGCCACACACGCCACATCATACATCATAAGCCACATACACCACAGACCACAAACCACACACAAGCCACACACACATCACGCACACCACAAGCCACCTATACCACATCACACACACACACCACAAATAAAAAACCACACACCACAAGCCGCATACACACCACACACCAGAAGCCACCCACATCACAGAAACACACACCACAAACAGCATACCCCCTCACACACACACCACAAGCCACACACACATCACACAAACAAGCCACACACATCACACACACCGCAAACCACACAAACATACCACAAAACACACACCACACAAATACACATCACACACCACAAGCCACACACACTGCAGACCACACACACACAAGCCACAGATATATATCACAAACCATACACACCACAAATCACACCAACACCATCCAACACTCACCCATACACCCTGCTAACTCCCACACACCATATACCACACATACGCATTAGAGCTACACATACCACATACACCACAAACCAGAAACACACACACCGTATACACAGCCCCACACATGTATCGCACACACCATATGCACCACACAAATACACTCTCACACCCCTCCACACACCCCACACCTATACAAACCACATACACCCCTCACAAACACACGCACCATGCACCACACACCACACCCACACACTGCACCCACATTCCCCAGATCCACCAGAGACCCATTGCCCCCTGGCCTGGGTGGGAGTCTGTGACAGGGACTTAGGAACTGTGACTCCAGGCAGTGCACGTTTGCCGCACACGCAGGCAGGCAGCGCGGGCAGGAGCTGACTCAGCCCGTTTTCGCCATTTGTCTCCAATGCGGGCCGTGCTGTGCGGAGGAGCAGAGGTCCCTGATTAAGGCCCCCTGACTCCGAGCCAGGGCTTATTGATCTCGTTTTGCAGACAGAGAACATGGATGCGGGGAAGAAAAGAGTTCAGCCAGGAGTGGCAGCCACTGGGCTACCCGAGCAGACTCTGCCTGCGGTCCCCACGGAGAGTGGCTCCGGCGGGGAAGGGCCTGGTGCGCTGGCAGCCAGGGTCTCCCTGGGGGGGCACTCGGGCAGAGGCCTGGGCCGGGACCAGACCACACCGACTCTTCCCTCCCCATCCCAGCCAGGGCAGAGAAGCTTCTGGCAGCAGAACGGCAAACCTAAGTGACCACCATAGGGGTGTGAGCCTCCCCGGCCTCTGGGGCCATGGGCGCAGCCGCGGAGAGGCTGGGCCTGCCTGGCGCTGGTACCGGGGAACCGCCTGGCTCCAAAGAGCAGCTCAGAAAAGTCATTGGAGCCAGTGCCTGAACAGCCACGGGGACCGGGAGGAGGGAGGAAGGAGGAAGGAGAGGCCTTTTTTGACCTACCTCCCTCTCCCTGCCCCGGTCCAGGCGCACAACAGCAGCGGCCGGTGGGGAGGGCAGGGTTTAGGCACAGAGCCCCCTCGCGGGCCCGTGGGTCTCCCTCAGCTCCAGGGAGGCGCCGGCCTCGGCCTGCCATCGTCTTGCGGGTCCCAGGCCCTCTCTCTGCCCACAGCCACCCTGCCTCCCTCCACCTGAGCCCTGTCAGGCCCTCTCTCCAGAGCTCAGGGAGATGCCGTGGGGGAGGAAGGAGAGGGGCAGTCAATTCTGCAAAGCACCTTCTAGAAAGGGGCCACAGAGTCCGCTGGTCAAGGGCTGTGGGCACCCAGGCACCGTGGGCTGATGCCCTGGCCACTTGGCAAACACCTCACAACTCTCGAGCCTACGGTAACAGTTGAGAAACAGTTGCGTTTCTTTTGCCCACAACTCCCCATGTTACAGGAAACTAGTGGTCATCGGCCTCCATGTCCTCAGAGAGGCAGGGACAGCTGTGTTGGTGTGGCCCTGGAGCCTTTGGGGCGTCCCTGGCAGGGCTGCAGCGTCTTCATGTGAGACAAAAAGGCAGCTTCTCATGCCTGGGCTTCCAGATTCTCCACGGGTGCGTGTTTGGCCTGGGCTGTGTGCTCCGCCTGGGGGCTGTCCCAGGCCAGGGCAGTGCTGCCAGGGCGTGAAGGGGACATGGGACCTGACTGCTTCTGCTTTGCTCACAGCTCTTAGCACCTCAGGAGCCAGAACCCCTCAGTGTGTGGTGGGGACGGGGGGTGGCGGGCAGGGGCACGGTGGGTGGTGGGGAGGGCCAGGTCTAGTCAGAAGCCAGGAGGCGAGCCAGGCCCAAGGCTGATACCAGCTGGTTCTGGGCTCCAGCCAGGAGCAGGTGGCCATGAGGAGCCAGGCTCTCTGCCCCTCCTCGGGAGGCCCCGCAGGAGCCCTGGCACCTTTCCCAGTGCCAACTGCGCAGCCCGGGTCCAGAAGGGCCCGCAGTGTCTGCAGCTGCCTGGGGACCACATGCGTGACTGGCTGCCCGCGTGCTCATCCCACCTCTCTCCTCTGCCTGGCTTCGCGTCGTCTGCCTGCCCTCAGGGACAAGCGTGCCCATCTGACACCTCAGCGCCTGCCCATTCCCCGGGACCAGGCCATCTGGCCTCGCTGCTGCCTCTGCTCTGTGCAACCCCACGACCCAGCCTGTCACCTCCTGCTCCAGCCTCCGCCAGGACTGTCCTGTGCTCCCATCAGGGTGTCCTTGGCACCTGGCTGGCAGGCTGTGCCCAGCCAGGAAGTCCTCCCGTAAACTTTCCATGCATCTCAGTGCCAAGGGGCACAGCCCTCAGCACGGAGATGGCTGTGGAAGGGATTGTCAGAGCGCAGGGGCCCAGCTCTACCTTGTCAGGCCACCATCAGGCCTTCCTGTGACCCTCCCAATGGCGTGACCTCTTGTCTCCGCTTTGACCAGAGGCTGGAAGAAGAGTCTGACCCAAGCAGGCAACAGGAGGTGCAAGGGAGGGTTAGAGGAGCCAGCCTGAGGGGGAAACCCAGGAGGAAACAAGCCCCCCTGCAGCGCTGCCAGGGGGCCTCCTGGCAGCGTCCTTAGGCCATGCTTCTAGAAAGGCTTTGGACCCCAGCACCAGCAGGGCCCAGGCACTCACAGGCCCACTCTGGGCTTCTGGGCCGTGTGTAAAACAAGACAGTCCAACTATTTGATCTCCAAGACCACTTCTAAGTTGTTCTGAGCTGTGACAAGGACAAAATCTCACCGAAAACTTGAAGCAGCTGGAAAAGCCAACACTACTGGCATGGGGTGCTTCATATTCTAAACCATGCCTGTCCGTGTGGTGTGGGGTGGGCCACAGAGCTGGCTTCACAGGCCTGCAGCCTGCACTCTCATGGGCCGTTAGGAGAGCCCCGTGCTAGGTGTAATGCCCTGCTGTGGCTATCTTGAACAGAGGCCCCCGCATTTTCATTTTGCTGTGGGTCTCTCGCAAATTACCTAATTGTTGCTGGCTGAAAATACTTGGAGTGTTGCTCCAGCAGCACTGTGGACATGTCTGCAATGTTTTTGCTCTGTTTTGGAAATGTTGAACATTTCGTTTCCAGTGCCTGGGAAAGGGACAGAAGATGAACCAATTGGCTGGCGCGGTGGCTCACGCCTGTAATCCCAGCACTTTGGGAGGTCGAGGCAGGTGGATCATGAGGTCAGGAGTTCAAGACCATCCTGGCCGTGTCCAGCTAAGAATTAACACAAAGGAAGAAGAGGATGGCTATGAATGAAGAACAGCAGTCCACCCATGCAGGGGATGTCTAAATAAGCCCACAGAGCCTTGGCTCCACCTGACTCTGGGTATGGTCAGTGCTGCGGATGGAGGACTCATTAGTTCCCTTGAAACCTCTCTCACCATGCACTTCCTTAATGGATTCATCTTTTTTTGGTGGACGGAGTCTTGCTATGTCACCCAAGCTGGAGTGCAGCGCACCATCACAGCTCACTGCAGCCTTGACCTCCGAGGCTCAAGCGATCCTCCCGCCTCAGCCTCCCTGGTAGCTGGGACTACAGGCAGGCACCACCCCAACCGGGTCTTCTTGCCATGTTGCCCAGAATGGTTTCAAATTCCTGGGTGCAAGCGATCCACTTACCTCCACCTCCCAAAGTGTTGGGATTACAGGCCTGAGCCACTGCACCCAGCCTTCATTTTGAATATTCTTGACATGGTTGCCTTTTAATGTTCAGTTTTTCAAACAGGAAATTGAGACTAGTGTACCAACTCTAAAGGTGATGCTCGAGGAGGGGAGCAGGTAATAAGCAAAATCTCAGGTAGGTGCAGAGAGGAAGAACTGAGCAGGGCGAGGGTGGTGGTGTGTGTGACAGGGGCACCACTGTAGGAGAAAGGGCATGAAGGGATACTTGAGCCGAGACCTTACTGAGGACCGGAAAGGAGACAGTTGAGGGAAAGGCACTCCAGGAAGAGGGGACACATTCCATCCAGTTCTTCTGCCAAAAGTAGAGCTTTCTTCCTTAAGGTTCAGACTTGCATTTCCAGCTCTCTGTTGTTATCTCCATGTGGATGTTCCAAAGCCGCTCAAATGCAACCCATTTAAAATTTCTCTTCTGCTGCAAACCGGTTCCTCTTCCTCATTGCTCTATTGCTGATATTTGTTCCACCCTCTTCCCAGTCACCTACATACATGCACTGAGCTCCCAATTGTGACCATTTGTCTTCCACAAATGCTCTCCAGTCTTTTTTTTTTTTGCCACCTCTACAGTCCAGGCACTGGATGACTGCAGGTGCCTCCTCATGGGTCTCCCCAACTTCAGCTGCTCCAGCTCTGCCATTCTTCAGTACTGCAGTCGGTCATCTTCCTTCAGCACTCTTTCAGTTAATGCTGTACTCAAAAGGCTCCGGAGTCTCTCGGAGTAAAGTCAGAAATCCTGAGTCCAGCACCTGAGGCCCCCTCTTCCTTCCAGTCCTATCTGCCCATGCTCCTCTAAACCCATCTCAGTTTGGATTCTTTGCAGTTTTCTTTTTTTTTTTTTGAGACGGAGTTTCGCTCCTGTTGCCCAGGCTGGAGTGCAATGGCATGATCTCGGCTCACCACAACCTCCACCTCCTGAGTTCAAGCGATTCTCCTGCCTCAGCCTCCCGAGTAGCTGGAATTACAGGCATGCACCACCATGCACAGCTAGTTTTTTTGTATTTTTAGTAGAGACGGGGTTTCTCCACATTGGTCAGGCTTATCTCGAACTCCTGACCTCAGGCGATCCGCCCGCCTTGACCTCCCAAAGTGCTGGGATTACAGGCGTGAACCACTGCACCTGGCCTCTTTGCAGTTTTCTAAAGACATCTCTTCCTTTCCTGTCTTGAGTCTGGATGCCTGCTTCTTCCTCCTATGGAAATCCAAATATCACCTTTTTATTATTTTTGAGATGGAGTCTCACTCTGTCACTCAGGCTGGAGTGCAGTGGTGAGATCTCGGTTCACTGCAACCTTTGCCTCCCAGGTTCAAGTGATTCTCCTCTCTCAGCCTCCCTAGTAGCTGTGACTACAGGCGTGAGCCATCATGCCCAGCTAATTTTTTGTCTTTTTAGTAGAGACGGGGTTTCACCATGTTGGCTGGCCAGGCTGGTCTCGAATTCGTGACCTCAGGCCTCCCAAAGTGCTGGGATTACAGGTGTGAGCCACCACTGCACCTGGCCCAAATGTCACCTTTTTAATTAAGTCTCTCCTGCCAGCTTCCCACCCAGTGGCACTTTCCCTTTGACCTATACAATTTTATTTGCACCACATTATTTTTTCTGGAACTTTTCAATTATAAAAGCAATATACATTGAAAAGTACCTCAAAAAAAAAAAAAAAAAAAAAAAGAAAGAAAAAGAAAATAAAAGAAAACATAAGGACAATCATGCAAATTCCCACTTCAACAAGTGAGTTCACTTTTGGATATTCTCTTCTAGTCCTTGGTGATATGCATGCATATTTTTACATAATTGTAATCACAGTAGACATACAACTTCGATTTTTTTTCACTTCTGTCCAACAATTCCCCCATCTTTCCACGTAGTCTTTTCAAAGAGGTCAAAATAAAAATAAGAGGTCAAAATAAAAGTCCTTAAGTGATGATAACATCTCAAGATTGTATCTCCTAGAGTTTACATATAATTTGTTATATATTTTTTGAGACAGAGTTTCACTCTTGTTGTCCAGGCTGGAGTACAATAGTGCAATCTTGGGTCACTGCAACATCCATCTCCCAGGTTCAAGCGATTCTTCTGCCTCAGCCTCCTGAGTAGCTGGGATTACAGGCGTGCGCCACCACACCTGGCTAATTTTTGTATTTTCAGTAGAGATGGGGGTTTCACCATATTAGTCAGGCTGGTCTCGAACTCCTGACCTCAGGTCATCCGCCTGCCTTGGCCTCCCAAAGTGCTGGGATTACAGGCGTGAGCCACTGTGCCCGGCCTACATAGAATTTATTAAACCATCTTATTACTGGACATTTGGATGGGTTTTATTTTTAGTGATCATAGACAGGAAGCTATTTGAAAGAAAGAAGGATAGATCTTAAGTTTTCTTTGTATTCCTAGCATCTGGCAAAATACTTCAATTAATATTTATTGGATCGACTGGGTGCAGTGGCTCATGCCTGTAATCCCAGCACTTTGGGAGGCCGAGGGGGAATCACTTGAGGCCAGGAGTTCGAGACCAGCCTGGCTAATATGGTGAAACCCTGTCTCTACTAGAAATACAAAAATTAGCCTGGTGTGGTGGCATGCGCCTGTAATCCCAGCTATTCAGGAGGCTGAGACACAAGAATTGCTTGAACCGAGGAGGCGGAGTTTGCAGTGAGCAGAAATTGTGCCGCTGCATTCCAGCCTGGGCAACAGAGCGAGATTCTGTCTCAAAAAAAAAATTGGATGTATGGGTAAATAAATGAATAAGCACTCATGACGGACACCTTTAGGCATAACTATTTTTTTCTGTTGAATGTTTTTTTTTTTTTTGAGACCAAGTCTTGCTCTGTTACTCAGGCTGGAGTGCAATGGCATGACCTCAGCTCACTGCAACCTCTGCCTCCGGGGTTCAAGTGATTCTCCTCTCTCAGCCTCCCAAGTAGCTGGGATTATAGGCGCCCACAACCACGCCTAGCTAATTTTTGTATTTTTTGTAGAAATGGGGTTTCGCCATGTTGGCCAGGCTGGTCTTGAACTCCTTACTTCAGGTCATCCACTTGCCTCGGCCTCCCAAAGTGCTGGGATTACAGGCATGAGCCACCGCGCCCAGCCTCTGTTGAATATTTTAAGATAAATTTTCCTGAGATCAATGAGACAAAGAGCATTAGTTTTTTTTTTTGGCACTGCACATTATGGCAGATTGTATTTTCCAAAAATGGTCACATCAATAAACGTTCCATCCGACATGGTGTGATGTGGCACATTCTTCCATTGAGTGGTAGGGGTCTGTGTTCCTTCCCCTTGACATTGAGCAGTTCTTTGTAGCTGCCTTGACCAACAGAATGCAGTGGAAGAAACATGGTACTTCCAAAGCTAAGTTATAAACAAAAGGCAATATGCTTCTGCCTCTCTCTCACTTTCTCAGGACACTGGCCCTAGTAACTCAGCCACCATGTTATGAGGAAGCCCAGGCCCTGTGTGGAGGCCAAGTGTGAGTGTTCCGCCAATATCTCCAGTTAGGCTCCTAGTCAGTAGCTAGCATCAACTGCCAGACATGTGAACCTGCAGACACTGTGGAACACAGAGGAGCTATCCCCACTGTGTCCTGTCTGAATTTCTGGCCCATGGAGAGAGGTACTAAATGGTTATTGTGGTTTTGGGGTGCTTTGTTTAAAGAATTCACGCAGACCATTCAACTGGAAGCAGAGTATCATAATGAATTTAATTTTGAGATGGAAGCCACGTTACACCTTCTCAAACCGACAGGTTTGGGGCCTGGCAGCTTAGGTTCAGATTTCCCTCTGCCAAATCTTTCCCGAGTCAGGGGACTCCTCAGGCTGTCCCGTGGATGACACTCCTCCCCACTAGGAACACAAGGGGCCTTTCTTTGGAGGTGGAGCTCATTAAGCTGGTGCCTGTATTCTGGGCCAAAACTATCACAGAGCTGCCTGATTCCAATCTCCACACCATGTGTTTGGGAGAGAATCATGCCTGGCTGCTGCTCCTGAGAAAACAACTTTTGCCCCCAGTGGAGCTGATCACCACCTTCTAACTTTCCTCCTATGGGATGCAGTGCATGAAAGCAGAGTCTGATTTGGGATTGTTATTTTTTCCTTCAAGTGTAGAAATGGGAAAGGAAGGAGACTGTGTTTTCTTGGTATACCAGAAAGCCCAGCCTTCAGGATACAAGGGTACTACTGTCTATGACTGGGGAATGAATGGCCAGGTCTCGGGAAGGGAAGGACAGAGGGAGCAGGAGGCAAAGCTGGGCTAGCACAGTTGGGGTGGGTGGGTGTCAAGGCCATGAAGATCTGTAGCTCAGTGTGATCCAAGGACGAGACAGTTGCTTTACAGTACCAAAGGGGCCATTTCCTACTTTTATACTAATTTGCTTTTTTTTCCTTCACCTAAAAGCAGTCCATTCGTTATTTTCACTTTGAGTTTCTCAGTTACCTCTAGGTATGAAGAGTATCTTATCACTTATTATTATTTTTTTAGAGATGGGGTCTCACTATGTTGCCCAGGCTGGTCTCCAACTCCTGAGCTCAAGTGATCCTCCTGCCTCAGCCTCCCAAAGTGCTGGGATTATAGGCATGAACCACCGCATCCAGCCCATCTTATTTTATCAGAAATCAGTGTAGGGCCGGGTGCAGTGGCCCATGCTTATAATTCCAGCACGTGGATCGCTTGAGGTTAGGAGTTCGAGACCAGCCTGGCCAACATGGTGAAACCCCGTCTCTATTAAAAAATACAAAATTAGCTGGGTGTGGTGGCAGGCATCTGTAATCCCAGCTACTCAGGAGGCCGAGGCACAAGAATTGCTTGAACCTGGGAGGCAGAGGTTGCAGTGAGACGAGATCATGCCACCTTACTCCAGCCTGGGTGACAGAGCAAGGCTCCATCTCAAATAAATAAATAAATAAATAAATAAATAAATCAATAAATAATCAGTCTGAAAGACTAGTTGTCCTGCCCCATTTAATGACAGAGCTTAGTCCTCCCACTGAATGCTCAGTGCATTGAGGCCAGCAGCTCTTCTAGCCAGATTGATTTTGAAATACTCATTTTGGTTTGGGGCAGAAAAGGATTTACATACAAATCTCATCCGCAGTAGTGCCTGGGACTGTTTGCAAGCAAGTTTGCTAAGAAATATCCTCAGGGTTGCTGCTGTTCCCTGTGGGGCGGCAGGGCTGTGGCGCTGTTCTCCACACCCATCCTGCTGTTAGATTCTCCTTCCTAACTCCCACTGAGGTGCCGCCTCTGTAGAATTCATACATTGTCCCATCCCAGGTCAATGCAGTTCAGTGTGAAAATGTTATTACTGATGAACATCCAGGGATCAAATTATAATGTGGCTCGGAGCTAATGCCTAACAACCCTGCACACCCAGCAAAAAGCTACTGGCATACCCAGTGAGATGTGGCAGTGTCACTGGGGTCCAAGAGGCATGGGTGCTGATTGTACAAAGCCCTCTCATTCTAACTGGGCAGGCAAAGCTCCACATGGGTCCTTCCCTGAAGCCTTCCTGCCAGAGAGCCCAGCCGTGTGCTGCTTGTCCTTGAAGACTTTTGACCTCATCCACAGTTCAGGGACAGCTGTGACTAAAGCCACCCAGAAGGGCAGGCAGGCCAGCCAATCCCTTCTGGCCCCCACCACTGGTCCCTGCAGCATTTGGGACAATGTTGTGCTGTTGCACATAAGTGCAGTGCCTTCACCCCCAGGTTACTAAGGAAGACCCCCAGAAGCACTGGAATGAGTTTCATCATTTTCCTAACACCTTTACTTTTCAAGCAGTCCCCCTGCAGCAGCTGTCCAGGCCCAGGAGTGCTTCCTCCTTAGGTCTAGCCACAAAAGGAAAGCCAGTGCGCTTGGAGGGATCAAAAGGTGTCCTTTGGAGGAGAACAGTTAATCTAGGAAAGCTAATGTAGGAGGCTTTCCCAAAAGGTAGTTTTAACCATTGACAAGTATACTTGAACAGCAGCACAGCTCAGACTAGTAAGAAACTCAGTTCTTGTGCAAGGATGAGACAAGATATGAGGACCTACTGTTTGACTAAATGTCACTTCTGAATCCATTCATGTAGCTGCTGAGTGCCAAAGGAGGGGCACAGATCTAATCACTCAAGGGGAGAAATGACTGCCATCTGGAGTGGTCAGGACTAGCTCCAAATAGCAGGTTTAATTAGAGTGAAGTCTCAATGCAGGGGAAGACAGTAGATTGAGAGGGGGCATCCCCAGAGAGTGATCAGGATGAGTAGCACAGAGAGAACCCAGCAAGCAGGCAGCAGCCTGCACTGGCTGGAGCCAAGGGGTTAGGTGCATGAGGCCAGGTTGGGGCCAGATTGTGTGAAGCTTTAAATGTTAGGCTAAGGAATTTATCAGGGGGATGAAATGATCAAACAGGTGTTCTAGGAAGATGAATTTGAAGAGAATGTGCAGGATGAATTGGAAAATCTGGAAGCATGGCAACAATTCGAAGGCTGTGAGATTAACTAGGCTGCTGCAGTAGTCCTGTGTGGGTTGATAAGGGTGTAAATGAGCATAGTGGTGGCAGAAATAGAAAAGGTACAGCTGCAAGAGACATTGTTAAGAAAGAATGGATGAGGTTTGCTGCCTGATTGGATTGGGGATCCAGGGAGCTCCAGGAATCAAAGATAACACCAGAATTTTGAGCATGGGCAACTGGTAGTACAATGAACAGAAAAAGGGATGTAAAAGGAAGCTGATATGAGCAGATGTGAGCTCAGTTTCACACATGGGGTTCACAGAATATCCAAACAGAAATGTCTGACAGGTAGATGGAAATCAACACTACAGCTCAGGAGAGACACTATGCTTGATGAATTTGGGAATCAAAGGCAGAGAGGTGATAAATGAAGTGGAATGAATTGAGATCTCTAAGGAAAATCATATACAGTGAATCAGAGGACCAAAGACTGACCTTTGAGGAATGTGTGCATTTCAATGTGTGCATTTCTATTACAAAGCTGCCTAGAAAGGGCTGGGCGCGGTGGCTCATGACTGTAGTCCCCGCACTTTGGGAAGCTGAGGTGGGCGGATCACGAGGCCAGGAGTTCAAGACCAGCCTGCCCAACATGGTTAAACCCCGTCTCTACTAAAAATACAAAAATTTGCTGGGTATGGTGGCGGGAGCCTGAATCCCAGCTACCTGGGAGGCTGAGGCAGGAGAATCGCTTGAAACTGGAAGGCAGAGGTTGCAGTGAGCCAAGTGCAGTGAGCTGAGATTGTGCCATTGCACTCCAGCCTGGGCAATAAGAGCAAAACTCCGTCTCAAAAGAAAAAAAAAAAAAAAAAAAAAGAAAAAAAGAAAAGAAAAGTGCCACCCCACATGCTGCGTGTCTTTACTGTTAAAACATAAAATATCAGTGTCAAGTATATTTTAGTTTGAGAAAGCCACACAATATAACATTTGTATGTCTCAGTAGAAACTAAATTACAAATACCTAACATGCCTCTAAAAGAGATCTGGCTTAAGGATGATATTTATAGACAAAGAAAAGGATAAATTATGAAGTGAATGTAATCTAGAAGATTAGTGGATCTGATCCCACAAGAAGTCAAGCAATCAAAGAAAAACTTGTGACATATATCCTGTAAATAACATTTGATCAGAGACATTAGTAGACATTTATTCATTTTAACACAAGGACTAAAAAAATTGCCTTATTTGCAGTGCACTGTCTTCCTGAGGGGTGAATTCAAATGAATCCACCAAAGTATTTTTTAATAAAAGCTATATTTAAGTACAAACTGGCTCAAATATTTGGGAAGAAAAGCTAATATAGGAAAGCTACCCAGAGTACAGTAATCCACACTAGACTTATTAATAGTATGCAAACAAAACATCTTTTTCAGTGTGTATCCCTATGTATATATTTATTGTAGACTGTATTTTTTTGAGTCACTTGAAAATAAAATATTATAGCTTTGAATTTTAGACTAAAAGCTAAGTCCTATAAAGAAAAAAAGACCTTTTGTCTTATGCATTGTTAAAATTTTTCTCCATAGTGCTTTTAATAAAGTGTATGCAACTATATAGTTTAACAGCATAACAACTGTTATTCCAAGACATCTTCAGTAACTTTTGAAATAACAAATTTAAATTTTAACATGTTCTTATATTTAACATGTTTGATATTTTCTTCTAGAATATCATAGCAAATAAATATTTAACACACACCAAAAGTACTTAAAAGATAAGAAGCTCCTTTCCTTTGGACATCAACTTTTAAAACACAAACAACTTTTGAAAGACAATTTACAAAGACAGAACTGTACTGACTTGAATTTGGAATTTACTAATTACTGGTGATACTTTAATGAGTTTACATATGTGTATTATTACTAGATCTTAAATTAAACCATACTGCATATAACAACAAAAAAAATAATTATACTTCTCTTCCAGAGAGTAATGACCATATTCAAAGTCTGAGGCAATGACAAAATGGGATGCACATCTAATAATACTGATATACAGTTCTTCAGAAAAGACTAGTTTCAGCTGTTTCCAGGTTTACATAAGATGATGGAAACAGTCTCTAATATGTTAATCAAGAAAATATACGCAATTGCCAGTTACTACATATACATACAGAAAATAAAGATGGTGAGTCAAACGAAACATACAAACTTGGTAACTTCTCACCCTCCAGATATTTTGAACATATTTTAAAAATTTAAACAGGATATCACTGTGATCTTAAAAGAGAACTTTAAAATAACACATTATGGAATAGTAAAACTGAGCTGCTAAAACCAAAGTGGTAAACAGTTTTCTTGATGTCCTCAGACTCTTAACTAAAACCCAAATTAATACTACCAGCTAAATTTAATCCAAATGTTGACTTTTTAAATGTCAAAACCTCCTTTAATAATATTTTAAAATATATGTAAATTTAACACATTATTTAAAGAGTTAATCTCATTTCTTTGAATGTGGGCTTTGGCCTAACTTGCAGAATGCTGGGGAAACATTAAAAAAAAAAAAAACAAAAACCTAAATCAGCAATTTTCTTACTTTCTAAGTACTTACACTATTAAATAAAATAACTGAGGCTGGACGCAGTGGCTCACACCTGTAATCCCAGCACTTTGGAAGGCCAAGGTGGGTAGATCACCTGAGGTCAGGAGTTCGGGACCAGCCTGGCCAACATGGTGAAACCCCGTCTCTACTAAAATAAAAATTAGCTGGGTGTGGTGGCGCGTGCCTGTAATCCCAGCTACTCAGGAGGCAGGAGAATTTTTGCTTGAGCCTGGGAGGCAGAAGTTGCAGTGAGCCAAGATCATGCCACTGCACTCCAGTTGGGGGGAAAGACACCCTGTCCAAAAAAAAAAAAAAAAAAAAAAATTGAAAAAATTTTTTGTGGCACAAGGATCAGATAGATGATTCTCATTTGGGGGTTATAATGAAAAAAAAAAGACTCACAATCTATTTCATTAAGGGTAATGGCACTGTTTTGAGTCAATAAAAATCTGAAGGGTTGCAGTATTATAGTCACCTGAAATTTCTGAAAAGCAATATAAAATTAAAGGTAATGTCTCTTGATATAGAAGATACAGGACATATTTTTACAATGACATTTCATAACTGCTACATTTTTCGTTAAATCTAAAGAGTCTGTAACATACACACGTGTATTTTATTTCAGAAGAGTCCGTGGCTCAGATGTTTAGTTTCGACTTCTGGTTCAGTGAAATAAAAGTCCAAATGTCTGGAATTAAATATATGACCTGCTACTCGCCAAAGATCCACAATATATTCACACCAGATAGACCAAGATTAACTCTCCTATAAAGAGAAAAAAATTTTTTATTAGAATTGGTTGGCCAGGCGCGGTGGCTCAAGCCTGTAATCCCAGCACTTTGGGAGGCCGAGACGGGCGGATCATGAGGTCAGGAGATCGAGACCATCCTGGCTAACACGGTGAAACCCCGTCTCTACTAAAAAAAAAATACAAAAAATGAGCCAGGCGAGGTGGCGGGCGCCTGTAGTCCCAGCTACTCTGGAGGCTGAGGCAGGAGAATGGCATAAACCCGGGAGGCGGAGCTTGCAGTGA
>NW_016806197.1:2782504-2863110 GCF_001698545.2 Rhinopithecus bieti
AAAAAAAAAAAAAAAAAAAAAAAAAAAGAATTGGTTGCCAAGCATTTAAGGTCTTTTTCTAGTAACAAAAATCTTTATGATTAATACATGTTTAACTGATATTTAATGTGATATTGCAATGAATTATGTTATACATAGTTTATCAGGTGAATTCCAGTAACAGTAATTACTTTCTTAGCTATGCTTAAAACCGAAATTTAGAATAAATAGATTTATGTCAGTAAACAAGAACTATTACACCAGGTAATAGCTAACAGAATAATTTTAACAAGCAAGATTAAAGTAAAAGTATCAATTACATTTAAAAGATGGAAGATATGGAGATGCTAGCCTCTCAGAGAACTGTATTACTTGATTTGAATTAGGAATTTACTAACTACTGGGAATACTTTAGTGAGTTTGCATAAGTGTATTATTAAAATTAAACTAAATCATACTGCATATAAAAAAAAAATACATATACTTCTCTTCCAGAGAGTAATATGACTGTATTCAAAGTCTGAGGGAATCAGAGGGTTATAAGAGAAAGAAATTACTCACCTAACAAAATAAAAAAATCAATAGAGAATATCTGAAACTGAAGAATCAAGAGAGCTGTATACCTCTATTATTTGGAACTATGAGAGTAATAACAGAAGAAAAAGCCACTGAGGGACTACAGTCTACTTTGGGAAGCAGACTTGGGGAATACAGGCAATTGCTCATTTCTGTCATGAACTTTTAGCCCTCTATGACTTTTTACATTATGAGAAGGTATTAACTTCGGTAAAAGCTGCCAAAATGCCCTTCAAAACAGGTAATTTCTATCAACTGTATTTTCCATTTCTTCGTACCCTCACCGACCCTACACAGATAAATATCAAATCTGATAGAAAAAAAGTTAATTTTGACTTGTTTGTGCAAGAGTCTAAGCATCTTTTTGTGTTTAGGAGCTGTCTAAACACTTTATGAAGAAATCTTCCATGCCTTTGTCCATTTTTCTAATAAAATCATATATGTTCTTTATATATAACAAATATGAGCTTGGATTTGCTATGTTTGCAAATCCAATTACTAATGCTTATATTATAGCAGAATAATGCTTTGTTTCAGTTTGTCATTTAACTTTAAACTTTATAGTGTTTTTTCCTGAACAGAACATTTAAGTCACTGTGCAGTGAATTCTGTCTAGATTTTTTTTCCTTTTGCAAGTAGGACATTCATCTGATTCCTGTTACTGCACAAATATCTGGCATTAAATTGATAATGTATTTGGATCAATCTGTGGGTTTATGGTCATAAATCCAAATGGACTATATTTGAGCCACTCAGTCATTTCTTTTAAGTTATAGGAAAGTTTTTAACTACTTGTTTTAGGATGTATTTAAAAAATTATTCATGTTCAAAAGGTTAATAATTTCTAAGCTTTTCCCCTGAGTTTAAAACACTAGCTTTAGTCTAAAATGCTTAATTTTCGATATATAAGTTGCTCATTAAGAGACGATAGCGCTTTAAAAATTGTATCAATTTCTTTTGGCCTTTCAGTAAATTTCATTACATTTCAGTAAATGAAAAAGTGCTGCTCCACTAAGCACTTTTTCATTTTAATGCATATGACAGACTGTACATGGCACTCAAACCTCATGCTATCATGACAAACCATTTATGCATCAAAATACCAATTTGGATCCACAGAGGAAAAGATACGTTTTCAATTAAAACCAAAAATTGTTTATTTATATTATACAGGTTAAGCACCTATAATCTGAAAATCCGAAATGCTCCAAAACCCAAAACTTTTTGAGTGACAACATGATGCTCAAAGGAAATGTTCACTGGAGCATTCTGCGGAGTTTTAGATTAGGGATGCTCAGTTAGTAATTATTGCAAGTATTCCAAAACTGGAGAAAATCAAATCTGAAACACTCCTGGTTCCAAGCATTTCAGATAAAGAATACTTGACATGTATTAACAACATATTTATATCAAATTCCATATTCCATCTAATATATAAGTATATTTATAACCAAACGTTCCTAGACATTTTATGGAAAATTTGACATGGGAGAATGTCCAAGATATACCATAAGACTAAAAATTAGGTCATAAAGTACTATGTTTGGATACAATACATTTTTAAGCAAAAGAAACAAAAATAAAGCCAGGTGGAGTGGCTTATGCCTGTAATCCCAGTACGTTAGAAGGCCAAGGCAGGTGGGTGGATCACAGCCTGGGCAATATAGTGAGATACTGTCTCTACACATAATTAGAAATTAGTTCTAGTTTATACACTGCTGTGTTAAATACTTGTCTACTGAGTATGCATTATTTTCTTTTTTTTTTTTGAGGCGGAGTCTCGCTCTGTCGCCCGGACTGGAGTGCAGTGGCCAGATCTCAGCTCACTGCAAGCTCCGCCTCCCGGGTTTACGCCATTCTCCGGCCTCAGCCTCCCGAGTAGCTGGGACTACAGGCGCCCGCCACCTCGCTCGGCTAGTTTTGTATTTTTTAGTAGAGACAGGGTTTCACCGTGTTAGCCAGGATGGTCTTGATCTCCTGACCTCGTGATCCGCCCGTCTTGGCCTCCCAAAGTGCTGGGATTACAGGCTTGAGCCACCGCGCCCGGCCGCATTATTTTCATAATTTAAAAATAAAAAACCCTGTTAGTTTAGATGCCCCACAAAAGTGAGTTTCCTAATCTTTCTAACAGGAAAAAATATATGATAAAAGAAGCTAATAGCTGGGCGTGGTGACTCATGCCTGTAATTACAGCACTTTGGGAGGCCAGGCAGGCGGATCACCTGAGGTCAGGAGTTTGAGATCAACATGGAGAAACCCCGTCTCTACCAAAAATACAAAAAATAGCCGGGCATGGTGGCGGGCGTCTGTAGTCCCAGCTACTTGGGAGGCAGAGGTTGCAGTGAGCTGAGATAGTGCCACTGTACTTCGGCCTGGGCGACAGAGCGAGACTCCATCACAAAAAAAAAAGCTAATAAATGTTCATATTTGTTTACAAATTTCTGTTCATGTCTGTTTTAATCTTTGCATCTAATAAAGACAGGAGCTTTGGTTTCTCTATAGCAGTGCTGTCCAATAAAAATACAATATGGTATGGACAGCAAATGCAAGCCACATAATTTTAAATTTTCTAGTAGATACCTAATAAACAGGTCAAATTAATTTTAAGAATATATTCCACTTAACTAAATCTATCCAAACTAGTATTTCAATATGTAACAAATATATACAATTTTTAAGGAGTTATCTTACTTTTTGGGGGCTATGTCTTTGAAATCTGTTACACATTTTACACTTTAGTGCACCTCAATTTGGACTAGTCCTGCTTCAAGTGTTCAGTGCCACACAGGGCTGGTGGCTGGACAGCACAGTTCTAGGACATGTATAAACTCTAAATTAGAGTTTACAGGATGCTATCTAAAACTTAAAGGTGCATGCATATCCGAAGTGGAAATGATCACAATCCCTTCTGCTCCAAGCCCATATCGTTGTTTTTTTTTTATTAGCCTTAGGTTACTTAGTATGGCAGAGCTGGACCCAGAACCCAGGTTTTCCAACTCCCAGATCAGGCACTACAAATATCGCTAGCTTTAGCTGGGGTCTACTTATTTCATATGTCATTTAATACACTAAAATTTCTAATCATCAAAATGAAAATACTAAAATTTTGAATTTCTTGCAATATGTGAGCTTTGTTACCAAGTATGTAAACGATTTCAACTGACTACTTTTCCATTGCAGTTAATGATATTATGGAATGGGTACTGACTCCGTCTCTCTGGAAGTGTAAACACTTTGCAGAATGCTTTGTGTCTGAAATGAAATGGCTTGGAAAAAAACAGACTCCAGATTTAAAAAAAAAATTTTTTTTTAAATGGCAAGAGTCTAATTTTTATCTATCTCGGAATTATTCCTTCAGGGAACACAACTATAATGCTAACGATGTAGTCCACTTGCCTTTTACCAATGGGTTCTGAGGAGGTAGTTAATGGATTGCCCAAAATAGCAGAGGTAGTTTGTGACAGGGCTGAAGCCATTATCTATTGTTCAATCCATAAATTTTCAGTTACATGCTGCTGCCTTCTGCAGAATCTTAACGTAGGAAGAAAATCAGTAAATAACTACTTACGTTTTTAATGCGTAAGTACCTACCCAAGCATTCCTGACTCTTTGGTCTTTATGACGTAGAGAAACATCAACAATGTATGAAACATATTATTTCTGCCCTGGAACAAAGACAAAAAAGACAAGATTTAATCCAAACCAAAAAGATTCAGTCTGGTAGGTAAATGTATATCTTATCAATTCATATCCTACTAACTCAGAATTCCATACAATTCAGACTTTCATTTATTCATTAAACAAAATACCCACGCTTTGTGTTAGGAAGTGGGAATACTGCAGTGAGGAAGACAGAAAGGATACATGTAATCAAGGACCTAAGAGCCAGTAGGGAAGGCAGACAGTAAACTAAGAATCACAACAAAGCGTGAGGAATGCTGTGAGAGGAGGTGCCACAGGAACATATGAAGATGCAGTGTCTGATTTAGGCTGGTTAGCAACAGAATGCCTCCCTGAGGGAAAGATTTTTTTGTTTTGTTTTGAGACGGAGTCTTGCTCTGTCGACCAGGGTGGAGTGCAGTGGTGTGATCTCAGCTCACTGCAACCTCTACCTCCCAGGTTCACACCATTTTCCTGCCTCAGCCTCCTGAGTAGCTGGGACCACAGGTGCCTGCCACCATGCCCGGCTAATTTTTTTTTTTTGTATTTTAAGCTGCAACCTGAAAGATGAGCAGAAAGGTAACATACTGGGGGGCCGGGGGGCTGTGTTTCACACATGGGGAAAAACACTTACTAAGGCCTGGAAGAGCCTGGAGAGCTATTCTGAGGTTGGTGCCCCTGTACACTACACACACAGAAATGCTCTATCCCCCAAAGTAATGGTATAAACAAGTGTTGGGATAAAAAAAGGTTTGAGTCATACTTTAAAATATATCAGAATATACTTTAGCATATAAATAACATATTAGATATGAATTTATTTTATCTGCAAGGGAATACTAGGCAGCATATTGCTAGCTCTAAGATCAAACTATTATATGTAAATTTTGGTCTGTAAAAACAGTTCCAAATTTAGATTTTCAATTTACAGGTTAACTTTTCCCCATTTACTCTGATTTAATGTGTTTTAACTCAAGAATCTGAGAGAATGTATGATTTTAAAAGATAATGTTTACACTATAAGGAAAAGGAAAAGGAAAAGAACAGATAGTGGTTAAAAAACAAAGATTGGCATGGATATTCACAAGAACTTCAATGGCCCAAAGTATTTACATACAAAGACAAAATATTAAACTTGAAAGAAATTAATATATCTTCCTGAGAATCTGATAGAGAGCACAATTTATCACTATGCCAATGTAAAGTTTCTCAGTAAAAATGCTGGTAACGAAAATAATTACAAAGGTTATCAACAGAACTGATGCTTGTAATCAAGAGTAAAAAACCAGGCTGGGTGTGGCAGCTCATGCCTGTTATCATCCCAGCACTTTGGGAGGGCAAGGCAGGCGGATCATAAGGTCAGGAGATCAAAACCATCCTGGCTAACACGGTGAAACCCCCATCTCTTACTAAAAATACAAAAAAAAAAAAAAAAATTAGCCAAGTGTGGTGGCACACGTCTGTAGTCCCAGCTACTCGGGAGGCTGAGGCAGGAGAATCGCTTGAACCTGGGAGGCAGAGGTTGCAATGAGCCAAGATCACACCACTGCACTCCAGCCTGGGCAACAGACCAAGACTCTGTCTCAGGAAAAAAAAAAAAAAAAAAAGTAAAAAACTTGTATGTGATTGTAATCTTAGCTACTCAAGAGGCTGAGTCAGGAGGATTGCTTGAACCCGGGAATGTGATACCAGCCTAAGCAACACAGCAAGACTACTTCAAAAAAAGTAAAACACATTAATGGAAGTATAAATTGATACAATACCTTTATTATAAAGTAATTTGGTAATACGTTATTTTAAAGTCTTAAAATATTTTGACCTAGAATTCCACTTTTAGAACTCTGGGCTAAAGGAATGCAGATAGCTGTATGCATGAAGATACATTTTCAGCATTATTTATTTTTATTTTATTTTATTTTACTTTTTTGAGACAGAGTCTTGCTCTGTCACCCAGGCTGGAGTGCAGTGGCGCAATCTCGGCTCACTGCAAGCTCCGCCTCCCGGGTTCACACCATTCTCCTGCCTCAGCCTCCTCAGCAGCTGGGACTAAAGGCGCACACTGCCAGCCATGCCTGGCTAATTTTTTTGTATTTTTAGTAGAGATGGGGTTTCACCGTGTTAGCCAGCATGGTCTCGATCTCCTGACCTCGTGATCCGCCTGCCTCCGCCTTTTCAGTAGTATTTATAATAAAAAATTAGAAATACCCAAAATGTACAAGAGTAGAGAAGTGGTTGAATAAATTATACTAGTGAAGTTTTTTTTACAGCCATTAAGAACTATTTTTAGGCTGGGCATGGTGGCTTATGCCTGCAATCCCAGCACTTGGGGAGGCCGAGGTGGGCAGACTGCCTGAGCTCAGGAGTTTCAGCCTGGGCAACATGGTGAAACCTTATCTCTACTAAAATACAAAAAAATAGCCGGGCGTGGTGGTGGGTGCCTGTAATCCCAGCTACTCAGGAGGCCGAGGCAGGAGAATTGCTGGAACCCAGGAAGCAGAGGTTGCAGTGAGTCGAGATTGCGCCACTGCACTCCAGCCTGGGTAACAGTGAGACTCTATCTCAAAAACAACAACAACAACAATAAAAACAAACAAAAAATTTATGAAGATTTTTTAATAGTATGGAAAATTATGCTATAAGCTAATATTTAAAAGCAGATATAAAACTACATAAATCATTTTAGCCCATAAAAAATATAAAGAAAGGGCCAGGTGCAATGGCTCACACCTGTAATTCCAGCACTTTAGGAGGCCAAGGTGGGGCTTAAGGCCAGGGGTACAGGACCAGCCTGAGTTAACATGGAGAGACTCTGTCTCTACAAAAAACAAATTGGCCAGGTATACCAGTATGTGCTTGTAGTCCTAGCTACTTGGGGGGCTGAGGTGGAAGGACTTCTTGGGCCCATGAGTTCAAGGCTACAATGAGCTATGATCATGCCACTGCACTCCAGCCTGGGTGACAGAGCTAGACTCTGCCTCTAAAAAGAGACATAAGACCAAAATGAAATTTACCAAAAGGCAATATACCAAGCAAAAAATCAACAATGGCTGCCTTAGGTAATGGAATGAGTCAGTTTCCTCCTTATTCTTTATACTTTCCCAAATTAAGCACATATTACTTTTATAGTAAGAAATATGTATGTATGAAACACATTTTCCCTAATTTAAAAAATTTACTTCTTCTATTAACATGAGATTATAATTTTAAAAACATCATCAAAGCAAATCACCCAAGACATTCTGTAACATCTTCTGTATATAGAAATACCTTTGGCAGGTTGTATACATGACGCTGGTAGATGAGCTCATAATGGGGAGGGTTGATGGCACTCTGATAAATGCAAAAAACATTCTCATTCGTAACATCTGTAAAGGAAGGAAATATGCTGCATTAAAAAACCAAACCCCAGAGATATTTTGTGTGAAAATCTCAACACATTCTTTTAGGAGAGGTTTATACCTGGTTTATTTGGTGTCTGAACAAAGTGCTGAGAAGTAAAAGTTTTCCGTCGGGATACTTCGGATGTGGAGGTAATCTGGAGTCAAGGTAGGTGCAAAATACATGCATGATGATCTGAGGATGAAGAAATAATTTTTTTAAGTCAGCATGAAAATCTAGCATGGATGTAGCCCTTTAGAAACATCTGTATTTATAACGATTCCAATTAAAAAATTTTCTCTAAAGAGTGAATGAGAAAATGCTGTCAAATGGTTAGATTTACAAGATAAAATCTGTAGAATAAAAGATAAGAACACATACTTCAGGTAGCACACCTATTCTTTTAATTGAAAGTATTATTTCCTATAAAGATAAGGAATTCACTAATTCCTCTCCTAAATCATAAAGGAATTCAATGTGTTTAAGACATGAAGCTAGGCTTAATTCAAATAATCTACTCAAAATTTAAAATAGAAAAAGATATTTGCCATCAAATCAGTCTATATTTTGATGGGAAGGTTTCCTTTTCAAATTGAAAAAGTTTAAATACTCCAGCCTACAAAGTTACCATTATCTGTTGAGGGTAGGGGTGGAGGGTGGGGCTTAAACACCAGACTCCCATTCCCTACATATTTGATCTACATTTTTAGTTTTCCATAGCAACCCTAGAAAAGCAGGGCATTCTTAGTTTTTTGCTAAGTGGATCATTCATACCAACACAGTTAATAGCAAAACCAAGATAAAATACATTCAATTCTCAATCTGAATCTCAACATAAAACTTAATTTTCACCCGTAACAGTCACTATAAAAAAAAAAAGAGAGAACATAATTTTGAAAAACTCGTAAGCACACAAGAACATTTATGTTCTTTGATCTCCTAAATATAATTCTAGGAGTCTCTCTTAAAGTGACAATCCCAAGAAAGCAATGCGCATCACACTATTTGCATGCTGTATTACTTAAGATCAAAAAAACAAGTAAATATCCCTTCTCTACCAAAAGTGTCTCAAACTTTCAGGTCCACTATAGGAGAATAGTTAAATGACAGTGTGTAATAATGAAAAAATATCTAGGTAGGGGGAGGTTGAAGTAAAAAAAAACCCCTAAATATTACAGAAGTGGAAGAATACATAATTTTACATACAGGAGAATTACAAAATGATAAAAACATTAAAAAATAGTAGCAACCAAGTAAAAGGAAAAAATACACAAAAATATTAACAGTGGTTGGGCGAACATGCTGATACTATTATAAATACCTTATTTTCTAAATTATTTTTTAATACTTATTCTTATGATAGGCAAAACAAAAACACATAAATCCAGTAACGGAAACATTAAACTGAAAAAACAAAATAAATCTAAGGGTCAGGCACAGTAGCTCATGTCTGTAAACCCAGCACTTCGGGAAGCTGAGGCAAGGGGATCACTTGAACCCAGGACTTCGAGACCAGCCTGGGCAAAAAAGTGAGACCCCGTCTCTACAAAAAATTTAAAAAATTAACTGGGTGTGGTGGCTCAGGCCTAGTCCCAGCTACTTGGGAGGCTGAGCTGGGAGGAGCACTTGAGCCCTGGGAGATCAAAGCTGCAGTGAGACGTGACTATGCCACTGCACTACAGCCTGGGTGACAGAGTGAGACCCTGTGTCTGTCAGTCAATCAACAATAAATAAACGAATGAATGAATTTAGGGACTTACAGCAGAATCGGTGGGCAGGTCTGTATCCCACTTTCGTCCTTTGAAGTCACCACCTCTGTTCCATCGAAATGAGCTCATACAACCTCCCTGAGAGAGTTCTGTGGCAACAAGGTGAAATTTTTAAAAGCTAAGAGTATGCAAAAAAGAAAAAAAAAAGGCTAAAGGAATATAATAAGGGAAGCAAATCATTTTTAAAACTCGATCAGAACACCCAAACCTAAAGAAATATAAGATATTTCTTTTTTATATAAGATATAAAAAGATAAACATGTCCCTGAAGAAATCAGATAAATTCAAAATGTGGGATTTTAGATTTATCTGACTACTATTCTGGCTTCTTAAAAAAAAAGTCGATGGGTAGGGAAAATTTGAATATGGATAATATATTCAATATCAGAAAATTATTATTTTTTTAAGGTATGATAATTGTATTATGGTTAGGTAGGAGAATGCATGCTAAAAAGTACTTTCAATGTACTTTCAAATGGCACAGCAAGAAAAAAAATGTGTGTGTGTATATATATGTAGAAAGAAAGAATCAAATATGTCAAAAGGTTGCTAACTATCCAATCTAGAACAGGAGAGTGTTCACTGTATTTTTTTTGAGACGGAGTCTGTCTCTGTCGCCCAGNGGGAGGGTTGATGGCACTCTGATAAATGCAAAAAACATTCTCATTCGTAACATCTGTAAAGGAAGGAAATATGCTGCATTAAAAAACCAAACCCCCAGAGATATTTTGTGTGAAAATCTCAACACATTCTTTTAGGAGAGGTTTATACCTGGTTTATTTGGTGTCTGAACAAAGTGCTGAGAAGTAAAAGTTTTTCCGTCGGGATACTTCGGATGTGGAGGTAATCTGGAGTCAAGGTAGGTGCAAAATACATGCATGATGATCTGAGGATGAAGAAATAATTTTTTTAAGTCAGCATGAAAATCTAGCATGGATGTAGCCCTTTAGAAACATCTGTATTTATAACGATTCCAATTAAAAAATTTTTCTCTAAAGAGTGAATGAGAAAAATGCTGTCAAATGGTTAGATTTACAAGATAAAATCTGTAGAATAAAAAGATAAGAACACATACTTCAGGTAGCACACCTATTCTTTTAATTGAAAGTATTATTTCCTATAAAGATAAGGAATTCACTAATTCCTCTCCTAAATCATAAAGGAATTCAATGTGTTTAAGACATGAAGCTAGGCTTAATTCAAATAATCTACTCAAAATTTAAAATAGAAAAAGATATTTGCCATCAAATCAGTCTATATTTTGATGGGAAGGTTTCCTTTTCAAATTGAAAAGTTTAAATACTCCAGCCTACAAAGTTACCATTATCTGTTGAGGGTAGGGGTGGAGGGTGGGGCTTAAACACCAGACTCCCATTCCCTACATATTTGATCTACATTTTAGTTTTCCATAGCAACCCTAGAAAAGCAGGGCATTCTTAGTTTTTTGCTAAGTGGATCATTCATACCAACACAGTTAATAGCAAAACCAAGATAAAATACATTCAATTCTCAATCTGAATCTCAACATAAAACTTAATTTTCACCCGTAACAGTCACTATAAAAAAAAAAAGAGAGAACATAATTTTGAAAACTCGTAAGCACACAAGAACATTTATGTTCTTTGATCTCCTAAATATAATTCTAGGAGTCTCTCTTAAAGTGACAATCCCAAGAAAGCAATGCGCATCACACTATTTGCATGCTGTATTACTTAAGATCAAAAAAACAAGTAAATATCCCTTCTCTACCAAAAGTGTCTCAAACTTTCAGGTCCACTATAGGAGAATAGTTAAATGACAGTGTGTAATAATGAAAAAATATCTAGGTAGGGGAGGTTGAAGTAAAAAAAAACCCCTAAATATTACAGAAGTGGAAGAATACATAATTTTACATACAGGAGAATTACAAAATGATAAAACATTAAAAAATAGTAGCAACCAAGTAAAAGGAAAAAATACACAAAATATTAACAGTGGTTGGGCGAACATGCTGATACTATTATAAATACCTTATTTTCTAAATTATTTTTTAATACTTATTCTTATGATAGGCAAAACAAAACACATAAATCCAGTAACGGAAACATTAAACTGAAAAAACAAAATAAATCTAAGGGTCAGGCACAGTAGCTCATGTCTGTAAACCCAGCACTTCGGGAAGCTGAGGCAAGGGGATCACTTGAACCCAGGACTTCGAGACCAGCCTGGGCAAAAAAGTGAGACCCCGTCTCTACAAAAAATTTAAAAAATTAACTGGGTGTGGTGGCTCAGGCCTAGTCCCAGCTACTTGGGAGGCTGAGCTGGGAGGAGCACTTGAGCCCTGGGAGATCAAAGCTGCAGTGAGACGTGACTATGCCACTGCACTACAGCCTGGGTGACAGAGTGAGACCCTGTGTCTGTCAGTCAATCAACAATAAATAAACGAATGAATGAATTTAGGGACTTACAGCAGAATCGGTGGGCAGGTCTGTATCCCACTTTCGTCCTTTGAAGTCACCACCTCTGTTCCATCGAAATGAGCTCATACAACCTCCCTGAGAGAGTTCTGTGGCAACAAGGTGAAATTTTAAAAGCTAAGAGTATGCAAAAAAGAAAAAAAAAAGGCTAAAGGAATATAATAAGGGAAGCAAATCATTTTAAAACTCGATCAGAACACCCAAACCTAAAGAAATATAAGATATTTCTTTTTTATATAAGATATAAAAGATAAACATGTCCCTGAAGAAATCAGATAAATTCAAAATGTGGGATTTTAGATTTATCTGACTACTATTCTGGCTTCTTAAAAAAAAAGTCGATGGGTAGGGAAAATTTGAATATGGATAATATATTCAATATCAGAAAATTATTATTTTTTTAAGGTATGATAATTGTATTATGGTTAGGTAGGAGAATGCATGCTAAAAGTACTTTCAATGTACTTTCAAATGGCACAGCAAGAAAAAAAATGTGTGTGTGTATATATATGTAGAAAGAAAGAATCAAATATGTCAAAAGGTTGCTAACTATCCAATCTAGAACAGGAGAGTGTTCACTGTATTTTTTTTGAGACGGAGTCTGTCTCTGTCGCCCAGGCTGGAGTGCAGGCAGTGGTGTGATCTTGGCTCACTGCAAGCTCCGCCTCCCGGGTTGTTCACGCCACAGTCCTGCCTCAGCCTCCCGAGTAGCTGGGATTACAGGCGCCTGCCACCACGCCCGGCTAATTTTTTAATTTTTATTTTTAGTAGAGACGGGGTTTCACCATGTTAGCCAGGATGGTCTTGATTTCCTGACCTTGTGATCCACCTGCCTCGGCCTCCCAAAGTGCTGGGATTACAGGCATGAGCCACTGTGCCTGGCCCAGTGTATTCTTTTAAGCTTTTTTGTATATTTGATATAAAACCTTTATATACTTTGTATATATGTGTACATACACAGACTCTTTTTTTGGATGTACAAATACTCTGCTAACTACAAGGCAATCTTGCCAAAACACTCAAACATGAATTTATGGGAAAGAGAAGGGGTTATGTACACTACACCCCTGTATGTAAACTACACCATAGGGATGCATTCAGCAAAACCCACACTATGGGAACCTCTACAAGACAAACAATCCAGTTCTTATGACAAATAAATTGCAAAGGGAAAAAAAAGAGGGTGGATGGGAAGCATATAGCTTAAAATAAACTGAAATAACCAATTGCAATGTATTATAATATTCGAATCCCAATTCAAACAAACATTGCCAAAAAATTATGTATTTTTATGAGATAGCTGGAAATTTGAACAGACTTAATATCTCATAACACAGGAAATATTAGGGCTAGGCAGCATGGTGGCTCACTCCTATAATCCCAGCACTTTGGGAGGCTGAGGAGGGAGGATTGCCATAGCCAGGAGTTCAAGGCTGCAAGGTCTATACACTCCTGCACTAGCGCCATTACTGCACTCCAGCCTGGGTGACAGAGTGAGCCCTGTCTCAAAAAAAAAAAAAAGAATATTAAGAATGATAATTGTGGCCAGGTGCGGTGACTCACGACTGTAATCCCAGCACTTTGGGAGGCTGAGGTGGATGGATCATGAGGTCAGGAGTTCAAGACTAGCCTGACCAACATGGTGAAACCCCGTCTCTACTAAAAATACAAAAATTAGCTGGGGCATGGTGGTGCGTGCCTGTAATCCCAGCTACTCAGGAGGCTGAGGCAGGAGAATCACTTGAACCTGGGAGGTGGAGGTTGCAGTGAGCCAAAAGATTGCCCAGCACCACTCCAGCCTGGGCGACAGAGAGAGACTCCATCTCAAGAAAAAAAAAAAAAAAAAAAAAAAAAAGAAAAGAATGATAATTGTATTGTTGTTATGTATGGTTGTATCAGTTTTCTAAAGGCTCAGTGGGACACGGTGGTTCATGTCTATAATCCTGGCACTTTGGGAGGCTGTGGTGGGAGGACTGCTTAAGCCTAGGAGTTGGAGACCACCCTAGGCAACATAGCAAGACCCTGTCTCAAAAGCAGGGGGTCGCGGGAGGCTTATCTTTTAGTGATATACAAAGAAATATTTACAAATGAACTGATAATGACATGAGGGCTTGCTTCACATAATACAGGAAGAAAGTGGATGGGGTATGGATAGGGCAGGGGCTGGCCAGGGACTAGTGATTGTTGGGGCTGGGTGATGTGTACAAGAGGCGTGTGTATACTATTTTGTCTAGTATTGTGTATGTTTGAAATTCTCCTTATATAAAATGTTTTAAAAGTCATGAAAATGTTTATTCCTGAACCCTGCTCTAACCTTAGGGGAAAGGGAGAACACTATAATATTTTCAAATTAAGATTTATGATAAATTTGAATACTATTTCTAAAACTTGTCTTAGTCATGAGAACCTTTAAAAGTTTATTCAAATTTAAAAAAATTCTAACTTTATGAATTGCTCTGTAAGTAGAGAGGCATAGAGGGTGTATGGGGGTGTCAGGGAGGCTACATTTCCTGATTCTCAAGTCAATCTCCTCAGAAGAGCACATCTTCCACCCCAAATAATAAGAATATAACAGAAATATAAGGAAGGAATTTATTAAATAGGAATCATAAAAATTAAGAGAAATAAGGCTCAGCATGCTGGAAATATAAAGAACGTCTTAGTGGCACCCATTCTTACGAGTCTAAAAGTAGGAAATGATTGAAATATTCACTGGAGCCCATTTAGCTCATATTTAAGTCTCCTACACAAAATAAAATTATTAAGCCAAAATTAACATGTATTTATAAGACATAAAATATACTTTTAATTAAAATGGTTTTTCCTTGTTAATCTGTACTGATAAATTCCAGTGTAGTAAAAAAGCTCTCATTTTTTCCTCTTCCAAACAATAATTACCTTTGATCCTTTCAAACAAGTATTCCTGATTTGGAGTAAGGTCTAGATACTGAACAATTGTGTTCAAAGTCGGAATGAGAGGGGCTTTAACCAGGGCGGCTTGTTTCAAGCTAGTAATACTAGCTTCTGTTAAAACAAAACACAGAGAACACAGATTATTCTAAAAGTGAGTTTCCAAAAGAACTTAAAATGCTCTTCTCATGTGTTCATATAGCTGGTTCCTCACTGCCTTCAGGTCTTTATACAAGTCAATGACGTCTCCCCTGACCACCCTACCTCAAATTTCACCCCTCCTCTCTAGACTTTAGGAACACTACCCTCCTGTGCCTTTTTTCTCCTTAGCACTGTCCAATGTACTGTTTTTTTTTCTCTTTTTGTTTTTTGAGACAGTGTCTTGCTCCGTCACCCAGGCTGGAATATAGTGGCACAATTACCACTCACTGCAGCCTCAATCTACTGAGCTCAAGCAATCCTCACACCTCGGCCTCCTGAGCAGCTGGGACTACAGGCACATGCCACCATTTTTCTATTTAGTAGAGACAAGGTCTCACTATATTGCCTAGGCTGGTCAAACTCCTGGGCTCAACCAATCCACCAACGCTGGACTCCCAAAGTGTTGAGATTATAGGCGTGAGCCATTGTGCCTGGCCCAAAGTACTTTATCTTTTTTATTGTCTATCTCATCTACTAGAATGAAAGCTTAATGAAGGCAAGGATTTTGGCCCTTTTGCTCACTGCTGTATCCCCCAATGCCTAGAATAGTATTAATACTTGGCACAGATTAGGCACTCAATGTCGAAGGAATACATGAAAGAAAGCAGTAATAGTTCATCTTAATTTGCACTATCTATATTACCTACACCCATTCCTGGCAAGGTAGCCAGATTTACACCTGCAACATCCCCTCCCCTTCCCCAGAGAAGCAGCCAAACCGATTTTGGCAAATCTGTAAACAACTAATATACAGAAAATTTTATAGGACATGTATAAAAAGACACACAATCATTTTCAAAATAAGTTGAATTAGAAGTTGCCCATTATGGCAGGACAAGCAGAAGCTTTTTATGGTAGTGATTTCTCTTATCATATCCTGCAAGATAATTATGCATAGAAATTTAAAAAGCAATTAAAAATTTCAAAATATCCAAACTTACTAGCAATATCCAATGTTAGGAAAAGCATTCTTATATGTGTCATGGTTGCTAAAGTACAAACTGGTATAAGCTTTTTGAAGAGATGTGTATCTTCTAAACCTTAAAATATGTCCAGATGCATTGGCTCATGTCTGTAATCCTGCACTTTGGGAGGCCAAAGCGGAGGGGCTGCTTGAGCTCAGGAGTTCAAGACCAGCCTGGGCACCCCGTCTCTACAAAAATACAAAAATCAGCCAGGTGTGGTGGTGTGTGCCTGCAGTCCCAGCTACTTGGATGGGGCTGAGGTGGGAGGATCTCTTGAGCCCAGGAGGCTGAGGCTGTAGTGAGCCATGAGAGCAATACCAGCGTGTATGGGGTTCTGTTTTCTCCACATCCTTGCAACACTTGTCATATGTTTTATCGTCATCCTGTAGTAGGTGTGAAATGGTGTCTCATTTTGGTTTTGATTTGCATTTCCATGATGACTACTGATGTTGAACATCTCATGTGTTTATCAGTCATTTGTATATCTTCTTAGAAATGTCTTTTTTGGCTGGGCGTGGTGGCTCACGCCTGTAATCCCAGCACTTTGGGAGGTGGAGGCGAGCAGATCACCTGAGGTCAGCAATTCGAGACCAGCCTGACCAGCTGGTGAAACCCCATCTCTACTAAAAATACAAAATTAGCCAGGCGTGGTGGCAGGCGCCTGTAATCCCAGCTACTTGGGAGACTGAGGCAGAAGAATCGCTTGAATCTGGGAGGCAGAGGTTGCAGTGAGCCGAGATGGCGCCATTGCACTCCAGCCTGGGGGACAAGAGCGAGACTTCGAGACTTCATCTCAAAAGAAATGTCTTTCTGGTTCCTTTACCCATTTTTAAATTTGATTGTCTTTTGTTGAGTGGTAGATACTTTCTTTATATTCTAGATATAAGACCAAGACTCTTAGCAGATATTAATCACAAAGTTGTATAAAGCATAAAGACTATGTAATAATAGCAATTTTCCATCAACTTTCTTATCTGTTAAAGGTAAAATTTTAGGGTACCATATAAATTGCCTAAAATATATATACTGTAACTTAGTTATTAAATAATTACCTTTACTATTAATGCTGCAGTGAATATCCTCTTACCTAAATCTTTGTATGCATTTGTAATTATTTCTTTAGGATAATTTCTTAGAAGTAGAGTTATGTGTCAGTAGGTATGAATATTTTAAGATTTTTTTTGTTGTTGTTGTTTTCTAAAAGACAGTCTCGCTCTTTTGCCCAAGAGGGAATACATTGACCTCAGGTGATCTGCTCGCCTCCACCTCCCAAAGTGCTGGGATTACAGGCGTGAGCCACCACGCCCAGCCAAAAAAGACATTTCTAAGAAGATATACAAATGACTGATAAACACATGAGATGTTCAACATCAGTAGTCATCATGGAAATGCAAATCAAAACCAAAATGAGACACCATTTCACACCTACTACAGGATGACGATAAAACATATGACAAGTGTTGCAAGGATGTGGAGAAAACAGAACCCCATACACGCTGGTGGGAATATAAAATGGTGCGGCTAGCTGCTTTAGAAGAGTCTGGCAGTGCCTCAAAAAGTTAAGCAGTTATCGTACAGCTCAGCAATTCCATCCCTAGGTATATACCCAAGAGAAATGAAAACATAGGTCCATATAAACACTTGTATGTGATTGTTCACAGCAGCATTATTCATAATAGCCAAAAAGTGCAAACCACCTAAATGTCAATCAACTGATGAATAAGCAAAATGTAGTAGATCTATTTTGAGTATTATTCAGCAATAAAGAAAATGATGTAGCTGGGCCTGGTGGCTCACACCTGTAATTCCAGCACTTTGGAAGGCTGAGGCGGGCAGATCACGAGGTCAGGAGATCGAGACCATCCTGGTTAACACGGTGAAGCCCCGTCTCTCCTCAAAATACAAAAAAATTAGCCGGGCGTGGTGGCACGCACCTGTAGTCCCAGTTACTCAGAAGGCTGAGGCAGGAGAATAGCATGAACCCAGGAGGTGGAGCTTGCAGTGAGCTGACACTGCACCACTGCACTCTAGCCTGGGTGACAGAGCAAGGCTCTGTCTCAAAAAAAAAAAAAAAAAGATGTAATGATATATTTTACAACATGGACAAACCTTGAAAGCACTATGCTCAGTGAAAGAAGTCACAGTCATATTCATATTCTGTGATTCCATTCATACGAAATATCCACAACAGGCCTATCTATAGAGACAGAAAATAGACTGGCACTTGCAAAGGGCTGGGAGGAATGTATAGAATGGGGGGTGACTGGTAAAAGGTGGAGAGTTTCTTTTTCAGGTGATGAAATGTTTTAAAAGTGACTATGGTGATGGTTGCATAACCCAAGACTTCAGACTGTACATTTTAAATGGGTAAATTATATGGTAGCTAAATTACATCCTGATAAAGCTGTCACATTAAAAAAAACAAACTAGATTACAGACATTTGGGGTTTTTCACCTCAAGGTAACAAAATAAGTTAAGCTGTCCATTACAAGAAGAAGTTTTCCACTTGGTAGATTTACTAATAGAAATCCAACACTGGGCTCCGTTTCCACATACCTCCTATCTGTAGCTCTGGACAACCCATTCGTCTCATCTGTGTGCTGACAGACTCAATCTCTTGAACAAGTGGCACTAATATTGTCTCATTGATCCACTAGGAAGAAATAAGGTACAGATTTTGGATACATAATTCCAAAGCAGCTCTCAAACAATTACTTTCTTTTTTATAAGCAACTCTAAGAATTTTTTTTTACTATCTTATAGTTGAATATTAAATCATAAAGTTAGTGAAAGAGAATGAAAGTAATAGCTACCAGAAATCAAGAGATGGTTAAATAAATACACCACTGGAGTGTAAATTAACTAAATTACATTCCTTTTTATTTTTATTTTTTTGAGATTGTTGCCCAGGCTGGAGCGTAATGGCGCGATCTCAGCTCACTGCAATCTCCGCCTCCCAGGTTCAAGGGATTCTCCTGCCTCAGCCTCCTGAGCAGCTGGGATTACAGGCACCTGCCACCACGCCCAGCTAATTTTTTGTATTTTTAGTAGAGACGGGGTTTCACCATGCTGGCCAGGCTGGTCTTGGACTCCTGACCTCAGATGATCCGCCCACCTTGGCCTCCCAAAGTGTTGGGATTACAGGTGAGAGCTACTGCGCCCGGCAACTAAATTACATTCTTAAATAACATTTTTTTTTTCATGGGAAAAAAAAAAAAACTTAGTTATATGTTAAATTTTTCTTAAAATTTTCTGATTATTATGTTTAGCTAAAAGGATAATCTTCAGTTTACACTTGTAGGGTAGCTATTCACACACTTATTAATGTAGTGTTTATATTGGTTTGCAATCAGTAAGACAGTTTTTCAAACTAACTGCTTAACTCTCAGCAGGCTCACCCAATTCCCTAGCCATGTGGAAAAACAGAGACTTATTACATTTGAAACTGGCTTGTGAATATTTGAATATTACAATATTACTTTAGGACTGGGACTTTCAAATGCCTCTTGCATGGCTAATGTAAAACTAACGCTGGGATGTGAAAAGATTGTCTAAGGATACATCCCATCTGATTTGTGTGTTGTTATTTTGTGTGTGTGTTTGTAGCAACTTCAATGACCACTTCTGTTTCCATGCTTTTGTTTATCCATAAAATAATGAAAAAATACGATATAAACAACTGAAATAAAAACCTGAGAATTTAAAAGATTTTTTGTAATCCATGTAAGGAAGCATATTTCGATCCACTGGCAAGACTTGAACTGAATTAACATGAAGCTATTTACAGGCTTTATCCCACTGAGTGTAATTATTCATATGTTTTTCTGCATAAGTATTAATGTGGTTGATTACTGGGTGTTAACCAGACTCTGGTGTCATAAAATATACAGTACAGGCATACATGTATTGCTTTAAAAAAAAATCCAAAAACTCTACATTTCATAGCACATGGTAGCCTAGGGACTTCAGATGAGGAAATGTATTTGCATTTCTTCTAAGTAGCTAATACTCCATCTGACTAAGACTTCATATTTTAAACATGTTAGCATTTTTAGACTAGCCTATAACAGAAACTACAACAAACTCCAGTTCCAGGAGATGATTTCACTCATTTATTCTTCCAACATTTACTATATGCATCTTAATTTGCCAGCCACTCTTTGGCCGTAATGAAATCATCTAACATGTCCCAGAGAGAGGTCTAGGCCCCACCCTTATAAATTCTAATTGAGTAGGTCTAGGATTGGGTTCAGGAATTATCTGTAAAATGCCATCCAGGTTTCTGGTTCAAGAAAGTAGGCTACCATTTTTTGCCCCTCTATTTTGATACCCTATTTAAATAACAGTAAAAGGATAAAAAATGAGCACAAGTGATTTCAAAATAGTTCTAGAAGATGCAGAGTGGATGGATGCGTGTTGAAGGGTGAAACAACAGAAGCAGCAGCCCCTTCAGAAGCTAAGTGGAGCTCCATATAACGGAAGGGGAAGTCCATATGCCTAACAGAACCCAGGACACACAGGTACTAGAGAAGGTGGGGGGAAGATGTGGAGTTGGAAATAGGGAACTAACTCACTCTGTATATGGAAAAGCTGGCCCAAGATTAGAGGGTTCTTCTCTAGAAAAACAGAAATCACAATCTACTTTGAAATAGCTTCAAGCATACGTTGTCTTCTCTCTCTAACTCTTTAAGTTTTCTGAGGGCAAGGGCCTCATTTTTGTTTCCCCTCACAATTCTAGGTACATAAAAGGCTCCAACAGAAAAGCTCTTTGGAAAATAAAATTGAGAACTGGAAACGGGAGGACCTTAATAACTAAACATATTATTCCTTTATCTTCTCAAAACCTATCAATTTACTCAATATGGAGGAAGAAAAAATCTCATGAAAATAAATACCATACAGTAACAGTCATGTTTATCCTTACATATGTACCATTTATACTGTACCTTCATAACTGTAATATTCTAATTTATAATGAACTCTAAATGATACTCCAATAACATGCTTTGCATATTAAGAGGCACTGATATTGTCCAAAAAGTAATGTCAGAACTTACATTTCTAAATTTAGCTGTCCATGAATCCATATGATCAAGAAGTTGTCTATTCATAGCCACTCTTGCCCAAACCTATAAAAATTCATGTTTAAAATGAACAATCAGTGAAGAAAATCTTGCTAGAAATCATCATTCTTTCTCCCATCCTAAAATATTTAATGAACTTAGAAAAAAAAGTCCCAAACATCAATATTCATCTAATTAATATTCAGTAATTTTCTTATTACTCACTTATAAATGCTGTTCACACACAGATTTATCTTTAAAAGTTCCTTACATTGGTATGTGTAAAGAACATTTTTTTTCTTGCTTTTTTTTTTTTTTTTTTGAGATAGAGTCTCGATCTGTTGACCAGGCTGGAGTTCAGTGACGCAATCTCGGCTCACTGCAACCTCTGCCTCCCAGGTTCAAGCGATCCTCCTGCCTCAGCCTACTCAATAGCTGGCACTACAGGTGCATGCCACCATGCCGGGCTAATTTTTGTATTTTCAGTAGAGACAGAGTTTCACCATGTGGGCCAAACGGTCTCTATCTCCTGACCTCATGATCCACCCGCCTTGGACTCCCAAAGTGCTGGGATTACAGGCATGAGCCACCACACCCAGCCCATTTTTCTTGCTTTTAAGAACAAAATAAAAATTCCATATTTGGTATTAAAGTGATGGAATTACTGACAAATGTTCTAATCCAAATATATTTTAAAAGCAAGACTTCTGTATGTGTTAAGTACAATTATATACCTGAGAGCCTTTTTATAATCAATGTAAAAATATGTTTCGGGCAGGGCACTAAGGTGAACTGTGTGTCATAAAATGTATGATATAATTTAGTTTTTAGTTTTAGGTACACAAAGTAAGACAGGAGCTTTCCCACTGCTTAATGTGTGCCAGATTTATATTTCTGTCCAACAGAATGGAATATTACAGAAAATATGTTCCACAAGTAGAACACTTTCTAGCAATGCATAAATCATAAATATTAAGTCACTTTTATTTTCCACTTACCTCTTCTGCAGCTTGTTTAGAGCTGAGATCGGCTTCATCTTTGTTAGCACATGGGGCCTGAGACCTACAGGCAAGCTGATACTGAAACTTCTTTAAAGTTTGTGCATAATCCCCCACAGAACGACTGTAGTTCCAGAAAGTAGGACTGCTGGAAGGAGAGGTAGAATCTGGGCTCCCTAGAATTAATTGTGAAGATAAACAGTATCAGTGTGTTGTAGCAATTCTGACATCTAGAGTTAACACTTGTATCTAGGCAATGGCAATCCAGGAATCAGAAGACCAACCCTCAAGGAGATTCTCTTCTCCCTAACAAAATTTTCTCTTTAGAGAGCACAGTCGGCTTGTGATTAACAATTTAAAACAGTATTTTCTAAGCCGTATTACTTTAAGAGTCATAAGAACAATAAGCAGTCAAAAGGAATCTGTCTAGTTTTGTTGAAAAATTAAGCTCGTTTCATTCTCTAAGACTTTTAAATCATTTAGTAAGAAACAGACAAATTTCTTTAGGAAATAAATAGGCTAAGCAAGTTCTTTGTTTGAAGTTTCTAGAAGCTCCTTCTGAATGGGATAACTATAGCCTCCTACGAAAAGATTACTCTCCTGGTAACAGGCTAAACATATTTGTCCCTGTACTTCACTGTTTTATTTAACAGCCTGTGGTAATTCCTGAGTTGTATTAAAAGACTATCTGATGGTTATCCTTCTAAATTTATAAATTTACTTTTAAGAAATGTAAAAAAAAGTTATATTTAGGAATGTACTCCTACAGAGGCCTCTGAACCAGGATACTCATCACACTTCAGGGTTATAGTTTTTGTCTGTTTTCCCAAATAGAACTGAGTTCCTTGAAAGCAGGGAATATTTTTTTTCCCTAGCATCTAGCATAGTGGCTAAATAAATAAGCAAGTTCTCGACAACAATTATATGGTATTGGCTGGGCGCGGTGGTTCAAGCCTGTAATCCCAGCACTTTGGGAGGCCGAGACGGGCGGATCACAAGGTCAGGAGATCGAGACCATCCTGGCTAACATGGTGAAACCCCGTCTCTACTAAAAAATACAAAAAAACTAGCCGGGCAAGGTGGCGGGCGCCTGTAGTCCCAGCTACTCGGGAGGCTGAGGCAGGAGAATGGAGTAAACCCGGGAGGCGGAGCTTGCAGTGAGCTGAGATCCGGCCACTGCACTCCAGCCCGGGCGACAGAGCAAGACTCCGTCTCAAAAAAAAATACAAAAAAAAACCCAATTATATGGTATTTATAAAGGGCTTATATTTTCAGAGTTTAACTGATATAAAAAATATCAATTGGTACTTTATACCCTCAAACAAAACTCATAAATAGAAACAAGTTTTTTTTTTTTTAATCTTGGCAGAATTCTGAAAGGAATGACTGGAAAATAATAAAACTCATTTTCCTTATGTTTACAGGCACAAAGAATTAGAAATCATCAAAAGGATATGCAGCAATATTTCAATTCATCAAAATTTGGAAGGTTAGCTAGTAGGAGCGTTGGTGAATGTCGTATGTTTCATCCTGGCATAAAAAGCTACATACAGTAAAGAAACATCACACTTTGTATGAAATAATGGCAAAACTGACTTTAGGAATGAATTAATGTTAAGAAAAGCAGTTGCCAACCAACACAAATGATTTAATAAATAGAGAACAGAAATGGAAAGAAACATGGTCATAATAGAGCATAAAGTTATCCTATTTGATTAATCACTGCGATTATTAACTTTAAGAAACATAGGTTTTCTATGAAAAAACCTGTATTTGAGAAAAATTTCATTGAAGATTTGCTTTAGACAATGAATAGAAATAGGAAGTTCTAGTACCTCCGGGCATTAGTCAAAGCAGAGAAAAAATGTACATAGCAAGTAATGACAAAATAGGGCCTTTCCATGATGCATACCACCACCACCACCACCACAACAGCACACAACCTACAGCTGGAGAACCTCAAAAAACTAAGAGTCAAAGCACATGGAGATTTGGAAATCTGGCAACACAGCAAACCAGACAACCTAAAACATCTCCCATATAAATATCTAAAAACATGTATTAAATAAAATATGTTCTTTAGGCTGGTGCGCGGTGGCTCATGCCTGTAATCCCAGCACTTTGGGAGGCCAAGGTGGGCAGATCACTTGAGGTCAGGAGTTTGAGACAAGCCTGGCCAACATGGTGAAACCCCGCCTCTACTACAAATACAAAAATTAGCCAGGTGTGGTGGCACATGACTGTAATCCCAGCTACTTAGGAGGCTAAGGCAGAACTGCTTGAACCCAGGAAGCAGGGGTTTCAGTGAGCCGAGATCACCCCATTGCACACCAGCCTGAGCAACAGAGCTAGACTCCATCTCAAAAACAAAAAAAAAACTCAATCTCAAAAACAAACAAAAAAAATTACTAAAATGAGTAACGGAGTAAGTTACTCCGGAGTAAAAAAGTAAGGCTATGAATAGTCAATGGTTAAAAATGAAAAGAGAATTAAAAATCAAACCAGCCTGTAAGAGGATGCTGTGGCTGCTCTAAAGAATTTTGTAGGCCTTGAGAAATCTACTAGCTTGGAATTCATTGCCCAAGTGGGAAATGGAGATAAGGATTTGGGCCCATAAGAGGTAGAGAGTTGGGCTGACACCTTTCTCTACCCCTAGTCCCTGCTGCTGGTAGAGGACCAGGAATCTCAAAGGGCCACATTCTGAGTAGATAAGAAAAAAATGTGTTCAATGGGACCAGGAGATAATGAAAGTTTGTCTGTCATAGGTTGTTGGGAGATTTAAAAAAAAAAAAAAAGCAAAGCACCCTGACATTTAAAAATCATAGATACATCTTCACATGGGTTTAGAGTGCCCATTCATATTACCTGCGAGGTCCAGGAATCTCCAAGCTTAGAAATTACTTAACTTAGCTCAAGGTCAATAATACTCCTAAAGCACCTGACAGAGGCAAATACAAAACAGCTAGGAAGAGACAAAGCTTCCATCCAGCCAAGATAAACTTACCAGAAACAAACAGAAATTACATCAAATACAAGGAAAGAAGCCTCCAGGCATAACAACAAGACAAAAATGGTCTGTATTTAACTTCCAAGAACTTTAGATAATTGAACTATTGGACAAATAACTTTAAAAAAGTGTGTTTAAGCATCTGAGACAGAAAAAGGAACTGAAAACATAAGAATAAAAAATATTCTACAAAAATCTGGCATATTTGAAAAGAACCAAATAAAACTATAAAATGAAAACAAGTGGCTGAAATTAAAAAACTCAATGAATTGGTTAAATAGCAGTTTAGACATTACTAAAGAAAGAGCTGATGAGTCCACAGTGACTAAACCAAAAAAGTTGGGGTGGGGGTAAAACAGAATGCTCTTCTTTAGAGAAGAATGCCAAACTATGAAATGTAGAAATAAATAATTAGAAAATCTCCACTTTAGCCAGGCGTGGTGGCTCACACCTGTAATCCCAGCACTTTGGGAGGCCAAGGCGGGAGGATCACGAGGTCAGGAGATCGAGACGATCCTGGTTAACATGGTGAAACCCTGTCTCTACTAAAAATACAAAAAATTAGCCGGGCGTGGTGGTGGGTACCTGTAGTCCCAGCTACTTGGGAGGCTGAGGCAGGAGAATGGTGTGAACCTGGGAGGCGACGCTTGCAGTGAGCCAAGATCACGCCACTGCACTCCAGCCTGGGCGACATAGCGAGACTCTGTCTCAAAAAAAAAAAAAAAAGAAAGAAAGAAAGAAAGAAAATCTCCACTTTATGATCACCACTTTATCAAGGGCAAGGATCATCAATACATGCTAAAATCACTAGGTAAAACGCTGTTACGGAAACAGGACATAAAGGGAAAATCATGAAGAAATCCAGTTGCTATCACCTTAACCAAGTGATCCAATTTTATTACACATCACCGACAAAGAGACAAAGCAGCATCACGCATCTCCTGATGTCATACACTGAAAAGGACATGCCACCACCTATGTTGTATTCTTGCCAGAAAATAATATTTAAACAGAATCTAATAGTAACAAAATGATCAAACAAATCTGAATTTTCAAAACAATAGCTTGGTGTCTGCAAAATGTAAATGTCATAAAAGAAAAAAAAAAAACAAAAAAACACCCCTACAAAACCCAAACTATCCAAATGGTTTAGATTTAAGGGGACAACAGAAGCACAAGTAAATGCAGTATGTGATACCTGATTGGATCCTGCATCAGTAAAAGAAAAAAAAAAAAAACAGCACTATAAGGGTCAGTATTAGGTCAACTGGGGAAATGTGAATATGAACACCTGTAGTATTTTAAGCATGACAATCATATTGTAGTTATTTGGTTTTTTTCTTTGAGACAGAGTCTCGCTCTGTCACCCAAGCTGGAGTACAGTGGTAAGATCTTGGTTCACTGCAACCTCTGCCTCTCAGGTTCAAGCGATTTTCCTGCCCCAGCCTCCAGAGTAGCTGAGATTACAGGCTCGTGTCACCAAGCCCAGCTAATTTTTTAGTAGAGGTGGGGTTTCATCATTTTGGTCAGGCTGGTCTGATCATGAGGCTCCTGATCTCATCGTCCACCTGCTTCGGCCTCCCAAACTGCTGGGATTACAAGTGTGAGCCACTGCGCCCAGCTCACATTGTAGTTATAAAGGAAAATGTCTTGTTCTTAGGAGATGCATGTGAAATACTCAGGAATGAAGTGGCAGGATGCCTGTAAGTTCCTTTCAAATGATTCAGCAAGAAAGTGTGCATGAGAGAGAATATGAGGGCTGGTTTTTTACTACTGGAGAAAGTTACAAATATGAAAAGTGGGGAGGACAGAATAAACTGTATAGCTGCACTGGAATTGGAAATAACATTATAAACTCATGGTTTTTTAAAAACATAGACAGAATAATACATATAGATGTGTGCATGTACATATATCTGTGTATGTGTCTATAGGAATATTTCCTAGAGGACCTGGAGTAATGATAACCTCAATAACAACAGTGTGCCCAGATATTAATTTCTAAGTATCGTTCTCCATTAAAAGGAATCAGGGCTCTTAGAGAAACAGACTGACTCTGGAGCTAGCCAGGGACAACACAAAATGAGCCTGACGTTTTATGGTACTAGAAAGGTGGTAGGGGTGGGGGGATTAGCCCAAAGAATGATGGTATCATGTCAAAAGAACAGAGAAGTCAGCTTACAGAGGATCCCACTAGCCCAATCTAAGACAATCTAATCATCAACATAAGTGATATGATTAGGGAGAAGAAACCTTTATCTTACAGAATACCAACAAATAAATGTAAGAGGTGGCTACACAATAATGTAAATGTACTTACCACCACTTAATTAAACACTTAAAATGGCTAATATTGGGCCAGGCACGGTGGCTCATGGCTGTAATTCCCAGCACTTTGGAGGCTGAGGCAGGCAGATCACCTGAGGTCAGGAGATGGAGACCATCCTGGCCAACATGGTGAAACCTCGTCTCTACTAAAAATAGAAAAATTAGCCAGGCATGGTGGCAGACGCCTGTAATCCCAGCTACTTGGGAAGCTGAGGCAGGAGAATCGCTTGAACCTGGGAGGCAGAGGTTGCAGTGAGCTGAGATCTACCACTGCACTCCAGCCTGGGCGACAGAGCAAGACTGCATCTCAAAAAAAAAAAAAAAAAAAAAGGTTAATTTTATAAATTTTATGTATTGTATTAGTTAAAAAAAAAAAAAAGAAAATGTTAAAGGAATAAATAAACATAGAAGAAATGATGAAATTAGAAAGCCCTATGACAACCAACATATTTTTGAAATAATTTTGAAAAATAATTTTGAAAATAATCTTAAAAGGATGTTAGAACTAGTAAGTCTAAGTTTGATGGGGTCAGGCACAGTGGCTCACGCCTGTAATCTCAGCATTTTTGGAGGCCAAAGTGGGTGGGTTGTGTGAGCTCAGGAGTTTGAGACCAGCCTGGGCAACATGGCAAAACCCTGTCTCTACCAAAAACACAAAAATTCGCATGGCATGGTAGCATGCATCTGTAGTCCCAGCTACTCAGGAGTTTGAGGTGGGAGAGGCACCTCAGCCCTGAATTCAAGGCTGCAGTGAGCCAAGATTGTACCACTGCAATACAGTGAGACCTATTCTCAAAAAAAAAAAAAAGTTTGATGGGGACCAAATATTTATGTAGTTTTAGATAAGTAGCTTCCCACAAAATACTTATTTATCATTTATTAATTTGCACAAAATACTTAATTTTCGAAAACCTATGGGCACAGAAGGGCTAAAAGAATAGAGATAGAGATAGATATACCAGACAGATACTAACCAAAAAGAAATTAATATAGATGTGTCAATGTCAGACAAAATAGACTTTAAGGCAAAAAGCCTAAGAGATAAAGATAAAAGGCATAATTCACCAGAATGATATTCACAATTCGGAATTTACATGCATGTAACATAATGTCGTATGTATATTTAGCAAATCTGACAGAACTGTGAGAAAACATTTAATGGAAGACAATCAATGGGAGCTTTTGGCATACTTTTTTTTTTTTTTTTTTTTTTTTTGAGGCGGAGTCTCGCTCTGTCGCCCAGGTTGGAGTGCAGTGGCGCGATCTCGGCTCACTGCAAGCTCCGCCTCCCGGGTTCACGCCATTCTCCTGCCTCAGCCTCCTTAGGAGCTGGGACTACAGGCGCCCGCCACCGCGCCCGGCTAATTTTTTGTATTTTAGTAGAGACGGGGTTTCACCATGGTCTCGATCTCCTGACCTTGTGATCCGCCCGCCTCAGCCTCCCAAAGTGCTGGGATTACAGGCGTGAGCCACCGCGCCCGGTCAGCTTTTGGCATACTTTCTTAACAACGAATAGATCAGGCAGATAAAAATTAGTAAGATAAAGAATTTAAGAATACTATCAAGAAGTGTGACAGTGAACAAATATAGAGGCCCAAATTTAGAGACTCTGCATTCTGTTCAACATACCAAAGCCATTTACAGAAACGTGATCACATAGTAGACCTAAAAGCAAGTCTCAAACGAACAAACAAAATTGATAGGTACAGATCAGATTCTCTAACCACAGTAAAATTAACTTAGGAGGCAAAAAAGGTAACCAAGACTTTTCAGGCTTGAAAATTAAAAGCAACATCAATAACACTTCCAAACAATAATAATATTACTTCTAAATAGCTCCTACTGGGTCAAAGAATAAAAGTGAAGTCAGAAAATATCTAGGTATTACAAACGTGTCAAGGATACATAGGTTCTTTGTATTATACTCTGTATTAAAGTTTCAGTAGACTCAAAATATTTCAAATTTTTTTTTAAAAGCATGTATCAAAATAAGAAGATAATATTGACTGGTTTCTGTAATATCTGTGGCACTTTCAGGCAAAATGAAATTAAAAATCACTGGTGAGACTTCAAGCGACACAAAGAGCCATGGTCCAATAACCGGCTTCCTTAGTAGCGCCTAATATGCTTTCCATGAAAGTTCCTGACAGGGAAAAATCATTACTCAGTTCAATAACCTAATTTGGTTTCAAATAATTGACTCTGTAATAATCAAATCCACCCCAAACAGATTAAGATCTGCTAACACTCTTTCCCAAGGTAAACTATAGGCTTTACAGAAATACTAAAACGCAAGTTTTAAAATGTTCTGAAAAACAGCAGTGCTTCTCAAGTGAACACATGCTCTCTCTCTCGGCCTGCTCTGCCACACCAACCTTCCAAAGGACTACCTGAAAAGAGACAGCTATAATTTGAGTAAGTTTACTATGCACTGCTTCAAAACATTATGTTGTAGCCTCAACTTTAAATAGAAATTGTAACTTACATTATACAAAAAAGCTTTCAATCTTACTGTAGGTTCAAGATTTCTTAGTTTAGCTATATTTCACTTCTTAAATTGTGAACTTAATTCTAACTGCATAAAATTATGTTACATATAAAGTAAAAAAAGTGCTAACAAAGTCTGTTAGTATGGATATTAAAATAATGAAAATAATAGGTTAAGGATTAAGTGACACCAAAATTATGTATAGTATATATAAAGAAAATATATAGGCACCCAGCTTAACCCTATGCTGTTTCTCCTCTTCACTTCTAAGAAAAGTATCCAAAGTCCGTAGGTCGGTCATGTAGTCTTCTTTGTCAGTAGGTGAGTTGTAGACGGTAGGTGAAGAACGGTAGCGAGATCTCAATCCACTGCTCTCTACTGGTCCAACAGTGGTAGGGTATGGAGAAGGAGGAGAGGGGCTAAAGCTCACCAACTATACAAAATAAAAGATGTTTATGTTATTTTTCTTTAATTGAAATTCATTTTGTTTTGGTTTTTGACTTAAGTAAAACATCTGGTAGAATGGCAAAAATCCACAACACTGACAACATCAAATGCTGATGAGGTTGTGGAACAACTGAATCTCTCATTCTTTGCTGGTGGGAATGCAAAATGATACAGCCACTTTGAAACCCAGTTTGGCAGTTTCTTACAAAAGTAAATATTCTCTTACCATACAATCTAGTAATTGTGCTCCTTAGTATTACCCAAGGAGTTGAAAACTTACATCCACACATAAACCTGTACATTTATGGCAGCTTTATAATAGCCAAAACTTGGAAGCAACCAAGATGCCCTTCAGTAGGTGAATGAGTAAATAAACTGGCAAAATTAGGTAATGGAGTATTACTCAGCACTAAAAAGAAGTCAGCTATCGCTGGGCATGGTGGCTCACACCCGTAATCCCAGCACTTTGGGAGGCTGAGGCGGGAGGATCATCTGAGGTCGGGAGTTTAGACCAGCCTGACCAGCATGGAGAAACCCTGTCTCTACTGAAAATACAAAATCATCCGGGTGTGGTGGCTCACACCTGTAATCCTAGTTACTCGGGAGGCTGAAGCAAGAGAATCGCTTGAACCTGGGAGGTGGAAGTTGTAGCGAGCTGAGATCGCACTATTGCACTCCAGCCTGGACAACAAAAGCAAAACTCCGTCTCAAAAAAAAAAAAAAAAAAAAAAAAAAAAAGAAGTGAGCTATCCAGCTACGAAAAGACATACAGGAATCTTAAAATGCATATTGTTAAGTGAAAGAAGCCAATCCGAAAAGCTACACAGGTATGAGTCTAAGTACATGACACGCTAGAAAAGGCAAAACTATGGCAGCAATAAAAAAATAAAAAAAAAAAAACAGTGGTTAACAGGAATTTGGAGGAAAAGAAGAATGAATAAGTGGTACAGATTTTTTATTCTGTATAATACTATAATTGTGAACACATCATTACACATTTGTCCAAATCCATAGAACGTACAACACCAAGAGTGAACCCTAATGTAACCTATGCACTTAGGGTGATAACGACGTATCAATGCAGGTTCATCAGCTGTAAGAAAGATACCACTGTGAGGGAGTATACTAATCATCGGGGAGGCTATGCGTGTTAGGACAGGGGATGTACACGAGATCTCTTGACTTTGCTGTGAACCCAAAACTGCTCTAAAAAATAAAGTCCATCAAAAAAAAAAAAAAAAAAGTAACTCATGGAGCCTAGGGGTTAGAGGCTACAGTGAGCCATCACCGTGCCGCTGCATTCCAGCCTGGGTGATAGAGTAAGACCCTGTCTCTTAAAAAAAGAAGTAACACATGCATATTTTTAAAAACAGAAAGTGTAAATAAAATAACATCTGTAACTCTGCCACCCAGAGATAATATAATCCTTTTTCATATTTTATGTATTTTAAAATCTCTAAAATATACACAGCTTTGTCAATGTTATATGAAGATAGCTGTACATAAATCTTTGAATTTCTGATGGCTTCCTTTAACAGATTCCTAAAACTGAAATTATTTGGTGAAAGCATATTAACAGTTACTTGATATACAAGAATTTTAAAAACTGGACATTTAATTTGCATTTCCCTATATTTATGATGTTAAACACTTAAAAAATACAATTACTGGTCACTTGGATTACTTATTTAAATGTTTACTCAAGTACATTTACAATTTTTTTCTATTGGGGTCTTATGATCACTTTATATTAGCTTGCAATAAGTTAAAGATTAATCAGTCTTATAATTGTTTAATGCTGTTTGAAAATAAAAATGTTAATCCTCTTCCACCCAGATTTCTTTTATTTTTAAAATTAACATATTACATCCTTATATACACTATATCTGGGCTATTATTGCATTAATTGGACTATTTTTGCCCAGAGGCCATAATATTTCACTTATTAAGTTTTAATGTCTATGGGGAAGTATCCTGTTACTCAAAATTTTCTTGGCTCATTTGTTTTTCTATATTAACTTTAAAATCAATGAGTAACTTGCATAAATCTATTTTTAAAAAATGGTAGACTGGGACTAATTAGAATTGCATACACCTTATACATTAGCATGTAGGGAGAAAATCTTTATAACAATATCTTTTTATCCAAGAACATTTTCTCTCTCTTCATCTAGCATCTCCTATATTTCTTGGCAATATTTTGGCCCCACTTCTAAAGCTCAATTTTCGGATCTTATGTTTTTTAATCAATTATGAAAGGAATTTGGAAACCCCTATAGATCTAATTAAATAATGCTGGTATATATATAACCGTAAGCTATTGATTTTCGATATTTACCGTGTATCCAGCCACTTAACCAAAGTTTTAATATTAAAATGGGTGTTTTAGGAAACAGCTTTTCAAACTTTAGGTTTTAAATGAACTCCTGAATATAATGTATTAATAGATTTCTTGCATTGCTAGGATAAACTGTACCTGGTTATCAAATTATTCCTTAAAAGTTATTTTGAAAAGAAGAAAAAGAAGTGTAATTTCTGTGAATTCAAACCATTATTTAGTTTACAACTTTCACATTGTCCTATTTATTTTTAAGTTTTTTTGGTTTGTTTTTTACAGATCCCAGGGGGAACTATTTTGTGCTTTAAGTTTTATTACATTCTATAAAGTAAAATAGGTAGTGGTGTTCTCATCTTTTCTGTATCTGGTAATAATTCATATTGAATACCAAGTATTCAATATGAATACCAATATCAATATTCATATTGAATACCAAGATATACGTGATATACCAAGTATATCTGGCAATCATTATATATGTCAGACAATGTGCTAATTATGCTTAATACATACACTGTCTTACTTTATCTTTTCAATAACAGGTACACATGATTACTATATTTGCCTTATGAGTTTACATAACTTGCTGAAGATCATATCAGGATTTCAATCCTGTTTTCTAACTCAAGTTGATGTTAACATGTTGTTTTACTGGATCAGAATTAGCTGTTCATACCCCAGCAAAATATTAATAACTTTTAGAAGATGGGTAAAAGATACACAGGAGTTCACTATATTAAAACTGGTCTCTTCACTTTTGTGAGTTTGAGATTTTCCATAATAAAAAGTCTATAAAGTAACTGTTCCTTCAAAGTTTAAAAGAACTCAATAATAAAACTTAAGGGCCCTACAGTCTTCTGGGGATGTATGTGATGTATCGTTTTTAAATTTTCTCTCTCATTTTGGTTTTCTACTTCTTAGCCAATTTTTGGCTTTTTTTTTTTCCCCAAGAAAAGTAATGTATTTCATTAACTTTTCTAAGTTATTAGTTTGGCTCAACAGACACTGATGTAGCATCTATATTCCATATACTGGGCTAAGGAAATAAAGATGAATAAAAACACATAATCCTGTGCTCAAGAGGGTTACAGTCCAGAGGGAAAAAAGTGAACATTATTATAGACTGAATGTCTGTGTCTTCCCCAAATTCGTATGTTGGAGCCCTAACCCCCAATGTGGCTGTTTTTGAAGTAAGAGGATCATTAGCCTAAGTGAGGTCATTGGAGTGGGGCCTTGTTCTGACAGGCTCAGTGTCCTTACATGAAGAGATACCAGAAAGGGCATGGGAGGGCAAAGTGGCTGTCCGTAAACCACAAAGAGCCCTCACCAGAAGCCAAACTGGCAGGGACCTTGATCTCAGACTTCTAGCATTCAGAACTATGAGAAAATAATTTCTGTCAGGCCACAAAGCCTGTGGCATTTTTTAATGGCAGCCCAAACAGACTAATACAAGCAACTATTTTAAAATACTATGCTTTGTTTGATATATCATTATGCAAATATTCTAAGGTGGGAATGTAAGTAGCTACAAACCATAGTATGGGGCCAAGTGTGGTGACTCATGCCTATAATCTCAGCACTTTGGGAGGCTGAGGCAGGAAGACTGCTTGAGTCGAGACGTTTGAAACCAACCCAGGCAACATAGCAAGACCCCATCTCTACCAAAACAAACAAACACCATAGAATGTTTCCTCAAAAAATTAAAAATAGATATATAAACTCTACTTCTTAATATATGCCCCAAAGAACTGAAAGCAGGGACTCAAACAGATAAGCTATACAGCCATGTACACTGCAGCATTCACTCTTCACAAAAGCCAAAAAGTAGAAGTCATCAACATATGAGTGGATAAACAAAATGTGGTGTATACATACAACAGAGTATTATTCAGCCTTAAAAAGGAAGGGAATTATAACACATGCTACAACACGGATGAACCCTGAGGACATTATGCTTGTCAATAAGTCAGTTAAAGGACATATACTGTACGATTCCACTTACATGATGTACTTAGAGTATCAAATTCAGAGAGACAGAATAGTGGTTGCCAGAGACTTACGGGGTGGAAAAAGAGAGTTAACTGTTTTTTTTTTTTTTTTTTTTTTTTTTTTTTTTTGAGACGGAGTCTCGCTCTGTCACCCAGGCTGGAGTGCAGTGGCTGGATCTCAGCTCACTGCAAGCTCTGCCTCCCGGGTTCACGCCATTCTCCTGCCTCAGCCTCCCGAGCAGCTGGGACTACAGGCGCCCGCCACCTCGCCCGGCTAGTTTTTTGTATTTTTTAGTAGAGACGGGGTTTCACCGTGTTAGCCAGGATGGTCTCGATCTTAACTGTTTTCAATGGGCACATTGTTTCAGTGGGGAGATGAAAAGTTCTAGAGACGATGAGGGTGACAGCTGCACAATTTGAATGCATTTAACGCTACTGAACTATGCGCTTAAAAATGGTATGTTTTATCATCATTAAACAAACAAAGGATGATGTTAAGAGTGTTTTCAGCAGAGAGAATAACTTAAAAGATAAGTAACAACACAGAGACATGAAACGTTATGGTAATAGCTATTCTCTGCTCTTACCATAAAATGTAAAAATATTCATTTTGGTTTAAACTTCTCTGTATCCTTTTCTAAATCTTCCATTTCAATTTCTCCTTAAGTCTATGTCTTATTTGCCCTGCTGATTGGACAGATTTGTCTATTTTATGGGATTTCCCATGTACACACAAAAAAGGTCTTAGATAATAATTCATTAACATTTGCTTTTATCATTTAAAAAATAGCTTTACTGAGATATAAATTCACACACCACACAATTCACTCATGTAAAGTGTACAACTCAATGTGTTTTAGTATATTCACAGGATTATACAGCCATCATAATCAATTTCAGAACATTCTTTTCCTTCCTCCCACTAAAAAAGAACTGATCAGATATCAATCTCCTTTTCTCCTTCCTTTCCACCCCAACTTTAGATAACCACTAATCTTCCTGTCTTTATAGATTTGCCCACTCTGAACATTTCATATAACTATAATCATATAATATGTGGTCTTTTGTGACTGGCTTCTTTCATTAGCATAGTGTTTTCAGGACTCATCCACGTTGTACCACATATCTATCATTTTTTCTGTATCCTCCTTGTTATAATTTTATAATTTTGACCTGAATTCTTAGTACATCTATTTTTATTTTTTAAAACAAAAATGGGCAGGGTGAGGTGGCTCATGCCTGTAATCCCAGCACTTTGTGAGGCCAAGGTGGGTGGATCACTCAAGGTCAAGAGTTGGAGATCAGCCTGGCCAACATGGTGAAACCCCATCTCTACTGGAAATAAAAAAATTAGCTGGGCATGCTGGCGGGTGCCTGTCATCACAGCTACTCAGGAGGCTAAGGCAGGAGAATCGCTTGAACCCAGGAGGTGGAGGCTGCAGTGAGCCGAGGTCGCACCATTGCACTCCAGCCTGGGCGGTAAGAGTGAAATTCTGTCTCAAAAAAACCTCCCCAAAAAACAAAAATAAAAACATTTAAGGTTAAGAATTTACCGCCCTTTTGCGGCCATCACCGAAGCGGGAGCGGCCAAAATGAAATTTAATCTTTGTGACTTCCGACCGAAGCAAGAATCGCAAAAGGCATTTCAATGCACCTTCCCACATTCGCAGGAAGATTATGTCTTCCCCTTTCCAAAGAGCTGAGACAGAAGTACAACGTGCGATCTATGCCCATCCGAAAGGATGATGAAGTTCAGGTTGTACGAGGACACTATAAAGGTCAGCAAATTGGCAAAGTAGTCCAGGTTTACAGGAAGAAATATGTTATCTACATTGAACGGGTGCAGCGGGAAAAGGCTAATGGCACAACTGTCCATGTAGGCATTCACCCCAGCAAGGTAGTTATCACTAGGCTAAAACTGGACAAAGACCGCAAAAAGATCCTTGAACGGAAAGCCAAGTCTCGCCAAGTAGGAAAGGAAAAGGGCAAATACAAGGAAGAAACTATTGAGAAGATGCAGGAATAAAGTAATCTTATATAAAAGCTTTGATTAAAACTTGAAACAAAGAAAAAAAAAAAAAGAATTTACCACTGCATATAGCTTTTACTATATCCATAAATTCTGATACTGAAGCATTCTTGTTTTCCTAATTTTAATTTAACCTAATAATTTGGTGAGTATTTTAAAATATTTTAGTGGTATTTTCAAACTTCTATTTTAATTTCTAGTTTTCTTTTGTTTTGGTCAGAAAATACAACATGTACAATTCCATGACCATCTCAAATAGAATGGTACAATATTCAATAGTATTCTTATGGAGGTTGTCTTATTAAATTTTATTGTTCCAATCTTTTGTGTCCTTATTTGTTGCCTACTTTATCAGACACTGATAATGCTAAAGTCTTCCAATATAATTGTGTGTATTGATTTCATTTTTCTAAAGGTTTTTGCTTTACATTTTATGATGCTGTACTATTCAATATACAGGGATTGGGATTGTAACTATTTCATCTTATGTATTATTTCTTCCATCAACTTAAAATGACCTTTTGTCTCATATAATTCTTACTCCTCTGAAGTTACACATTGTTAATACTACCACCTTATTTTTATGTTTTCCTGATATGCCTTTGTCACCTTTACTTTCTTTTTTTTTTTTTTGAGACAGAGTCTCACTCTGTCACCCAGGTTGGAGTGCAGTGGCATGATCTTGGCTCACTGCAAGCTCTGCCTCCAGGGTTCACGCCATTCTCCTGCCTCAGCCTCCCAAGTAGCTCAGACTACGGGTGACCACCACCATGCCCCGCTAATTTTTTGTATTTTGTTTAGTAGAGACGGGGTTTCACCATGTTAGCCAGGATGGTCTCGATCTCCTGACCTTGTGATCTGCCTGCCTCAGCCTCCCAAACTGCTGGGATTACAGGCGTGAGCCACCGTGCCCGGCCGTCACCTTTCTTTTGATATTTTCCTGATACATCTTTTAAGATTTAAAAAAAAGAAAGATTACTAAGGTTAAAAAAAACTAATTCATTATTTTTTCTAATTTGTAAATATAAAGATATACAAGGCAGAAGAAACGACTGGAAAAGAGTAGGTACAAAGGGAGAGTTAACGTAAGAAAAAAATTATTTCTTTAAAAATAAAAATTATACTTGATATTTTGGTGTTGTCACTTCTTTTGTACAAATAGAACATAAGCTTGATTTATCTGTTTTGAAGCAAAATGAAATAGTATTTGACATTTTTTGTTCTAACAGTCCACAATGAAACTGCTACACACAACATTAAAAACATAGCAAGTAAACAGAATCACCCAGAAGACTCTAATATGCAAAATCACATGTAATACAAAGAAGGCTCCAAGTCAATTAAAGGTAAAAATAATTTATGATATTGGGACAACTAGTTATCAATTTTAGCATAAAATAAAAATGAGTAAAATTATCATCTTATACTATACTGGGGGGGGAATCAATTCTGAAAGTGAGAAAATTTCTAAACTTAAAAACAGAGCAAACCACAAAGAGATAAACAGATAAGACTATTAAACATTTAAAGTTTCTGTATATATATATATTTTATACTCTATAATTAAATAGCAACCCAAGAAAAAATATCAGATTATACAGACCCAAAAGACAAGTGAGTAAAGAACGAGAACTTCCTGATTTAGCTATGTGGCTTTGAAAGAAATCTTTGTTAAAAGTTACAATAGACTATTGTCATGTTTCTTTTCTTTTCTTTTTTTTTTTTTGAGACAGAGCCTTGCTCTGTCGCCCAGGCTGGAGTGCAGTGGCCCCATCTCGGCTCACTGCAAGCTCCGCCTCCTGGATTCCGGCCATTCTCCTGCCTCAGCCTCCCGAGTAGCTGGGACTACAGGCGCCCGCCACCATGCCCGGCTAATTTTTTGTATTTTTTAGTAGAGACGGGGTTTCACTGTGTTAGCCAGGATGGTCTCGATCTCCTAACCTCGTGATCCGCCCGCCTCCGCCTCCCAAAGTGCTGGGATTACAGGCGTGAGCTACCACGCGCAGCCTGTCATGTTTCTTATTACCAGAGATTCTTTTTTTTTTTAAATTAACTTGATGGTCAAAAGTGAGGTAAAACAAATTCTCTTCTACATTTCTGTGACAATGTAAATTGGTACAGTTCTTTTGGATAGACACTCCCATCCCAAATTTATGAAGAATTTTATGTACAGGGCTATTTAGTACACATTAAAAAGTTTTTTAAAAATGAAAATGACTTAAATATTCAAGAGTAAATTATGGTATATCCATTAGATGAGTATTAAATAGCCATTAAACAGATTATTTTTGTGTGGCAGGACTATAATAATTTTCCTTCTATTTTACTTTTCCAATTTTCTTTTTTTTTTTTTGAGATGGAGTCTCGCTGTGTCGCCCAGGCTAGAGTGCAGTGGCTGGATCTCAGCTCACTGCAAGCTCCGCCTCCCGCGTTTACGCCATTCTCCTGCCTCAGCCTCCCGAGTAGCTGGGACTACAGGCGTCCGCCACCTCGCCCGGCTAGTTTTTTGTATTTTTTTTAAGTAGAGACGGGTTTCACCCTGTTAGCCAGGATGGTCTCGATCTCCTGACCTCGTGATTCGCCCGTCTCGGCCTCACAAAGTGCTGGGATTACAGGCTTGAACCACCACCGCACCCGGCCCCAATTTTCTATAAGGATCATTTAGTATCATCTTGTGAAAAATTATTTTTAAAAGTCGCATTTACCTATGAGTTATGAATTTTCATTACATATATACTTTTTCATAAAAATTTAACTTGTACAAAATTTTCAAAATTCTATTACCTGCCAAAATTAATTTTAATATTGGATAACCAGTAGTATGGAATTTCGTTACAAAGAAATATGTAAATGGTTAAGGGCAGACAGTGTGTCCATTTCATCTCCAGAGACTCCTCTTTTAACTAGCAGCTATAGAGATATCAGTCCAACACAGTAGCGACAGCATCTGAAATGACCACTCTTCTTTCAATGCCCCACTTATAGTAATAGTTTTATGCTTCAGGAAGGAGTCAAAATTTCAATTTGTCAATCCAGTTTCTATTAATCCTAAAAATTAGAACAAAATTTCACATTACTGTGGGAGTGGGAATGAAAATTCCTACTATTCCATGGAAAGTGTCCATACTCAAGAATCATTTGTACTCATTGGGGAAAAAAAACCCCAACCATGTGACAATCCCAGTTTTTAGCTTAGAAGACACTCCAACATGATAAAACACACTAAAACTCTAAAAGGATATACAAAGGCCTCACATGAAGAAGGAAAGAAAGAGGGAAAACATGAGTAAAAGCAACCAAAGTAAAAAATCATGGTTTCAACTTGTTTTAAAGACTTCTGAAAGATCGTAGATGGTGAACCTAAGTTTGTTATCTCTGCAAATGCTAATTTTTTCTGTTTAAGATACTGTGTTTGAGATATTGTGTTTTTTTTTTAAACTAGATATTCTTGGTTTTTAAATGGGTGTTCTGGGCAAGTCAAGTCTCAGTTTGCTCATTGATAAAATAAGTTTTGACTCATTAGGTGATTTTTAGTATACCTCCCAATTCTAAAATAATGTGACTAGACAAGAGAAGAGAGTCATTACCTTATTATAACCACTGACAGGCGAGTAGGTCACTCCAGGGCTATAAGAACCACTGCCACCTGAGGACAGACCTTGCAGCTGAGGACTGTAACCAGTCATACAGCTGGTGGTGAACTTGGGACTGGTACTGGGTGAACGAGATGGGCTATAACTCAACACACTCTGACCCTGAATTGAAGGGGAAGGTGGAGCAGGAGGGATTTGGGTTGCTGCCAGATCATGTGGAGGAGTAGTCTGTACAACTAGAAGGAAAAAAAAAAAGCAACATATGTGTATGTACATACAAATAAAATTATATGAAAATATATTTAAGCAACTAAGTCTTTTTCTTCAGGGAAAAAAGTTAACAGAGTTACTTGGTTGTTAAATCACAGAATGTATTATTACCAAAGGACACAAATTAGGTGTTTACCATTTTCAGAGTGCAAAATTAGAAACTGGTTTCAACTCAGCAAGTCAGTCATTTAATTTTAATTGCACCTGAACAATGGAACAAACTTACATGAAATAGTTGACTGTATACAAGAAGGAATGACAATCATTGGTCATAAGACAATTTATTGTATCCTGCTTAAGAGAGCTGATGTCCCCTCCAGCTCTGAGTCTATGAAATGGGAAAATTAAATTGAGAAAGATTTATTGTCAACCTTTTCCCCACCTTTGCAAGAGATGTAAAACACTCACCAGCTGTTTTCAACCCTAAAAGCGTTTGCTGTCCAGGACTAACAACCAGACTTGTTGGTGCCACAGTATATTTGAAATATCTCCAAAAATCAAATAAGGCATTAAGGCTGAAGAGAGATGCAAGAGCAAGCTCTGGAAGAGAACAATTTTTTTTTTAATAAAAGGGGGGTGAGGAGGGCATTTACTGAGAACACAAAAACCTTCTATACTTAGCAAACTAACTAAAATTACCTTCTTATTCCTCATAAAAACTATAACTTAACGAATGTCTATTATCTGTAGGGCAGCTGGGCATGGTGGCTCATGTCCATAATCTCAGCACTTTGGGAGCCTGAGGCAAGTGGATCACCTGAGGTCAGGATCAGCCTGGCCAACACAGTGAAACTTCATCTCTACTAAAAATATAAAAACTAGCCAGGTGTGGTGGCGCACACCTGTGGTCTCAGCTAGTTGGGAGGTTGAGGCAGAAGAATTGCTTGAACCTGGGAGGTGGAGGTTGCAGTGAGCTGAGATCCTGCCACTGTATTCCAGCCTGGGTGATGGAGCGAGACTCCTTCTCAATAAATAAATAAATAAATAAATAAGTGTAGGTCATTTACTAGTGAGTTTCAAAATAGCACTAATCCTAGCAACCCTGTACAGTAAATATTTTCACCTTCATTTTAAATATAAACCAACACTCATTCAGAAGCCAAGTGACTCTTACAAGAGTATAGAGTTAGTGAAGCCATGATTCTAACTGAGGTCTGCCGATCGCAAATCCCTTGCTCTCCCAACATGGCACACTATCTCCCTGTGAAAGACTTTAGATTAAAGTGTATAGACTATGAAATTTATTTTAACATCCATAAAGACTCTTTATACCCAAGGACTATGGGAGAGCAGACAAGAAGAGAGGAAAGAATGTGACAAGTGAGGAAGGCATCAATGGAGCAGAAATCTGGGCTGGTCCTGAAAGGTAAAAAGGTAGAGGCGCAGAAAGGGCATTTCAGGAGAGTAACAAAAACAAATCTCACTAACCTCTGAACCTTTTTTTTTTTTTTTTTTTTTTGAGACGGAGTCTCGCTCTGTCACCGGGGCTGGAGTGCAGTGGCGGGATCTCAGCTCACTGCAAGCTCCGCCTCCCGGGTTCACGCCATTCTCCTGTCTCAGCCTCCCCAGTAGCTGGGACTACAGGCGCCCGCCTCGTCGCCCGGCTAGTTTTTTGTATTTTTTAGTAGAGACGGGGTTTCACCGTGTTAGCCAGGATGGTCTCGATCTCCTGACCTCGTGATCCGCCCGTCTCGGCCTCCCAAAGTGCTGGGATTACAGGCTCGAGCCACCGCGCCCGGCCTGAACCTATTTTTCTTCACAGAACTCATAATTACCTGAAGTGTTGTTTATTAATTTGATTGTCTAAGAGAATGTTCCTTTCATAATACCAGGGTTTTACCTTGCTCTCTTTCTGCTGTATTTCCAGTTTTTACAACCCAGCAGGCAGTCAAATACTTGTTGAATAAGTATACTAAGCTGAATTAAATCTGAAAGCAGTTTTTCATTGGTAAATGTAAGTTACAGTGAAAATTAATTACTTACCAATATACCAGAGGGGCCAGTATGTCACATTGTAATATGAACTAATCAATTTTCCAGTCCTGAAAAAAAATTAGAAAGGCTTTCCAATGAACTTAAAAACACCAAAATCAAAACAAACACAAAACCTGTGGAACCAGTCACCAGCTTCTTAAATTTTCACTTTTTTTTGGGCTGCTTCACTTACATTTCAGTATATATCATTCCAGCCATAGATACATTTAGAAGTCCCCAGGCTAAGACCACTTTTCTAGCCTCTGTTTCTTTTCTCATCTTGATGGTTCTGTCAATAAGGGAAGCACTAGGGTGTGCCTCCCCTGCATCTATGAAAAAAACAAAAGCACAGGAATTAACCAAAAGAAACTATTGCTCTATTTAAAAACCAAATTTTGCATCCCTTACAAAGGTAACTGAAACTACATATACCTTCTCTCATCTTTAAAATGTTTGACCAAAACTTTTCCATTTTAGTATCAGTATATAAAAAGGGAACCCAAAATTATACATAACTTCATTGGCATCACAGTATAATCAACAGAGAAGTGGCTGGCTATTTGAGTCTTGCTGTCTCCCAGGCTAGAGTGCAGTGGTGCGATCTCGGCTCACTGCAACCTCCACCTCCCGGGGTTCAAGCAATTCTCCTGCCTCAGACTCCCCAGTAGCTTGGATTACAGGCGCCCGCCATCGTGCCCGGCTGATTTTTGTATTTTTAGTAGAGATGGGGGTTCAATATCTTGGCCAGGCTGGTCTCGAACTCCTGACCTTGAGATCCATCCGCCTCAGCCTCCCAAAGTGTTGGGATTGCAGGCGTGAGCCACCGCGCCCAGCCGTGGCTGGTTATTTAAGAACAATTTAATACTTCCAATACATAAAAATGTCTTTATTTTGCAATTTAAGGATTGATGATTATGTCTGGAAATACTTTGTATTTTGTTTTTGGGGTATGTTACAAGGACTAGGCAGAAGGCTAATTTCAGAAACTCAAAATATCAAGTTTTGGGAGGCTATATTCCATATTTCCTGTAAGTCATAAGGACTCTTCTACATCCTCATGCAGACGCCATTACTATCTAAACAACTCTGCATTTGGACGGCTGTACTCCAGGGCTCTCCCTTTTGTGTGTGGATAAAGGATAAGGATTTAAGTTTTAGAAGGGCACGTACTCATGATGGGGTAGTGAGGGGAGTGAGAGGGTGAGAGGGGAAAACGTGCATTGTTTTGGTCCACATTTGGGATTTATAATTCCTTTCTTCAGCTAGGCTCAACTCTTACAGACAGTGCAAAATTTGTTCCAGCGACAAGGAGTTGTATCCCATAGGGGATAGAGCAATAGCCTTCGCGCCACTCAGCCCCCGCGTCCCAATTTCCCAGTCCAGAATTTCCCTCCCCGGCTCCTCGGCACGAACTTCAGCAACCCTATTGCTTCTTTCTTCCCTTCCCCTAGAGAGGCGGGACGCCTAGTCACATCCCCCCTTGGCTAAACCCCGAACAGATCAGGAGGCGCGGAACTCCCACAACCCGCGTGGATTCCAAAACAGGAAGCAAAAACATGACCCCGAAAACGCACCATGTCCTCTGGCCGGAAAACGGACTCCCGCCACTCTCTCTGGGCATGCGCGAAGCCAAGGGCAAGGGGGAGGTGACCGGCAGGCCGCTCTAAAGTTACCGGAAGAACTGGGCAGTCTCTTCTCGCGAGAAAGGGAGGGGTCGCAGGCCCTGGCTCTAGCAGCGTTACCAGGGAAACAGGTCTTGGTTTTGTGGCTCCCACTCAGCTGCGGGAGAAAGCTAAGCGGCAAAATTCAGAGAACCCGCAGTAAAAATAATTATAACGAGCTGAATTTTGTATATATTAATATAATTTTAGCTTCCGTAGGGCATTTATGGACTCACATGTGTAAACTGATTAAGTAGGGTGGCTCACCGTAGGATAGAGTGGCGTGATAAAGTGTCACCATCAGTGACAAAGTATTTCTTTCTTTCCCCTGTGCTAAAACATCTGTGTCAAGAGTTCTGACCCCATGTAAATTCTTTTTTTTTTTTTTTTTTTGGTAGAGACGGGTTTTCGCCACGTTGGCCAGTCTGGTCTCTTATCTCCTAACCTCAAGGGATCCTCCCGCCTCAGCCTCCCAGACGCCTGCCGGCCTCCCACTGCCTTTTGGGATTACAGGCATGAGCCACCGTGCCGGCCTGAATTCTTTTTTTTTTTTTTTTTGAGACGGAGTCTCGCTCTGTCGCCCGGGCTGGAGTGCAGTGGCCGGTTCTCAGCTCACTGCAAGCTCCGCTTCCCGGGTTTATGCCATTCTCCTGCCTCAGCCTCCGAGTAGCTGGCACTGCAGGCGCCCGCCACCTCGCCCGGCTAGTTTTTTGTATTTTTTAGTAGAGATGGGGTTTCACCGTGTTAGCCAGGATGGTCTCGATCTCCTGACCTCGTGATCCGCCCGTCTCGGCCTCCCCAAGTGCTGGGATTACAGGCTTGAGCCACCACGCCCGGCCTTCTGAATTCTTAAATAATCTGTTTCATAGGGTGCAGCAGTAACAAGCACACCCAAAATTTGTTTTATTGAAGTTGCTGGTGGTTTTGAGATTAAAAATAATAACAACACGTTTTCCTATGTATTTTTTGGAAGAGCTTCTCATCCTGAGGAAAAGGTTGGGCTTTGTTTCATTTAGCACAAGTGTGCCGCTGAGCGAGGTGCAGGGATATAGAAAATAAGAGCCCCCTGGTTACTACCCAGAGGAGCTCAACCCCAGCAGAGGCCCAAAGATGCATTTCGAAGGCAGGTGAGGTGGGTGCAGTGGGCCCCAAGGAGGCACGTACAGCCCAGCCCCAGCTCTAGCGAGCCTCCTGGAGGAGATGACGCGTTAGAGAGTCAACAGCCAGAAGCCCAGGGCCTGGGGATTTGTTCTGAAGTGTGCCTCTAATAAAAACATTAAGCCATGTCACAATAAGCTACTGGATTATTACATCACGTATGCCCAATGGCCAAAGTTTTTCCTAAAATGATCCTAAGGTTAATACCGCGTGGTATTGTATATTAATGAAAATCGGCAGGTACCCTGTGCTCTTAAAGAGCTAACTTTTTTATTTAAGTTTTATCATTTTTAGATTGCTTTAGCAGCAATGTTGTTTTGCTCTAGTTTTAGATTTAGAGATGAACTAACCTGAAAATTGTTCAAAGTGAAAGGGCTCAAGGTACAGTCAAAATTAAAATACCAACCGGACGCGGTGGCTCACGCCTGTAATCCAAACACTTTGGGAGGCCGAGGCGGGCGGATCACGAGGTCAGGAGATGGAGACCATCCTGGCTAACACGCTGAATCCCCGCCTCTACTAAAAATACAAAAAATTAGTCGGGCATGGTGGCACATGCCTGTAATCCCAACTACTCTGGAGGCTGAGGCAGGAGAATTACTTGAGCCTGGGAAGCCGAGGTTGTGGTGAGCCGAGATGGTGCCACTGCATTCCAGTCTGGCCGACAGAGTGAGACTCTGTTAAAAAAAAAAAAATAGTAATAACAATAATTAGAATACCGGGTTCCCACCCACTCCGTATGTGACTTTCCTAAGAAGAAATTGTATGCATGTGACATAGTTCATAGTAGTTCATAACGGGCACATCTGTGTTTTTCCCTCTTCATGTAATCTATAAACTTGTGCATTTATTCAAGGCTTAAAAAAGAACACTACTGACCAAATGACAGTGAGCATTATGTATTAGGGCTGCCATAACGAAATATCATAGACAGGTGGCTTAAACAACAGAAATTATTTTTTTTTCATAATTTTGGAGGCTGGAAGTCTAAGATCAAATTGTCAGCAGGGTTGGTTTCTCCTGAGGCAGGTCTCCTTGCAGACGGCCACCTTGTATTGTGACCTTGATTTCTGTGCTCGCGAATCCTTGCTGTCTTTTTATAAGGATACCAGTTGTATTGAATTAGGGCCCTACCCTTATGGCCTCATTTAACTTTAATTACCTCCTTAAAGGCCTGGTCTCCAAATAGAGTCACACTGGAGGTGAGGGCTTCAACGTATGAATTTTAGGGAACACAGTTCAATCAGTAATACATTAGAACTGTCTATGATAATTTGCAATGGCATGATACATATAAAAGAGTCTGAATTAAAATGAGTGGATACAATAAACACTTAGATGTAAAGATAGGAAAATATAGTATATACAAGTTTTAGGGAAAAAAATTAAGGCAGAATGCACCATATTGAGGTATGGGGGAAAATACCGTAAACATTCACAGAAGTAATTTGAATAAGCCTTCCACAAACTTAGAAATCCAGGAAGCATTTGTCAGTTCCTAGAACAGTTGCTTATTATATGTCATAATAAGTTGCCAAGGAAATTGTCATACATCATAGAGGGAGTGAAGTAGTTCCCAGTCATCTTTATCCCTTTGAGCGTGGTTTATTTTTTGAGCAAGGAGTCATCATGGGAGACCTTTTTTCCTTATTTTGGGAGGTAGATCCTCCCCCCATACCTTTAAATTGTGCCATTCCAAATCAAGATTATGAATGCCGGAAGGATGACTCTTGTGGGACCATAGGGAACTTCCTGCTTTGGTATTTTGTCATTGTATTTGTCCTGATATTCTTCTCTAGGGCTTCTGTCTGGGTAGGATATCTTTTTTTTCATTTTAAATAATATGTTTACTGTACACTAGGAAAATTTCCATAAAATACATTTACTATACTTTGATGAAACTACTTTTAAAAGTTGTTTGGTTTTAAAAAAATGCAATCTTATTCTGCAGAATCTGGGAATATGGAAAAGGATGAAGAGGAAAATATAAAGCTACAGTTATCCTCTTTCCCAGAGAAAACCACTGTTAACATTTTGGAGTATGTTCTTCCAGTTTGTTTTTTTTCCTCTCTCTATCCCAATATATATCTCTCCATTTCTTTGTCTTTGATCTTACATGGTTGGCATTATATTGCATATATTTTCATATCCTGCTTTTTAAGCTTAATAATATATCGGAAATACTTCTCTAAATTATATTCACTCAGCAGCACTTTTAATGACTGCATAATTTTCTGTCTTTTGTTTGCACCAAAAAATTCTGCAAGTTTGAAATATTCAGATTGTTTACAGTTTATCCATATGCTATGTAATGCTGGCATAAACCTCCCTGCTGGTTAATGACTTCCAAATCCCTTTTCTAGCCATGTGATTCTAATCAAAGATACAAAAGTTGTCATATTGATAGGATACATGCTGTAGGATTTTGGGGTTTTTAAAATGAGGCAATACACTTTCTGCACAGAATAAGATGCAGAGCTAGACTAAACAGAACTAAAGTCACCACTAAAATGCCATCGTCTTAAGAATGAGATATCCTACTTTATCAGGAATGTGATGCTTCCAACATATTATGAGTAACCAAGCTCTTTTTTTTTTTTCTTGAGATGGAGTCTCGCTCTATCACCCAGGCTGGAGTGAAGTGGTGCAATCTTGGCTCACTACAACCTCCGCCTCCCGGATTCAAGTGATTCTCCTGCCTCAGCCTCCCTAGTATCTGGGACCACAGGCGCAAGCCAACACGCCCTGCTTATTTTTGTATTTTTAGTACAGATGGGGTTTCACCATGTTGGCCAGGCTGGTCTCAAACTCCTGACCTCAAGTGATCTACCCGCTTTGGCCTCCCAAAGTGCTGGGATTACAGGCATGAGCCACCACGCCCAGCGGTAACCAAGCTCTTATAATTTGCTGACATGATATCCTTGCTGGTCATTAATTCCAGGCTGATGATTAAGAAAACCACCATCAAGTAACATTATAGCCAGAGCCCTGTGCTGGCAGTGGTCAGTAAGACTTAGTGCTCTATGAGCTCTGGATGGGGTGGAGAAGGTTTGTTATGTCCATGCCAGCTGGATTCCATTCTAATAATCAAAGACTTTTTGATAACCACCACCTCCTGGTGAAGAAGAGCTTTCATCTAAAGTCTAAATGCTTCTTAAGGTAAATACTTTGCCAAAAGGAGATTTAGAATAGTGATAACTTATATGTGTCTTAGACTCCCTAGCTAAGTATATTGAATTTGTCTGGCCTGGCAAGCAAAGCTACTTTAGAAAATTAACAAAAAAATTGAAATTGATCAGTGGCAATTTCATCATGAATTAAGAGGTCTAAGCTATTTTTTTTTTTTTTCTTTTTGAGACGGAGTCTCGCCCTGTCGCCCAGGCTGGAGTGCATGGCATGATCTCAGCTCACTGCAACCTGTGCCTCCTGGGTTCAGGCGGTTCTCCTGCCTCAGCCTCCTGAGTATCTGAGATTACAGGCGTGCGCCTCCACGCCCAGCTAATTTTTGTATTTTTAGTAGAGACAGAGTTTCACCATGTTGGCCAGGCTGGTCTCAAACTCCTGACCTCATGATCCACCCGCCTCGGCCTCCCAAAGTGCTGGGATTACAGGTGTGAGCCACTGCGCCCGGCCCAGTCTAAGCTATTTTTCTGCTCCCTTGCTTGCATCAGCTCTCGGGAGTCATGCAGCCTTGAGCTTCCAGGACCTCAAGAGAGCACGTGGTCCAGCCTCCTGTTTGTAGGCAAGTAAGTTATCATTAACCCTCCCCCACCCATTTTTTATTGATAAGGCCCAAGGAAATTAAGTGACTTGTCCAATGTCACAAAAGTGTTAGTGACAGAAGAGGAACATACCCAGATTTCCTGTCAAATTATTTGTTTGCATCAAAGCATAGTCTGAAATGTCCACTTAGATCTCAGTCCTGATTAAAACCTTAATTATGTTTGAGGTTTCATCTTTCACTTTGTACCCTTGTGACGGCTACAATCTGCTGGGCTGCTTCTTCTGAAGGCTCCCAGATTTGAAATCTGAGAACGATATGAGAGCTAGTAAAGGAGGATGGAATTTTTCCTTCACTTTGAACTTCTTCGTTTTCTCTGCTAAACTTTGAGACTTTATTTACAAACTTTGAGGTAATGGTAAAAGCGCGATGGAAATGTGGTAATTATCCTCCAACACGAAGCACACTGATTTCCTCTGAATTTGCCACTTTTTAAAGCAGCATTCACCCTTTTGCTTTCAGACTATAAATACTATATTTAGTTTATATTTTTATTTTAATGTTTATTCATATTGTTAGTGTGGTATTTTTCTGGACAATAGCAATCCATACTCCTTATTTTGTTTATGTGAAAACTGAGCTTAAGAGGTGTTAAGTGGCTTGGAAAAATCAGAGTTGTTAGTGGCAGAAAGAGAGCCACGGCCCACATTTTCTACTCTGCCCCTCAGGGCAGGCACTCCTGCTGTTTTCACTCACTGAGTCACACACAAAGACAGTTAATAAAATGCTTTTCATAACCGCAGTTCATATGATCCCACCTAGTTTAATGCAAAATCTTTCTTTTGATTTTGTGGTTATGCTTTGATTTGACATCAAATGTGAGAGCTTTCTGTGGAAATGATATAAACCTAATAAGTGTTTTTAAACACCTTCTCCCGTCTATTACAAAAGTACACATTATATAGAAAATGTGGAAATTATAGGGCAGAAGACAAAACAAAATAAAAATCACTCCAGATTATGTAGAAATAACCAACTACTGTCAACTTTTAGGTTTATAAACTTCCAATTCTTTTGGGTTTTTTCCTTTTCTATAAGCTAATCTAAGTGATACATATTAAATTTAAAATATTTAAGCCCCTTCCAAAAGCATTTTTTAGAAAGTGGTATCTTTCTTTTTTTTTTTTTTAAGACGGAGTCTCGCTCTGTCACCCAGGCTGGAGTTCTGTGGCGCGCTCTTGGCTCACTGCAAGCTCCACCTCTCAGGTTCACGCCATTCTCCTGCCTTAGCCTCTCAGGTAGCTGGGACTACAGGCGCCCACCACCACGCCTGGCTAATTGTTTTTGTATTTTTAGTAGAGACAGAGTTTCACTGTGTTAGCCAAGATGGTCTCGATTTCCTGACCTTGTGATCCGCCCGCCTCGGCCTCCCAAAGTGCTGGGAGTACAGGCGTGAGCCACCATGCCTGGCCAGAAAGTGGTATCTTAAAAGAGAACTCCACTTTCAAGATTTTTGGAGAATGATTGCTGTAACCCAGAAAACAAAAAGGCACCTCATTAAAGATGCTTGCCTACCATTGCAGAGATCAGATATTAAGAAAAGAATGAGCCGAGGATCTTAGATTGCAGTTACAAATACCCAACTATGGCACTTTTCATTCCAAAGAAACTGGACTTCCACATAAATTCATTTTTTTCCTAATTGTAGACAATTTGAACAAATTGGGAGAGAAAAAGTCCATTTCAACACTTAAAGCCAACCATAGCTATCATTTTTATGCTCCTTAAAGTCTTTTTTTTTCATATTTTAAGCTAATTTGTGCTCATGCTGTATATACAAATTTGCATCTTGATGTAATACCATACCCAGTATGGTAGCACACTTATTTCCTCATATTATGACATACCTTTATTATAATTTTACAACTGTTTATTATATAATTGTACCATAATTTACTTAAACCATTGTCTACTTTTGAATTTTATATTACCGTAATTATACTGTGATGAATGTTTCTGTGCACAAAGCTTTCTTCTGAGGGTTATTTCTTGCTGATAGATTCCCGGAGAGAGAATTATATGTCAAAGGCGTTAATGAAAATTTCTAGTTTTTGTTATTTTCTGAAAGGGTTGGTTTATATCTGTGTCTTTTGGCAAAATCACTTTCAGCATCAGAAAATGGGACACTAATCTGAAAAATGGGACAAATATATTTATGGAGTATTGGGGGGCAGAATATTTGAAATTGGAACTATTCAAAGAAATCCATTTCTTCTGGTTGCCATATTCACAAATAATATATTATGATTACATTTTGGAGGAAACTTTCGGAGGGATTAAGGAGATATTAAGTTCATGAATTCAGGTACAGATCTTTGTGTATGGTAGATGTCTTCTATCTTAAAGAACTATCAATAATGTACCCTGATCAAACATCCTTTAAAAACTAAACTAATCTGGGCCGGGCACGGTGGCTCATGTCTATAATTCCAGCACTTTGGGAGGCCGAGGCAGGCGGATCACCTGAGATCAGGAGTTTAAGACCAGCCTTATCAACATGGAGAAACCCCATCTCTACTAAAAATACAAAATTAGCCGGGCGTGGTGGTGCATGCCTGTAATCCCGGCTGAGGCAGGAGAATCTCTTGAACCTGGGAGGCAGAGATTTCAGTGAGCCGAGATTGCGCCATTGCACTCCAGCCTGGGCGTACAGAGCAAGACTCTGTCTCAAAAAAACAACAACAAAAAACTAAACTAATCTGAGTACTATCAAAATTTTTTAAACACTATTTCTCTGTAATGTGAATGGGTACAGGAAAGCTTTATAAGCCATAGCTCCTTATCAGTGTTATTTTCTCTCAAGTCTGTTCCATTTTGTTTGTTTCAAAACATTTTGGTACATTCTGCTATCGAAGCATAGTCTTAATGGGAAGTGGAGGTAGGATCACTATAACAGGAACTCGATACATACTGAATTAGCTTATTATTTAACTCAGTAAGTACTTGTTTAAACTGAATGTTTAAAAGTAGACATTGTCAGGCCAGGCCTGGTGGCTCACGCCTGTAATCCCAGCACTTTGGGAGGCCAAGGCAGGCAGATCACTTGAGGTCAGGAATTCGAGACGAGCCTGGCCAACATGGTGAAACCCTGTCTCTACTAAAAATGCAAAAATTAGCCGGACATGGTAGTGGGCACCTGTAATCCCAGCTACTTGGGAGGCCGAGGCAGGAGAATCACTTGAACCTGGAATATAGAGGTTGTAGTGAGCTGAGATCATGCCACTGCACTCCAGCCTGGGCAACAGAGTGAGACTCTCCAAAAATAAACAAATAAAATAAAATAAAATAAAATAAAATAAAATAAAATAAAAATCAGACATTGTCAATGGGCCTTGGCAATAGTGTTTTATAACAAGTACATATTATCATAAAACAACTGAGATCACTCTTACTAACCTATGTTTCTGAAACAGATGTCTGAGGATAAAAAGGATGAAGGCAGTGGGACAAGTACTTCAGTAAAGAAAGGTGAGAACCAGTGCCTATTTGGTATTGGGCTATGAGGGGAAGAATACGTGTGGTGTTGCACGCCTGTAGTCCCAGCTACTCAGGAGGCTGAGGCAGGAGGACTGTTTGAGCTAAGCAGTTCAAGACCACAGCTTGAGCAACATAGTGAGACCCAGTATCAAAAAAAAAAAAAAAAAGAAAGATGAAGAAAGAAATTTGTGCTGAGTGTGGAAAGCAAACAACAGAGATGAACAGCTTAGAGCATTGTCAGACTTTGCACACTAGAGAAGGCCCATTGGGATTGGGTGAGTTTTTGCTTTTGGACTCCCTAGTGCAGAGGGACAGTTTAGCTGCTTAGCAAGAAGCTATGAATTACTGGGAGGTGGAGCTCAAGTTCTTTTTTCACTCCTTAGCACTCTCACTTCACATTGCTTGCCCTTCCCACACCCTCATTGTTAGTGCTATTACAGGATTATGAGCTGTCTATGACATCTTTTTCAACAACCTATAAGCAGTGGTGTGCTGGTAAATGGCTCTCCAAAACTCCTGTGTGTACATATGCTTACTAAAAATTTTACTGATATAAAGGTTGCACGTCATCTCAGCACCCCCGGAGGCTGAAGTAGAACTGCTTGAGGCCAGGACTTCAAGATCAGCCTAGAGAACATAGCAAAACCCTATCTCTTAAAAAAAGAAAATTAGGGCCAGGTGCGGTGGCTCACGCCTGTAATCCTAGGACTTTGGGAGGCCGAGGCGGGCGGATTACGAGGTCAGGAGATCGAGACCATCCTGGCTAACATGGTGAAACCCCATCTCTACTGAAAATACAAAAAATTAATCGGCCAGGCACGGTGGCTCAAGCCTGTAATCCCAGCACTTTGGGAGGCCGAGACGGGTGGATCACAGGTCAGGAGATTGAGTACCATCCCTGGCTAACATGGTGAAACCCCGTCCTACTAAAAAGATAGCAAAACAACTAGCCGGGCCGAGGGGCGGGTGCCTGTAGTCCGCAGCTAGCTAAAAAAGGGATGGCTGAGCACGGAGAATGGCGTAAACCGCAGGAGGCGGCAGCTTGCAGTGAGCCCGAGATCTCAGCCACTGCACTCAGCCAGGTGGCGACAGAGCGAGACTCCGTCTCAAAAAAAAAAAAAGAAAGAAAATTAGCTGGCATGGTTGTTTGCACCTGTGGTGTCAGCTACTTAGAAGGCTGAGGCAACAGAATCACTTGAGCCCAGGAGTTCGAGGCTGCCAGTGAGCCATGATCATGCCACTGCACTCCAGCCTGGGCAGCAGAGCGAGTTCCTGACTCAAAAAATTAAATAAATAAAAATTAAATAAGTAAATATATATCACACCATTTATAAATAATAAAATATACAATACTCCTTTTGGCCAATTTCATATAGACAACTGATTCTCACAAAACGCTCTCCTTGATTTTTGCGAGACCCTTGCACCTTAGCCAACCATGGCTGCAATTGATGAACAAGTATAGTTTCAGCGTGAATGTCATTTTCCTCTAAGCTAAGGAGTGAGATGAAAGCGAAGCAGAAGATAGATGTATGTTGGAACTTAACTTAGTTGTCAGTGACGTGAGTGACTTCTTTGCTGGAATGGATAATAGTTCTAAAATACTGGAAGAATATTTCCTCATTTTGCAGGGCTAGTCACAATGTAGTGGCTACAGGGATGACACTGGAATGTAATGTGCATTAGTAACATGTTCTCCATCATTTTCTTAAGCCTAGATAATCAACAAAACCATACATCAAGCCCTGATGTTTAGTGTTTGCTGATTTTCATGGTATAAATACTTTTACCAAAGCTGATTTTAAGCTACCCACAGCATGTCATTGAACATGGAGTTGGGAGGAGATGTGCAGTAGTGTATCCTTAAAATAGAATTTCTGCCGGGCGCGGTGGCTCACACCTGTAATCTCAGTACTTTGGGAGGCCAAGGTGGGTGGATCTCCTGAGGTCAGGAGTTTGAGACCAGCCTGGCCAACATGGCAAAACCCTGTCTCTACTAAAAATACAAAAAAATTAGCCGGGCATGGTGGCATGTGCCTATAATCCCAGCAACTAGGGGGGCTGAGGCAGGAGGATCACTTGAACCTGGGAGACAGAGGTCGCTTGAACCTGGGAGACAGAGGTTGCAGTGAGCCGAGATCGTGCCACTGCACTTCAGCCTGGGCAACAGAGCAAGACTCTGTCTCAAAAAAAAAAAAAAGAAAGAAAGAAAACACAGCATAGAGTTTCCAACATCCAAATACAACAGACATAAAAAACCAGAAGAGCACACAGCATAATCAAATGTAGTAAGATAATTAGGAAGTGATAGGTTTTGAGTATTTATTACCTCTATTTTTATTAATTGAATGTATTTTAAGTTGTTATAATTTAGTTTTTAATAATGGCTATGTTTAACTATCTCACAAAATTACTGAAAGTTTATCAGCTCTTCTGAGCGGGTACAAGCCAACTTCAGCACACCACTACATAAAGGAAAGATCCTTTTTAGTTCCTGCTCCCCAAATCACATTCATATACGTGCTTGAATCTTTAAGAGTTCAATTTTCAAAGGAAAAAAAGTGTTCTTCCCTGGAAAAGTTTAAAGATCTTTTCCTTTGATATTATGTTTAGCATCCACAAAACTTCAAAAGTGATATGTCAAGCATCTATCTAAGCTCTCTGGTCTGCAGGAGTTGGGATATGGTACTGGAAAATGCAGTCAGCTGCCAACACTTGCAGGTGACTGGAGAAAAGCAATGGCTTGACAAATGGCTACTAAGAGTGAGCTATATGTGCACAGGCTTCTTAAGTAATAGGAATTTATAGTAACCAACAATGTTACTAACTTGATATGTTTCATTGGTTGTTAGCAAGCAAAGAGACTTCCTACAAGTGGCAAAGCAAAGACGGTGCCTGGGATCCCTCACAGACAATGAAGAAACCAAAGCAGAGCCAACTTACTCCTGTAACCAACTCAGAAGCAGCTTTGGTCAATGCCTATCTTGAACAAAGACGAGCCAGGCGCCAGTCTCAGTTCAATGAGGTGAACCAGAACCAACATGACAGTGATACTACGGAGAGTGGCAGTGAAGAATCTAACTCAGAAGCCTCCTCATGGAAGGAGAGTGAAAGTGAACACCACCCATCACCAGACAGTATTAAGAGGAGAAAAATGGCTCAGAGGCAAAGGAATCTGGGAAGTTACCAAATGAGTGAAAGGCACTGCCTCCACTGCAAAGCCATGAGAACCAATGAATGGTTGGTGCACCATTCCCAACAAAAGGCTTCAGTAACACCGCCAATGAAAGGAGACAGTCAAGAGGAAAGTTCCATATCTGACATTAACACGAAATTTAGTAAATTTTGAATTTTATCACGTTCTTCCCTCACTTGAAGCCGAATGAAAGAGATGAATAAAACATGAAAAATCACCAAAGCTCTAGGTGAGGAAACTTTTACAGCAAAGTCTCTCCACCAACAAACAAAAACATACTTGGAAACCAAGAGGTGAAATCTCACACAATTCTTTGTTCAAAAAAAAGGCCATCGAATGTGTTTATGGCACCGTTAGAACACCGAAGATCTGTATCTGCGATGATTTTTTAATTTGAAATAGCACAAGACAGATACTTTGTGTCTTGAGTGTATGTATTTTGTTTATGTCTGTAATACGAATACGAAAGCTCTTTGAAAATATGTTATTTATGTTGAGAAACCACTTAAATGTATTCAGATGTTTTGCTTATCTGACTGACTGAATGAACTAGGTGAAGTTGGTTGGAATAGAATTGCCCCATCCTGTCTAGGTTTGACCCCATAAGAACTGTGTTGCCACACATGTCAGCTAGGGGCTAGTGTGGAAGAGAAGCCCAAGAGGCTGGAATAAGATCTGATTCCTGGAGTAGGGAGAAGAGGCAGCATGACCCAGAAGGCAGTTGGGCAGTGGGCTACCCACGGTTGTCTTCCAAAGTGCACGGCAAATGTTAAAGGAAAAATTATTCTGACACTTGTCAAAATGGTCAGGAGGACTTCATTCAAGACTCTGTTGCAATAGGGAGTAGAAATTGAGCTCCACTCTGAATACAACAAGGACAAGTGGGGATTTATAGCCAGGAGCCGGAAGAGGACATCGTAGGACAGGAAATTACTAAAGAGAGACGTCAAACATAGGGGGATTCCTGCTAAAGTGACCTAACAGGATTCATGCTAAAGGCAGGCCAAGGACTTACACATCAAAAGTGGAGAATGAAGCCAGGTGTGGTGGCTTACGCCTGTAATCCCGGCACTTTGGGAGGCCAAGGTGGGCGGATCACCTGAGGTCAGGAATTTGAGACCAGCCTGGCCAATGTGGTGAAACCCCACCTCTACTAAAAATACAAAAATTAGCCGGGTGTGGTGGCATATGCCTGGAGTCCCAGCTACTCGGGAGACTGAGACACAAGAAAAGCTTGAACCCAGGAGGCGGAGGTTGCAGTGAGCTGAGATTGTGCCACTGTATGCCAGCCTAGGTGATAGAGTGAGACTCTGTTTAAAAAAAAAAAAAAGTGGAGGATGAGGAATTTGATTAGTTATTAAGGATGGGGAGACTCTCGATAAACCTATTCAGTAGGATTCTTGCCAAAATTGGGTTGGGCAGGTCAAAGACAGGATGGAGTCAAGATTGAGTCCTACTTAAGAAGAGGGCTCAGAGGAGCCTGAATAAAGTTTGGCCAAAGAGAGAGTCTTTGTCACAAGTTAGGCATAACCTAGGCATAGTTGGGGCTAGGTTTTCTAGTTAAGTGGGGCCCCCAGGTGTGGGGAATGTAAGCAGGCTTAAGTAAATGGGGGTCAATCTGGAGATCATCTTACCAGAATAGAAATGGGAAATAGGGTGGATGGCAGGACCCCAGCTGGGATAGAAAACAAGGCCCAGATCCCAGAGGAGAGGGCTGGCAAGCACAAGATGAAGCAGCAGGGACTCTTATCTTGTGGCTACAGTTCAAAGCAGGGCCTAAGTCTTGGGGGAAGCTGGGTGCAGTGGCTCATGCTTGTAATCCCAGCGCTTTGGAAGGCCAAGGCAGGCAGATCATCTGAGGTCAGGAGTTCGAGACCAGCCTGACTGACATGGCGAAATCCCGTCTCTACTAAAAAATACAAAAAATTCGGGCAGATCACAAGGTCAGGAGATCGAGACCATCCTGGCTAACATGGTGAAACCCCAGCTCTACTAAAAAGACAAAAAATTAGCCAGGCATGGTGGCAGGTGCCTGTAATCCCAGCTACTTGGGAGGCTGAGGCAGGAGAATGGCGTGAACCTGGGAGGCAGAGCTTGCAGTGAGCTGGGATCATGCCACTGCACTCCAGCCTGAGTGACAGAGTGAGACTCCGTCTCAAAAAAAAAAAAAAAAAGCAAAGCAAAAAATTAGCTGAGCATGAGCGTGGTGGCACATGCTCATAATTCCAGCTACTCAAGAGGCTGAGGCAGGAGAATCGCTTGAACCTGGGAGGCGGAAATTGCAGTGAGCTGAGATCATGCCATTGCACTCCAGCCTGGGCAACAGAGCAAAACTCCGTCTCACAAAACAAAACAAAACAAAGAAACAAACAATCACCACCACCACCAACAACAAAAACCTCTGATCTCCGAACGCTCAGGGATACTGATTTGAGTAATAATAATACTTCGGTCTCCTGCAAGCCAGCTCCGTGTGAATTACTTTTTCTCTATTGCAATTCCCCTGTCTTGATAAATTGGCTCTGTCTAGGCAGCAGGTAAGGTGAACCCATTGGACAGTTACAATAATCCTAATTTTCATGGCCTTTCATTAGTTTTACAAAGAAGATTTCAGTCCCTGAGCAAGGACAGAGTTAGTTTTAAGGAGAAACTATTGTCATCCTTGCTTCAAAGTTAAACTATAAAATAAATTCCTACACCTAGGAGTGAGCAAGGCCAACCAGCTCGTGAGGCTAGAGGCAAGATGGAGTTAGCCATGCTGGATTTTTCTCATCATCATAATCTTTGCAAAGGTGGTTTCCACCTTATGACATCAGCTTGCCTCCTCTGCAGGGATTAAGCCTGGCCAGCTTAAGACAAAAAGGGGGAAATGGAGACTTAGCTGGAAGCATTGGTGAGGATAGAAATGAACTTTGCACTGACTGTTGAGAAACAAGGGACAGTAGGAACTAAAACAGTGAGGTCAATGGCCAAGGGTTTGAATGGAGGAGAAGGAGGAGGGGATCTGGTTTCAGACCGCGTGGGGAGTGAGAACTCTCATGTGAGTGGGCTGCCTTGCTCCATCATCCCAGGACATGGTGAACCATAGAATGAGGAGCAAAACCATGGTCATGTGCAGATCTGGTGAGATGAGATGGTTATGAAGCTGGGACTATAGACACTAGTCATGGCTGGATGTTGCTTTTGTGCAGAGGCTGGTGTGGGCTCTACAGCAAGCTGAACACCATCAAGAAAACCAGATAGCAGCTATGACTATTCCCCAGTGCCACTCCTTTATCTCATGAAGGCGTACTATCTTCCAGCACGCTCTAGAAGTAGTATTTTGAAAACGACAACCCATTAGCAGATTGTGAAATCAATTTAGTGGGTCGTGATTTGCATTTATTAAATAATAAACAAAAAGTTGGTTGGGTGCGGTGGCTTACGCCTATAATCCCAACACTTTGGGAGGCCAAGGTGGGCGGATTACTTGAGGCCAGGAGTTCGAGATCAACCTGGCCAACATGGCAAAATCCTGTCTCTATTAAAAATATAAAAATTAGCCGGGCATGATGGTACATGCCTGTAATCCCAGTTGCTTGGGAGGCTGAAGCAGGAGAATCGTTTAAACCTGGGAGGCAGAGGCTGCAGTGAGCTGAGATCATGCCACTGCACTCCAGCCTGGGCGACAGAGCAAGACTCTGTCTAAAAAATAAATAAAGTAATAAACAGAAAGTAACAGTGTATCACACATAACAAGGGTAAGTATTAAGTGTGTGTATGTAATGAATTGCAATGTAAAATGTATTTCTTATTATGTGTGATAAAAGAAAAGGACTGAGCACAGTGGCTCACACCTGTAATCCCGGCATTTTAGGAAGCTGAGGCAGGAGGATCACTTGAGCCCAGGAATTAGAGACCAGCCTGGGCAACATAGTAAGACCCCTGTCTCTATAAAAATATTTAAAAATAGAAAAAAAAGATAAAATCAAAAGTCACCACTCTAGAGTAGTTTTCTTTGTGGATTTTCCCGTATCATCCAGCGATACCACTAAATTAGTGAAGACAATATCACTCCATGCTTTCCCAATTGTATGCTAGGAATTAGTAAATCCTTAACCACACTATAGGATGGACCAACTGTCTAGATTAGTGAAAAGCTTGAATTAAATTATACTACTTTAAAAGAACTTCAGGTTTATTATTTTCGAATACAGAAAGTGGAAGCAAGCTAACCAACTGTTGCCTGGTACACAGGGGTGCGTTTTGGCTTGGTGAATAGACAAGAGTTATTTGTAACTGACATTTCAAAGAAGCCTAAGAAACAGGCCAGCCTTTGTTTAAATCATAATTACCCTGTTTGTATGTAAAAAAATACTTCTACAGCTTTTCAAAACAACTGGTTCTTTTAAGCAGATAATTATTCCCCTTCCAATCTTGTTTACACTACTATTCAGAACTTCAGTGAACTTTTTTTTTTTCATAGATAGTACAAAGGTTAACTTCAGCCAGCCCTTCCTCAAATTATCACAAATTCCCAATTAGTGGATTCTAAACAGGGTTTCCCTGTAACAATATGCCGAAGACTTGCATGATGTGTTTTTTATTGCTTTGAATAACATCTGACAAGTTTCCAAGTACCAGGCCACCTGGATATTGTCTATCTGTCAGGAACATGTGGTCAAAGAGGTGGGTGGGAGGGTGGGGAAATATAAATCAGGCCCATACATTCCTATACCATTAGAGGAAGACAAAACGAAGAAAATGCTTTTTTTTTTTTTCAAGTATCTATTACATACCAACTGAATCTTAAATAATAGGCACTTTTTGGTGTAAGGAAGAGTTGCACTTACGGTCTAAATTTAACAAAACCTCAGATGAAAATAGAAAGCTGACCTTTTTTGTATGTAGACTGGCAGTTATTGGAGAGGTCCAGGGAAGTTAGCAAGAGAAAGATGCATTATAAAGAAATTATACTTGTCCTTTCTCGGCATTTCTTATTGCAAATTTCCACTCAGTGCACAAGAGGATAATGTGTGAAACCCTTTTTTTAAATAAAAATTTTATGATCCTGAGCAATACTGTTTTCAAGTTCTTTTATCTTCTGAGCATAGCCTCTTTCACAAGCTGTTCCCTAAGCCACCTTATTGCAGGGGCCTGTTGTCTCTAACTGTCTTTGTTTATTAGGGCCCTCTGTCACCATGAAGTTTCATGTGTTCAAAATCTTGATTTAGCAGTGAGAACACCAGACTGGGAGCCAACTCTGCTACTAATTAGTGTAAATCACAAAAGGGGAAGTGAAGAGATGAAAACCAGGTCCTCGTGGAAGGGTCTACAGCCAGGGTTACTGAGACTGACTGGCAGGTCAGAGGATTGAGGAAGAGACGAAAGGGCTTGGAGAAATGCCACTTAGGGCTAGTGTCTTTTTGTCTCTTTTCTCTGATTGTACCCCTTCAGATACAGAAAGGGTCTGAAGTAGCCTCCGTTGTTTTCCTTTCTTCCATTTTGTTCCATTGCTCTTGCTCTTTTACGTGATTTACAGTTAAGTTCGGATTGGTCTAAGCCAAGCCTAGTGGTGCCATTCTCCTGGTCCATGAGTGGCTGAAGGGTGGGCATGTAATCTGATTCTGGGAAGGGAATTTTGCTGGGGGGAGCATTCTGAGAAAAAAATTTGTTCAGTCTTTCTTTAAAAAGACGTGGAGAAAAGAAACAGACCCTTTTCTTTTGGTGGATGCCAGCAAGTCTGCACGTGATGACTGGAACTGTGTGACAGCCAGCTCGTGTCCGTGAGGGCATTCGCCTGAGTATGACAGTGTGGAAATATGGAAAAGACTAGGTCCTGAGCTGCTGAATTAACAAATTCTGGAAGCATCCTAGTTTTAGATTTGTGGCTAGGCAAAATAATCCTTATTGTTTAAGCATTATAAGTTGGTTTTTCTGTGACTTGCAGTTGATACAGGGTCTTAGTCATCTTCTCATGTTCTGTAATTTCTAGAGCAGCTTCTTTTGCCTGGAAGGTGCTCTATGATGCCTAAGTTGTTAAAGAAAAAAGTATGTGTGCTTCTTTGATGGCGGGGCCCATGACTTTGTGTGTGTGGTGATGATGATCGTATTAGTCTGTTCTCACACTGCTATAAAGAAATACCTGAGACTGGGTAATTTATAAAGAAAAGAGGTTTAATTGGCTCACGGTTCTGCGGGCTGTACAGGAAGCATGGCTGAGGAGGTCTCAGGAAACTTTCAATCATGGTGGAAGGCAAAGAGGAAGCAGGAATATCTTACATGGCTGGAGCAGGAGGAAGAGAGTGAAGCGGGAGGTGCTACACACTTTTAAACAACCTGATCTTGTGAAAACTCACTCTCCTGAGAACAGCGAGGAGGAAATACACCCCCATGATCCAACTGAAGTAGGATATTTCCCTGACCCCTTTGCAGGACTCATGAAGGGGCTGTCCCATTTACTCAGCCCACAGCTCTCAACTCCTCGTGGGAGGGACTGTGCGGATGAATGAGATAGGAACTGGAGGATATGAGCACTGGAGTCAGCTGAAGCCAGAGCACTGGAGTCAGCTGGCACTGGAGCACTGCAGTCAGCTGGCCCTGGAGCACTGGAGTCAGCTGGCCACTCCAGCAGCAGCCGGAGTGAACTCCACTCAGACCCAGTGTGTTCCACCCCTTGCTGGAGGGGTTGTGCAGGTGAATGGGTTCAGGAGCTGGGGCAAGTGCTTTGGGGGGCCAGCAGGAGCCAACTCCTTGCTGGTACCATGGCAGCATCTGTGGGGGTGCTTGCAAGCCCTAAAGCCCCAGAGGGTGTGTTACAGTGCTCTTTGAGCTCTGCCATCCACAGATGGTGGAAGTGTTAACAGCTCAGTGGGCCCTCTGCCTTTTTGCAGGAGGCGGCTGCCTTCCGCCAGTGAGAGCAAAGGGTCAGTGTGACAGCCTTTTCTATCTTCACTCTTGGCTCCTGAATTCTTGTCCAGCATCTAGGAGAAATGAGGTCACACAAACAAATTGAAGGATGGTAAACGTGGGGACTTTTACTGAGGATGAAAGTGACTCTCAGTGGGAAGGGGAGCTGAATAACGGATGGGGCAGCCATCTCTGGCTGGATTCTTCTCTGAAGTTACACTGGCAGACCATCCCTCTGAAGTCAAGCTGCTTCTCTCCAACATCCAACCATAGTCTCTGAGGTACAGCTGCTTCTCCTCTCTGCCGGCTGAGTCAGGGATTTTTATGGGCACAGGATTTGGGGTAGGGCAGGCCATGGGTAGTTTTGGAAAATACAATGTTCAAGCAGGAAAACAGGAATGTAAGTTCTCACTTTGGGCTGCGATTTCAGGCTCTTTGGCTTAAGGGTGGGGCCCTCACTGGGGACCTGCCCTCTTCTACCCAGAATTTCCCTGCCTCTTATCCCTATCACAATCACCTTCCATCAGACCACTTCTCCAACAGTGGGGATTACAATTCGAAACGAGATTTGGATGGGGACACAGATCCAACCCATATCGATGCTGAGAGCTATTAACAGCTGAGGGAAGGTTTTGGTAAATGTTTTGGACTTTTTTGTGTTGCCTGTCTCCTCCCTTTTCTTTACCAGGAGCCACTTTTCCCCCAATTCTCATGAATGTCAACACAATATGACACTGCTCTCTCTCACCTCACCTTCACCTCGACCAGGCATAGACTGCAGTAGGACTCTTCCAAGCTGAGCTGCTTCCTGAGAAGTTGGAATTGGGACCTGATAAGAGATCAGTCTCTGGGTAACTGCAACTAGAACAGGTTTTCAGGCTCTGCATTTCTCTCCATGTAGATTGGTAAACAGAAAAAGCAGATTATTACTGAAAGAAAAAAAGAAACAGATCTGGGCATGGTGGCTCATGCTGTAATCCCAGCAGTTTGAGAGGCCATGTTGGGGGGACTGATTGAAGCCAGGAGTTCGAGACTCTACCTCTTTTTTTTTTTTTTCCCCAGATGGAATCTCGCTTTGTTGCCCAGGCTGGAGTGCAGTGGTGTAATCTTGGCTCACTGCAACCTCCACCTCCTGTGCTGAAGCAATCCTCTCACCTCAGCCTCCTGAGTAGCTGGGACTACAGGCACACGCCACTATACCCGGCTAATTTTGTTTTGTTTTATTTTGAGGTAGAGTTTCACTCTGTCACCCAGGCTGGAGTGCTGTGGCATGAACTCAGCTCACTGCAACCTCTGCCTCCCAGGTACAAGTGATTCTTGTTTCTCAGCCACCCAATTAGCTGGGAGTACAGGTGCCCGCCAACATGCCCAGCTAATTTTTGTATTTTTAGTAGAGATGGGGTTTCACCGTGTTGGCCAGGCTGGTCTTGAACTCCTGGCCTCAAGTGATCTGTTCGCCTTGGACTCCCAAAGTGTTGGGATTACAAGCACAAGCCACTGTATCTGGGCCTACTTTTTGTGTTTTTTGTAGAGATGGAGTTTTACCATGTTGCCTAGGCTGGTCTTGAACTGCTGGTCTCAAGGGATCTGCCCCAAAGTGCTGGCATTACAAGTGTGAGCCACTATGCCTGGCCAGACCCTGCCTCTTAAAATAAAATAAAATAAATGAAGCAGAGAGGGGCAGAGAGATGAGATGGAAAGTTCTGATGTTTTTCAAATCCCTGATTCTAGGTCATTTCTAAGGCCCATCTGTTTACTCACTCATAGGCACTAGCAGATTTTATAATAAATTCCCCTTTTCACTTATGCTGGTTCAAGTGGGATTGCATTACTGGAAACCAAAAAAATCCTTAAGGCAGTGGTGTGCTGGTAAATGTTTAACAATTGGCTCTGATTGTTAACAGCCCTGATTTTACAGCACTTGCTGATTTCCATTATATAAATACTCCCACTATCACTTATCTCAAGCTACCAAAGTGGCAGCATGAAGATGGAGTTGGGCAGAGACAACTGTGGAGTCCTGATAAGTGAGCCACAGTGAGGAGGGGGCCCCAGGTGGGGGAGGGTCCCAGGTAGAGAAGAACAGTGAACAATTTTTCTGAGAGACAACTAATCACAAAAAAAACCCCCAGGCACAATGACCTCCGTGGACACAGCTGTATCTTCTGTTCATAGTCCCAGCAGCATGACCTTGTTCCACATGTAGCCCCCTCCAGCATGATCTTATAAAACTTCCCTTTAGCCCCTGCCTCTTTGCAGACAGCCCCTTCTCTGCTGTGCTGCCCATTGCAACCTTGCAGCATGTTTTCAGACCTCCAATAAATCTGCCTTTCTTTACCTACAGCTGTCGAGGTAAATTCCTTTACCGCCTGTGCCACTGGCCCCAAATAGTCGTTACCCACTGCAACAAGCACATTGGTTTTGGGGAGCTGGTGGGAGATGGCTCTAGCACACCACTGGCTAAAGAACACAACACATAACACATGTTAAATACCAGTTACGGAAAGACATTGCTTTGGACTGCGTTTCTGCAGTGACTCCAACAGACCAGACCTAAGACCAAAATGGAATCATTCATGCTAAAGTTCCAGGTCACCCAACCTACAGTAAGTTGTTATCTGACCTTCAGAGAAATCAAGAGAAAGAGATAACAACCAATTTCCCAAACAGGCCAGTTAAAAATCTTCAATAGGCTGGATAATGCAGCTCTCTCTCTAAACCTTACACACAAAAAAGTAACCTGAAGTAACCTGACATTGACTGATCGGTTACTTTTCTATTGTTCTGTGTAAAAGTAACAAATATACTCTTTGTTCTTTGTCTTTGCTTTCTTCAGCTCTGTGATGGTTGATACTGTCAACTTGATTGGATTGAAGGATACGAAGTATTGATCCTGGGTGTGTCTGTGATGGTGTTGCCGAAGGAGATTAACATTTGAGTCAATGGGCTGGGAAAGGCAGATCCACCCTTAATCTGGGTGGGCACCATCTAATCAGCTGCCAGTGTGGTTAGAATATAAAGCAGGCAGAAAAATGCAAAAAGATGAGACTGGCCTAGCCTCCCAGCCTACATCTTTCTCCTGTGCTGGATGCTTCCTTCCCTCGAACATTGGATTCCAAGTTCTTCAGTTTTGGGACTGGGACTGGCTCTCCTTGCTCCTCAGCTTGCAGACAGCCTATTGTGGGACCTTGTGATCATGTGAGTTAATATTTAATTTTTTTTTTCTCGAGATGGAGTCTTGCTCTGTTGCCCAGGCTGGAGTGCAATGGCGTGATCTTGGCTCACTGCAACCTCCACCTCCTGGGTTCAAGCAATTCTCCTGCCTCAGCCTCCTGAGTAGCTGGGATTACAGGTGCGTGCCTGTATTTTTTTTTTGTATTTTTAGTAAAGATGGGGTTTCACCATGTTGGTTATTTTTCTCTGTGTGGGATTATATTGTATTTTGGGGAGAGCTCAATTGTATTCCACAATGTGAGTATACTGATTTAACCAATCCCTTATTTATTGCACCCAATTTTTCACTATTTCAAAGTATATTACAAAGAATATTCATGTATATGCCGTTAAATAAAATTTGTGGGAGGTCATTGTTTTGGACTGAGCTCCTGCCCCAGGCCCCAACAGATCAGATCAAACCAGAATGGAGTCACTCATGCTAGGTGCCACATAATCAAACTAAATTTAGAAACCAATTAGTTTTCCAAAGAACAAGAGATTCACAGCATTTAATCGAAAGGGGCCAGTCAACCTGAATTGGCATGATATGAAAATCCCCTCTGCTTTAACCCTATAAGGAAAGTAACTTTGAAATGATCAATGTACTTTTGCTCCTTGTTTTGCTCTTTTCAGCCTTTTCTGCCTATATAACCAACCCTCTCTGCTCAGCTCACCAAAGCATCTTTCTATTTCATAGATGAGACGCTGCCCAATTCATAAATCACTAACAAAAGCCGATCAGATTTTTAAAACTCTATTTGGTGAAATATTGTTCCTTGACAATACCTTTGTGGGCTTTTATTTTTTTCTGCTTCTAGGATAATACTTTCATAGTAAAACCATTCAAACATCACTGAAAAATATAACCCCCCCAAAAATGATTATTGTCCCCCTCTCCTGTCTCAATCTGTACCTCTGATGATAGTTAGCAGCTGGGGCTGGGCATGGTGGCTCACACCTGTAATCCCAGCACTTTGGGAGACCTAGGTGAGTGGATCGCCCGAGGTCAGGAGTTCGAGACTAGCCTGACCAATACGGTGAAACCCTGTCTCTACTAAAAATACAAAAATTAGCCTGGTGTGGTGGCGTGTGCCTGTAATCCCAGCTACTCAGGAGACTGAGACAGAATTCCTTGAACACAGGAGGTGGAGGTTGCAGTGAGCCCAGATCATGCTACTGCACTTCAGCCTGGGCAACAGAGTGAGATTCCATCTCTAAATAAATAAATAAACAGTAGTTGGAAGTATATTTCACCAGAATTTTTTTTTCTGTGTATATATTAACCAGCTCATCCTTTGAAAATAGACTATACATATGGTCCAATTTACTTTTTAACTTAAAAATATTTGGGCATTTTCCATGTCAATACATATACTTAGGCTACCAATAAATGCTCATCAATAAGAAACCAGTTAAATTATGTTATAGCTGTACAATGGTACTATGCGGCCATTAAAAAGAAATGCGATAGATCTTTTTTACTTTTATTTGTTTTTAGAGACAGGGCTTCACTCTGTTATCCAGGCTGGAGTGCAGTGATATTGATCATAACTCACTGCAGCCTCCAACTCCTGGGCTCAAGTGATCCTCCTGCCTCAGCCTCCCAAATACCTGGGAATACAGGTGTACATCATCACACTCAGCTAATTTTTTTTTTTTTTGTAGAGATGGGGTATTGCCATGTTACCCAGGCTAGTCTCAAACTCCTGGACTCAAGCAATCCTCCTGCATTGGCCTCCCAAAAAAGTGCTGGAATTACAGGCGTGAACCACCATGCCCAGCTGAGATAGATCTTTCTGAACTAACATTGAATGATGTATAAAATATATTTGTAAGGAAAAAAAAGGCAAGCTGTTGAATAGTGCATGTTACAGTTTAAATTTGTAGAAGAAAAAATGTTTATCCAGTTGTCCTTGGATCTCAAATATATTTATTTCTAAATTGAGACACCAAGAGATAAAGTTTGAGAAGTGAATTCAGATAGTGAAGGATATTAGTTTTTTCAATGTATTCAGTTCATAAGTTTTGAATAGCACATAGCAAGCATTTGGATGAGGAGAAATCATATCTCAAAATATTTATCTGAATGTGGTTATATGATTTGGAAAGCTTAAATTCAGATTACTGCATGTATTTATGTCTGGAAATAATATGCATTGAACTGTTAGTAGTAATTATCTTTGAGGATGGCGTTTTCTTTCTACTTTAGCATAACCATTTTATTCGAATTTCTTACAATGCACATGGGTGCTTCTAATCAGAAAACAACATAACACAAATGTCATTTTTGAAAAACAAACTCTGAGAACCTGGAAACCTAAGCACAGACAATACTATAGTGAATGTCTTTAGCTGTGTATCTAATTTTTTGTGTGTGCTACTAAAAGGATATTTCTGTTGGATGAATTCTTTTTTTTTTTTTTGAGACGGAGTCTCACTCTGTCAGCACAGGCTGGAGTGCAGTGATGTGATCTTGGCTTACTGCAACCTTCTCTTTGATTCAAGCAATTCTCCTGCCTCGGCTTCCTAAGTAACTGAGATTACAGGCGCCCACCACCACACCTGGCTAATTTTTGTATTTTTGTTGTTGTTAGAGATGAGAATTCATTACATTGGCCAGACTGGTCTCAAGCTCCTGACCTCAAGTGATCTGCCCACCTCAGCCTCCCAAAGTGCTGGGATTACAGGCATGAGCCACCACGCCGGCCTGTTGGACAAATTCTGAATAGTGGAATTGCTGGGTCACAGAGTGTGTGAACATTTTTAATATTCCTAGACTGCCCTACAAAGAAATTGTAACAATTTTCTTTCCTACCAACAATGCTTTTGAGAGGACCTGCTTCACACATCTTCCTGATACTGATATCATCAAAAATTGGATCTATGCCAATCTAAAATAATAAAAATATTTCATTATTTTATATTTATTTATTTGTAAAGTTGACCATTTTTCATATATTTATTAGTTATTTGGAATTCCTCATCCATGAACTTTCTATTCATATATTCTGACCATTTTTCTACGAAGTTATTTGGCTTTATCTTATCTTATTGATTGATTGATTGATAGATTGAGATGGGGTGTCACTCTGTCATCCAGGCTGCAGTGCAGTGGCACAATCTTAGCTCACTGCAGCCTAGGCTCAAATGATCCTTCTGCCTAAGTCTCCCAGGTAGCCAGGACTACAGGCACTTCGTCTTATTTTTAAAGCTCTTTATATATGAGGAAAATTAGGGCTTGTGTTCCAACATTTTTTTCAACTTTTACTTCGTTTACTGATTTTTTTTTTTCTCGTGCTACAGAAGTTTAACTATTTTATGAAGTCCAAATATCAGTCTTTTCCTTCAAGGCTTCTGGATTTTATTTATATTATGCTTGAAAAAGTCTTTCCTACTTTTGAGTGAGATTAAGAAAATTTTTACAAGTGCTTTTTTTTCTAGTACTGTTATGGTTTCCTTGTTTTATCTCTCAATTTTGTTCCATCTGGAATTAATTTTTATATGAAGAATTAGTTCATGTCACCTTTCAGATATACTCTTCAGGAATATATTTTTTGACATTTTATATGTGTTCTTTAATTTTTTTTTTCACAAACAGAATCAACAGGCCTAAGCCCAAATATGTGATCAATGTTAAAATGCACCCCTTCCAGCATGTCTAATGATTTCCAAGTTTGTCCCGATTGAACTATGTTTATGACTTACTCTTCTTATAACTAACATTAACACATTCTTTTTCCATGTATATATATTCAAATCATGTTCAAATACCAATGCACAGAGATACTGGTGCTGTTGGAACTACACAATGCAGTCATTTGAAATGTTCATTCATGAGCTCAAGTATAAAAGTCAAAATTCCGGGGGTTTAGTGGTGTCAATGCATAATGTCCAAAAACTCTATTTATTTGAACACCAAACAGATGAGAGGAGAGACTGCTGTCAGTCAATTGCATAAAAGGAGATCAATGCTACAACAGGGGTCTGAACCAAGAACCCAACTTTCCTGAGAAAGCCACAGAAAATGTCACAGAGGTTGGTTAGAAAGACCAGCCCTTTAGGTTGGTCTTAAAATTGAAGAGGGTTTTAAGAATGTATTTGAAGATTTGGCATCTGTTTTCAGGCAGAGAACCAAGTGTGTGTAGGCGGTCAGTCTAGAAGAGGCTCCCTTTACCTTGATACCATCTTTCTCTATCCCTTCCAATCTCTCCTCATCAAAGAAGGGAAGGAGCTGCTGCCAGCCACGTGAATCTTGCTAATAATTGATTATTTGTCCTCATTCACAATAAAAATATTAATCCAATTCTGAATATGCATTCTACACCTTGTCTTTAATTGTGTAACAAAAGGTTTTATGGCTGGGTGCAGTGGCTCATGTCTGTAATCCCAGCACTTTGAGAGGCCAAGGCAGGAAGATCACTTGAGGTCAGAAGTTTGAGACCAGCCTGGCCAACATGGTGAAACCCCATCTCGACTAAAAATACAAAAATTAGCCAGGTGTCGTGGTGCATGCCTGTAATCTCAGTTACTTGGGAGGCCGAGGCACAAGAATCACTTGAACCCAGGAGGCTGCAGTGAGCCAAGTTCGGGGCACTGCACTCCAGCCTGGGTGACAGAGCAAGACTCTGTCTCAAAAAAAAAAAAAAAAGAAAAAAAAAAAAAGAAAGAAAAGAAAAGAAAAGAAAAAAGCATTTTCTGTCTTTAAAGGAACTTCAGATAAAAGCAAAGCAGGTCAGGAGATCTAATATGAGATGGCTCAGTGAACTGAGTTAGTGTTTTGTTTGGTAGCCGGGGGTTTTAGGTAGCCTGGAAGGCTGCTCCTCACCTGAAGAAGGTAATCCTCTCCTTTTTGTCAAGGTCTGGAGACTTCCTTCACAGAGGCCACCTTCTTCCACATCTTCCCAGTTGCATTTACAGTTAGTTTTCCTTCCTCAGCCCAAAACTCCTACCTCCCTCCTATTCCCAATACATATAAAAGCATTATTATACAGAAGTATTTTTTCAATATAAGAGTTTAGTCTTATTTTCTCTACTCCCTGAGCCCCAGGTCTCTGCACATTTGAAACTAATTAAAAGATTTGTATACCAGAATTCTTAACTTAGCAACCATAAGTATACGTCCCTGAACCTCCTATATAACTGAGAAGTGTGTGTCAAAAGACATAATTACAACAAATTGAGGTTAAAGATCTCAGCTGGCTTTATTTGCAAGTCTAGGATCAGGCAACACTTCATTCCATAGAATAGAACAAGTGTTGCAATGAATTGAGCTTGTATTAGTCGGGGTTCTCCAGAAGGACAGAACTAATAGGATACATATATATTTAAAGGGGAGTTTATTAAATATTAACTCATGGCTGGGCACGGTGGCTCCCACCTGTAATCCCAACACTCTGGGAGGCCGAGGCGGGTGGACCACAGGGTCAGGAGTTCAAGAACAGCCTGGCCAACATGGTGAAACCCCGTCTCTACTAAAAATACAAAAAATTAGCTGAGGGTGGTGGTGGGCTCCTGTAGTCCCAGCTACTCGGGAGGCTGAGGCAGGAGAATCGCTTGAACCAGGGAGGCGGAGGTTGCAGTGAGCCGAGATTGTGCCACTGCACTCCAGCCTGGCAACAGAGCAAGATTCCGTCTCAAAAAGAAAAATAACCAATAACAACAGTACGCCTTTATATAGATCAAACTGTTAATTATCTCTGGGAATATTTTAACTTTCTTAGTAATGTCTATAATATCTTAATTGTTAATATGCCGCATGAATTCCTTTTACAGCTGAGATAAAAAGTTATCATTTGATGCTGGTTGAAATTGGGAATTTTATGATTTTTGTCTAGCTCTTGAGAAGCAACTACCTTACCCTGTTATATCAGGTAGTCTATTGTTTAATTTAATTTAATTTTTTTTTTGAGATGAAGTCCCGCTCTGTAGCCCAGGCTGGAGTGTGCTGGCTTGATCTTGGCTCACCGCAACCTCCGCCTTCCGGGTTCAAGTGATTCTCTTGCCTCAGCCTCCTGAGTAGTTGGGATTACAGGTATGCGCCACCACGTGGCTAATTTTTGTATTTTTAGTAGGGATGGGGTTTCGCCATGTTGGCCATGCTGGTCTTGAACTCCTGACCTAAAGTGATCCACCAGCCTTGACCTCCCAAAATGCTGGGATTACAGGAGTGAGCCACTGTGCCCGGTCCTATTGTTTCATTTTTATGCATTAGGCTTTCCTGTGCATTTCTAGGAACCTATTATGATACAAGTAGACTGTTCAGATATCATTTTTTCCCCTCTAGACCAATGCTATCCAATAGAAATTTATTGCAAGCTACATATGTAATTTTAAATTTTCTAGTAACTACATTTTAAAAAGGAGCACGTGCAATTAATTTTAATGCGATATTTTATTAACCCAATATATCCAAAATATCATCATGTGAACATGTAATGGATATAAAATTATTAATGAGATATTTTACATTCTAATTTCTACACTAAATCTTTTAAATCTGGTGTGTATTATACTTACAACATATTTCAATTTGGGTGCTAAATTTTCAACAGTTAAAATGTGTTCTACCAAAGCAATAAGGTATGTATGTATTTAAAGGGAAAGCTCTGCTTCAATTTTTAAACGTAAGTTAAAATTAATTTAAAACATCACTAGTGTGACCAGTCACACTTGCACATTTCAGGTGCTCCATAGCCACAAGTGACTGGTGGCTGCAACGTTGGGCATTGTAGATACAGAACCTTCCATTGGATAGCTGTGGTCTAGACACTGAGCTCCAGGCAGATACAATCTCTTACTCATCTTTGGAGCTCCATGACTTAACAGTGCCTGTCACACAGTAGGAACTCCATAAATGAAGAATCCATTCATAGATCCCGGACTGAGGTCATCATGAGTAGCACACTGATGAAGGGTGAAAAGACACACCTTCACAACATGGCCATGAATGGCCCTGTTTACCTCCTCTTAAGCAGGACAAATAGTTAATATACGTGGAGGGATTTTGTGTTTGGTGTTGCAGACAGCAAATTATTTGCGGAATCTATTTGTTCTTCCCAACTGACTTAATATAAAGAAGAATTTTCATGATGGAATTTTAGACTCAAGATTGTCTTTGGTACAAGGCGGGAACCTGGTGTAACTCAGGACCAGGGGACTGACACAGTGGTTGTCTGCTGGGGGCAGGAGGGGGCAGCAGAGAGCCACCAGGGTGGTTGGCTTTGGGGAACCCAAAAGATGATGGATGAGTGGGAAAACGGAGTGTTAGGGTGAACCCAAATCACAAACTCATAGATCAAAAGGAAAGCCAGGCTAGAAAGCCAAACCAGGATGGAATCAATGTATAAGAAAATATGCTGGGAATCTGTGGTTTCCCTTATCACTTCAGTAGGAGATTTGACCTTTACTTTCTTTCTACTTAAATTGTAAACAAAACGAAGAAAATTGGCCAAGTGTGGTGGCTCATGCCTGTAATCCCAACACTTAGGGAGGCCAAGGCAGAAGAATCATTTGAGGCCAGGAGTTTGAAACCAGCCTGAGCAACATAGTGAGACCCCATCTCTATTTTTTTAATAATAAAAAAAGAAAATTAAAATTGCTCTTCACTACACAGAATTTTTGGTAATTTGGATAGCCAAATCACTGAGTTAACTTTTTGGTGTATTTCCTTCCAAAATAATCATCATTTTGAATGCATGTTTTGTTTTATAAGCTCCTTAAAATTTTTTTTTGTCTAATTCTGGGTTTCAAGGGGAATGCTTCTAGCTTTTGCCCATTCAGTATATAATGTTGGTTGTAGGTTTATCATAGATGGCTCTTAATGATTTGAGGTATGTGCCTTCAATACCTAGCTTATTGAGAGCTTTTAATAGGAAGGGGTGCTGAATTTTATCAAAAGCCTTTTCTGCATCTATTGAGATGACCATATAATTTTTGTCTTTAAGTTCTAAATTTATGTAATGAATCACATTTTCTGATTTGCATATGTTAAACTAACCTTGCATCCCAGGGATAAAGCCTACTTGATCGTAGTGGATAAGCTTTTTGATGTGCTGCTGGATTTGGTTTGCCAGTATTTTGTTGAGGATTTTTGCATCAGTGTTCATCTAGCCTGAAGTTTTCTTTTTTTGCTGTTTCTCTGCCAAGTTTTAGTTTCAGTATGATACTGGTCTCATAGAATGAATTAGGGAGGAGTCCCTCCTCCTCAAGCTTTTGGAATAGTTTCAGTAGTAATGGACCAGCCCTTCTTTGTACATCTGGTAGAATTTGGCTGTGAATCCATCTGGTCCAGGCTTTTTTTGGTTGGTAGTCTATTTATCACTGATTCAATTTCAGAGCTAGTTATTGGTCTGTTCAGGGATCCAATTTCTTCTTGGTTCAGTCTTGGGAGGGTGTATGTGCCCAGGAATTTATCTATTTCTTCTAGATTTTCTAGTTTGTGTACACAGAGGTGTTCATAATATTCTCTGATGGTTGTTTGTATTCCTGTGGTGTCAGTGGTAATATCCCCTTTGTCTTTTCTAATTTATTTTATTTGGATCTTTTTTTGTTTTCAAGTCTCAATATCCTTCAGTTTAGCTTTGATTTTGGTTATTTCTTGTCTTCTGCTAGCTTTGGGGTTGATTTGCTCTTGGTTCTCTAGTTATTTTAGTTGTGATGTTAGATTGTTAAATTGAGATCTTTCTAACTTTTTGATGTGGGCATTCAGTGCTATAAATTTTCCTCTTAACATTGCCTTAGCTGTGTCCTAGAGATTCCGGTGTGTTTTATCTTTGGTCTCATTAGTTTCAAAGAACTTCTTGATTTCTGCCTAATTTCATTATTTACCCAAAAGTCAGTCTCATTAGTTTCAAAGAACTTCTTGATTTCTGCTTAATTTCATTATTTACTCAAAAGTCATTCAGGAGCAGGTTATTCAATTTCCATGCAATTGTATAATTTTAAGCTATTTTCTTAGTCTTGAATTCTATTTTAATTGCACTGTGGTCTGAGAGAGTGGTTGTTATGACTTCAGTTCCTTTGCATTTGCCGAGGAGCATTTTATATCTGATTATGTGATTGAATTTAGAGTATGTGCCATGTGGCGATGAGAAGAATGTATATTCTGTTGTTTTTGGGGTAGAGAGTTCCGTAGATGTCTATCAGGTCTATTTGATCCTGTGCTGAGTTTAGGTTCTGAATATCTCTGTTAATTTTTTGCCTGGGTGATCTAATACTGTCAGTGGAGTGTTAAAGTCTCTCACTATTATCGCGTGGGTGTCTATGTCTCTTTGAAGTTCTCTAAGAACTTATTTTATGAATCTGGGTGCTCCTATGTTGGGTGCATATATATTTAAGAGAGTTAGGTCTTCTTGTTGAATTTAACCCTTTACCAATACGTAATGCCCATCTTTGTCCTTTTGATCTTTGCTGGTTTAAAGTCTGTTTTGTCTGAAGTTAGGATTGCAACCTCTGCTTTTTTCTGTTTTCTGTTTGCTTGGTAGATTTTTCTCTGCGCCCTCTGTCATCACTCCTATTCAATATAGTATTGGAAGTCCTGGCCAGAGCAATCAGGCAAGAGAAAGAAATAATGGGCATCCACATAGAAAGAGAGGAAGTCAAAATATCCCTGTTTGTAGATGACATTATCCTGTATCTAGAAAACCCCATGGTCTCAGCTCAAAAGCTCCTTAAGCTGATAAACAACTTCAACAAAGTCTCAGGATACAAAAATCAATGTATAAAAAATCAGTAGCATTCCTATACACCAACAACAGTCAAGCTGAGAGTCAAATCAGGAATTCAATCCCCTTCACAGTTGCCACAGAAAGAATAAAATACCTAGAAATACAGCTAATCAGGGAGGTGAAAGATTTCCACAATGAGATCTACAAAATACAGCTCAAAGAAATCAGAGATGACACAAACAAATGGAAAACATTCCATGCTTATGGATAGCAAGAATTAACATTGTTAAGATGGCCATACTGCCTAAAGCAATTTATAGATTTAATGCTATTCCTATCAAACTACTGACGACATTCTTCACAGAATTAGCAAAAAAACTTTTAAAATTCATATCGAACCAAAAAAGAGCCTGAATAGCTAAGGCAACCCTAAGCAGAGAGCACAAAGCTGGAAGCATGATGCTACCTGACTTTATACTACAGGGCTACAGTAACCAAAACACCATGGTACTTATAAAGACAGATACATAGACCCATGGAACAGAGTAGAGAGTCCACAAATAAGGCCACACACCTACAGCCATCTCATCTTAGACAAAGCTGACAAAAACAAGCAATGGGGAAAATACTCTCTATTTAATAAATGGTGCTGGGAGAACTGACTAGCCATGTGCAGAAGATTGAAACTGGACCCTTTTCTTACACCTTATACAAAAATCAACTCAAGATGGGTTAAAGACTTAAACGTAAAATCCCAAACTATAAGAACTCTAGAAGACAACCTAGGCAATACCATTCTGGATGTTAGAACAGGCAAAAGTTTCATGAAAAGCAATTGCAACAGAAACAAAAAAATGACATTGACTGGAAGCCTTATTGATAACAACAAAAAAGGAAATAAATTGACAAATGGGATCTTATTAAAGAGCTCCTGGACAGCAAAAGAAGCTATCAATAGAGTAAACAGACAACCTACAGAATGGGAGAAAAATTTTTGCAAACTATGCATCTGACAAAGGTCTAATATCCAGCATCTATAAAGAACATACAAATTTACAAGAAAAAAATAACCCCATTAAAAAGTGGGCAAAGGACACGAACAGACACTTCTCAAAAGAAGACCTGCATGTAGGCAACAAGCATATGAAAAAAAGCTCAACATCATTAATCATTAGAGAAGGTCGAATCAAAGCTACAATGAGATACTATCTCACACCAGTCAGAATGGCTATTACTAAAAAGTCAAAAAATAACAGATGCTGGCAAAGTTGTGGAGAGGAAGGAACACTTATACATTGTTAGTGGGAAGGTAAATTAGTTCGACCATTGCAGAAAGCAGTGTGGCTATTCTTCAAAGAGCTAAAAACAGAACTACCATTCAACCCAGCAATCCCATTACTGGGTATATACCCAAAGGAATAGAAATCGTTTACCATAAAGACACACATTTGCATGGTCATTGCAGCACTATTCACAATAGGAAAAACATAAAATTAACCTAAATGCTCATCAATGGCAGACTGGATAAAGAAAATGTGGTACATATACACCATGGAATACTATGCGGCCATAAAAAAGAGGATGAGATCATGTCCTTTGCAAGAACTTGGATTGAGCTGGAGGCCATTATCCTTCGTAAACTACTGCAGGAACAGAAAACCAAATACCTCATGTTCTCACTTATATTTAATAAGTGGAAACTAAATGAGGAGAACACACGGACACATAGAGGAGAACACTGGGGCCTACTGGAGGGTGGAGGGTGGGAAGAGGGAGAGGATCAGGAAAAATAACTAATTAGTACTAGGCTTAATACCTGGGTGACAAAATAATCTGTACAACAAATCCCCATGACATGAGTCTACCTATTTAACAAACCTGCACATCAACCCCTGAACTTAAAAGTTAAAAACAGGCCGGGCGCGGTGGCTCAAGCCTGTAATCCCAGCACTTTGGGAGGCCGAGACGGGCGGATCACAAGGTCACAAGGTCAGGAGATCGAGACCATCGTGGCTAACACGGTGAAACCCCGTCTCTACTAAAAATACAAAAAAAACTAGCCGGGCAAGGTGGCGGGCGCCTATAGTCCCAGCTACTCGGGAGACTGAGGCAGGAGAATGGCGTAAACCCAAGAGGCGGAGCTTGCAGTGAGCTGAGATCCTGCCGCTGCAGTCCAGCCTGGGAGACAGAGCAAGACTCCGTCTCAAAAAAAAAAAAAAAAAAAAAAATTAAAAACAACAACAAAACCCCGAACAATTTAATATTCTGTGAACATCTTTTCACATCTTTAAATTTCTTAGTATTTTCTTTCTTTCTTTCCTTCCTTCCTTCCTTCCTTTCTTTCTTCTTTCTTTCTTTCCTCCTTCTTTCCTTCTTTATTTTTTTGATACAATGTCTCTCTCTGCCACCCAGGCTGGAGTGCAGTGGTATGCCCATGGCTCACTGTAGCCTCGACCTCCTAGACTCAAGGGATCCTCTTACCTCAGCCTCCCAAGTAGCTGGGACCACAGGTGCTTGCCATCATGCCTGGCTAATTTTTGTAATTTTTGTAATTTTTGTAGAGCTATGTTGCCAGGGCTGGTCTCAAACTCCTGGGCTCGCATGACCCTCCTGCCTTGGCCTCCCAAAATGCTGAGATTACAGGTGTGAGCCACCCTGCCCAGCCAGATTTCTTAGCATTCTTATATACTTTTTTTCTCCCCCCTAAAGAGGTGGGGTCTTGTTGCTATGTTGCCTAGGAAGGACTTGAATTCTTGGGTTTAAGGGATGGGATCCTTCCATCTCAGCTTTCCCAGTAGCTGGGACTACAGGCATGTGCCACCATGCCTGGCTGGCTCTTATATATATCATTTCTAATGGTAGCCTTATCTCTGGTGTGAATTTGCTCTGCTTGATTTAACCAAATGCCAATTAGAAGACAGTAGGATTTTTCTAATGTTTCATCATTTTAAACAACATACATCCTAGGTACATCTTTGTGTGTATCCATGGTGATTTTCCTTAGAATAAATTCCTGAAAGTAGAATAATAGGCACAGAAGTACATATCTGTAAGTTTTTGCCTTTGAATTGCCAAATCCCACCCTTGGAACAGCTGTAACAGTATACACACTTCCTCTACTGCTCATTTCCTCAAACCCTCACCAACTTTGGGTAGTATTAAAAACAAACAAACAAAAAACAGCCTACCACATTGGCTGGGCATGGTGGCTCACTCTTGTAATCCCAGCACTTTGGGAGGCCAAGGAGGGCAGATCACTTGAGGTCAGGTGTTTGAGACCAGCCTGGCCAACATGGTGAAACCTGTCTCTACTAAAAATACAAAAATTAGCCAGGTGTGGTGGCATGTGCCTGTAATCCCAGCTACTTGGGAGGCCGAGGCAGGAGAATTGCTTGAACCTGGGAGGCAGAGGTGCAGTAAGCCAAAATCGTGCCACTGCACTCCAGCCTGTGTGAAAGAGCAAGACTCTGTCTCAAAAGAAACAAACAAACAAACAGAAACAAAGAGAAACCCCCCCTCAAAAACAACCTACCACAGAAACAAAACAAAACAAAAAACACAAAACAAAAAACCTAACAGCTTCACTAACCTGATTGATGAAAAAAAAGGCATCTTATTTTTTAAAATATCATTTCTGTGATTACTGCAGGTATTGAACTTAAAAAAGAGTTTGGTCATCCCCCCCGCCCCCCCCGTGTGTGTGTGAGAGAGAGCTGCTTATTTTTGTCATTATTCATATTTTTTAGGGTTGGTCAAATGAAACAAGCAATTTTTAATGAATAAAGTTTGATAGAAGTAATTTCAATCCAAAATAATTAAGTTTTTTTTCGTTTTTTGCAGGTTTTTTTAAAAAAATTCTTTATTACACTTTAAGTTCTAGGGTACATGTGCACCATGTGCAGGTTTGTTATATGGGTATACATGTGTCACATTGGTTTACTGCACCCATCAACTAGTCATTTACATTAGGTATTTCTCCTAATGCTTTCCCTCCCCCAGCTCTCCACCCACTGACAGGCCCCAGTGTGTGATGTTCCCCACCCTGTGTCCAAGTGTTCTCATTGTTCAATTCCCACCTATGAGTGAGAAATGCGGTGTTTGGTTTTCTGTTCTTGTGATAGTTTGCTGAGAATGATGGTTTCCGGCTTCATCTATGACCCTGCAAAGGACATGAACCCATCCTTTTTTATGGCTGCATAGTATTCCATGGTGTATATGTGCCACATTTTCTTTTCTTTTTTTTAGACCGAGTTTTGGAGTGCCATAGCACGATCTCGACTCACTGCAAACTCTGCCTCCTGTGTTCAAGCGATTCTCCTGCCTCAGCCTTCCTGAGTAGCTGGGACTACGGGCATGTGCCACCATGCCCGACTAATTTTGTATTTTTAGTAGAGATGGGGTTTCTCCATGTTGGTCAGGCTGGTCTTGAACTTCCAACCTCAGATGGTCTGCCTGATTCTGCCTCCCAAAGTGCTGGGATTATAGGCATGAGCCACTGCGCCTGGCCTGTGCCACATTTTCTTAATCCAGTCTGTCATTTATGAACTTTTGGGTTGGTTCCAAGTCTTGGATATTGTGAATAATGCGGCAACAAACATACATGTGCATGTGTCTTTATAGGAGCATGATTTATAATCCTTTGGGTATATACCCATTAATGGGATCACTGGGTCAAATGGTATTTCTAGTTATAGATCCTTAAGGAATTGCCACACTGTCTTCCACAATGGTTGAACCAATTTACACTCCCACCAACAGTGTAGAAGTGTTCCTATTTCTGCACATCTTCTCCAGCATCTGTTGTTTCCTGACTTTTTAATGATCGCCATTTTAGCTGGCATGAGATTGTATCTAATTGTGGTTTTTATGTGCATTTCTCTGATGATCAGTGATGATGAGCATTTTTTCATGTGTCTGTTGGCTGCATAAATGTCTTCTTTTGAGAAATGTCTGTTCATATCCTTTGCCCACTTTTTGATGGGGTTGTTTGTTTTGTTCTTGTAAATTTGTTTAAGTTCTTTGCAGATTCTGGATATTAACCCTTTGTCAGATAGGTAGATTGCAAAAGTTTTCTCCCATTCTGTAGGTTGCCTATTCACTCTGATGGTAGTTTCTTTTGCTGTGCAGAAGCTCTTTAGTTTAATTA
>NW_016806197.1:2865247-2956617 GCF_001698545.2 Rhinopithecus bieti
AGATCGAGACCAACCTGGCCAACACAGTGAAACCCCGTCTCTACTAAAAATTCAAAAAAAAATTAGCCGGGCGCGGTGGCGGGTGCCTGTGGTCCCAGCTACTTGGGAGGCTGAGGCAGGAGAATGGCGTGGGCCCAGGAGGTGGAGCTTGCAGTGAGCCGAGATCGCGCCACTGCACTCCAGCCTGGGCGAAAGAGCGAGACTCCGTCTCAAAATAAAATAAAATAAAATAAAGCCTGTTTTATCAGTGACTAGGTTTGCAACTCCTGCCTTTTTTTGCTTTCCATTTGCTTGGTAGATCTTCCTTCATCCCTTTATTTTCAGCCTATGTGTATCTCTGCATGTGAGATGGGTCTCCTGAATACAGCACACTGATGGGTTTTGACTCTTTATCCAATTTGCCAGTCTGTGTCTTTTAATTGGGGCAGTTAGCTCATTTACATTTAGGGTTAATATTGTTATGTGTGAATTTGATCCTGTCATTATGATGTTAGCTGTTTATTTTGCCCATTAGTTGATGCTGTTTCTTCATAGCATCGATGGTCTTTACAGTTTGGCATATTTTTGTAATGGCTTGTACCAGTTGTTCCTGTTCATGTTTAGTGCTTCCTTCAGGAGCTCTTGTAAGGCAGGCCTGGTGGTGACAAAATCTCTCAGCATTTGCTTGTCTGTAAAGGATGTTATTTCTCCTTCACTTATGAAGCTTAGCTTGGCTGGATATAAAATTCTGGGTTAAAAATGCTTTTCTTTAAGAATGTTGAATATTGGCCTCTACTCTCTTCTGGCTTGTAGGGTTTCTGCTGAGAGATCCACTTTTAGTCTGATGGGTTTCCCTTTGTGGGTAACCTGATCTTTCTCTCTGGTTACCCTTAATATTTTTTCCTTCATTTCAACCTTGGTGAATCTGACGATTATGTATCTTGGGGTTGCTTTCCTCGAGGAGTATCTTTGTGGTATTCTCTGTATTTCCTGAATTTGAATGTTGGCCTGCCTTGGCTAGGTTGGGGAAGTTATCCTGGATAATATCCTGAAGAGTGTTTTCCAACTTGGTTCCATTCTCCCCTTCACTTTCAGGTACACCAATCAAACGTAGATTTGCTCTTTCCACATAATCCCACATTTCTTGGAAGGTTTGTTCATTTCTCTTTACTCTTTTTTTCTCTAAACATGTCTTCCCACTTTATTTCATTAATTTGATCTTCAATCACTGATACCCTTTCTTCCACTTGATCAAATCTGCTATTGAAGCTTGTGCATGCATCATGAAGTTCTTGTGCCATGGTTTTCAGCTCCATCAGGTCATTTAAAGTCTTCTCTACACTGTTTATTCAGTTAGCAATTCATCTAACCTTTCTTCAAGGTTTTTAGCTTCCTTGCAATGGGTTAGAACATGCTCCTTTAGTTTGGAGAAGTTTGTTATTACCAACCTTCTGAAGCCTACTTCTGTCAACTTGTCAAAGTTATTCTCCGTCTAGCTTTGTTCCATTGCTGGTGAGGAGTTGCGACCCTTTGGAGGAGAAGAGGCACTCTGGTTTTAGAATTTTCAGCTTTTCTGCTCTGGTTTCTCCCCATCTTTGTGGTTTTATCTACCTTTGGTCTTTTATGTCAGTGACCTACAGATGGGGTTTTGGTGTGGATGTCCTTTTTGATGATGGTGATGCTATTCCTTTCCGTTTGTTAGTTTTCCTGCTAACAGTCAGGTCCCTCAGCTGCAGGTCTGTTGGAGTTTGCTGGAGGTCCGCTTCAGACCCTGTTTGCCTGGGTATCACCAGCGGAGGCTGCAGAACAGCAAATACTACAAAACAGCAAATATTGCTGCCTGATCCTTCCTCTGGAAGTTTTGTCCCAGAGGGGCTACCGCCTGTATGAGGTGTCTGTCAGCCCCTACTAGGAGGTGTCTCCCAGTTAGGCTACACAGATGTCAGGGACCCACTTGAAGAGGCAGTCTATTCGTTCTCAGAGCTCAAACACCATGCTGGGAGAACCACTGCTCTTTTCAGAGCTGTCAGACAGGGACTTTTAAGTCTGCAGAAGTTGTCTGCTTCGTTTTGTTCAGCTATGCCATGCCCACAGAGTTGAAGTCTATAGAGGCAGTAGCCTTTGCTGAGCTGCGTTGGGCTCCGCCCAGTTTGAGCTTCCTGGCTACTTTGTTTACCTGCTCAAGCCTCAGCAGTGGTGGATGCCCCTCCCCCAGCCTGGCTGCAGCCTCGCAGGTTGATCTCAGACTGCTGCACTAGCAGTGAGCAAGGCTCCATGGGCATGGGACCTGCTGAGCCAGGCACGGGAGAGAATCTCCTTGTCTGCTGGTTGCTAAGACCATGGGGAAAGCACAGCATTTGGGTGGAAGTGTCCCATTTTTCCAGGCAAAGTCTGTCATGGCTTCCCTTGGCTAGGAAAGAGAAATCCCCCGATCCCTTGCACTTCCCAGGTGAGGCAATGCCCCACACTGCTTTGGCTTGCCCTCCATGGGCTGCACCCACTGTCCAACCAGTCCAATGAGATGAACCAGATAACTCAGTTGGAAATGCAGAAATCACCCATCTTCTGCATTGATCACGGTGGGAGCTGTAGACCAGAGCTGTTCCTATTTGGCCATCTTGGAACAGAGACTCATTATTTAATTTTTACAAGACTTTTCTTATAGAATTTTGTAGGTGATTTCTACATAGTAAGGATATTAACCCTTTATTATACATGCTGTAAATATTTCCCCTTGTACATTATTTGCCTTTTCATTGTTTTGGCATGTGATTTTCAGAAAGTTTTATTTTATAAAATAAACTTTCTATTGTGAAATAATCTTTGGAATAATTTTAGATTTTCAGAAAAGTTGCAAACATAATACAGAGAGTTCCTGTACACCTTCACTCAGCTACCTGTAATTTTTTTCCCACCCACTAGATTACCAAGGATCCCCTAATGTTAACATCTTACATGCCCATGGTACATTTGTCAAAACAAAAAAAATCCCATAAGGTTTTAAATGTTCATGGTTCCAGAGAATTGAGCCTTGTTCATGGTTCCAGAGAAAGAAGAAACTGATACAACCTTCATCTTCCTGTAATGAAAAATTTTGTTTAAAGTTTGGTTGATTAAACTTTGATCTTGACTCACTGCACCTCTGCCTCCTAGGTTCATCCTACTTCTGCCAACCATGATTTTATGTATTTCCCTGTGAGAGTACCAATGTCTATTTAATTCATAATCTTTTGAAACATATCATTAATAGTTTATTAATAGTGCTGTAGAACTCATTTTATTACAAATAGCTTTTCTCTTCTAGTATCAATCCCTTCGGGAGTCACACGTTATGGTGCAGACATGGCCAAGTCCAACAACCATACCACACACAACCAGTCCTGAAAATGGCACAGAAATGGCATCAGGAAACCCTCATCACAAAGATATGCATCTTTTAAGGGGGTGGACCCCATATTCCTGAGGAACATCTGCTTTTCCAAGAAGCACAACAAGAAGGTCCTAAAGAAGATGCACGTGCCAAGATTATCAAGGCCATTGTAAAGCCCGAGGAGGTTAAGCCCAAGATCCCAAAGGGCATCAGCTGTGAGCTCAATCGTCTTGCCTACATTACCCACCCCAAGTGATAGATGCAGAGGCAGATAAGGAGGTCCCTAGAGAACCTCTGACCCACCCCATAAGTGTTTACATCAGATGCTTTTGTGCAGATGAGGGAACCTGCCCATGGTCTTGTCTGTGTATGCCTGCAATGGACTGGGGACCCACCTGTGCACTGGGAGAATGGGGTAGAGCCATGGGAATTTCGCGCCTTGGGCAACAGGGAGGAGGCTGGCCTCTTCAGCTCGTGTGGTGGCATGGAATCATTTTGTGACGTGGGGGCCTGTTAGCAGGACCCCTCTTGCTTTGCTGAAAGGTTTGTTTTCTTTTCACTCAACACATTTCACTTTGCTCACTAGTCAACGTGCCTAATCTTTCCCAGTCTTGTGACAAGAATCTGGTTTTAGCTGAACTAAGGAGCAAAAATTCTGCAACATTTTGGTGCCTGAACAGGGACTTGAGGAAGGGTGAGTAAGATGTGAACCAAAACATCTTTTTCCCTTTTGCTTCTAAGCCTTTTTGTCCTCAGACTTTCTCTGAGGGTAGAGGAATCTGTGCGCCACCTGACCTCAGTGACTGCAAGTTCGTGCAGGATGGATGGGCGAATAGCAGCTCCCTGCTCCCCTCTTGGCTGGGGCTGGGGCTCCCAAGGGTGCTGAATGGCACGCTGGCCAGCGTTCCCGGCTATGCATCCATGGAGTTTTCCCCTTCCCTGGCCTAGGGGTCCAGCTCCATCAGACAGCAATTAAGTATCTCCCTGTTGCAGGAATCCATTTGCATAAGAATAAAAGTTTCTTCCAAAGGCATCTTTTTTTTTCTCCACCCTGTGGCAGTTAACACAGCCCTGCATTTAAGCTTTTTTTGTTTTGTTTTGTTTTGTTTTCTTTTTCTCTACCAGGTCAGGAGTTAAATTTTAAGTAAGACTTTTTTTTTTCCTTTTTAGAAAACATTTTACTAGGCCAGGACCCCAACTAACACAGCTAATATTCTCTGTAAAGTTTTTTTTTTTTTTTTTGAGACGGAGTCTCTCGCTTTTGCCCAGGCTGGAGTGCAGTGGGCAGCTCTCAGCTCACTGCAAGCTCCACCCCCCGTGTTTACGCCATTCTCCTGCCTCAGCCTCCCGAGTAGCTGGGACTACAGGTGCCCGCCACCTTGCCCGGCTAGTTATTTTGTATTTTTAAGTAGAGACGGGGTTTCATCATGTTAGCCAGGATGGTCTCGATCTCCTGACCTCATGATCTGCCCATCTCGGCCTCCCAAAGTGCTGGGATTACAGGCTTGAGCCACCGCGCCCGGCCCTCTGTAAAGTTTTGATTATGAAAAAGGATTTGCCAGGTTTGTCTTAAGCTGTAGCCAATCTGGTGTGCTTTGCATACCTTTCCGTATGATCAGCAGCAAACTTTGCTGCTGGTCTCCATCTTGTTTTACATCTTTGGAAGTGTGACCTGTAACCACAAGGCAATGCTTTATTTTAGCATCTGCCATTTTACAATGGCGGCCTAGATTCAATCCTGGCTTAGGGAATGAGTTCTTTCTGGTTTGACATCCACATGACTTCTTGCCATTTGTTGATTCTCTTCCCCTCCATGAACTGCCTTGGATTTTCCTTTCTCTGAGCTTTTAATAAAGTTTGAAAGTCAGAAATATTGGCTGCTTGGCACGGCTAAAGTTGGATAACAAGGGATTTAAAAGGACTTTCTTAAAGAGTGCTCATCTTAATTAAAAGTAGATATCCAAGTTATGAGTATATTTAAAAAGCCTGTAAGTTTTCTCTTCTTTTTTTTTTTTTTGAGATGAAGTTCCGCTCTTGTTGCCTAGGCTGGAGTGCAATGGCATGATCTCAGCTCACCACAATCTCCGCCTCCTGGGTTCAAGTGATTTTCCTGCCTCAGCCTCCCAAGTAGCTGGGATTACAGGTATGTGTCACCATGCCTGGATAATTTTGTATTTTTAGTAGAGATGGAGTTTCTCCATGTTGGTCAGGTTGGTCTTGAACTCCCAACCTCAGGTGATACACCCACCTTGGCCTCCGAAAGTCCTGGGATTACAGGTGTGGCTCACGCCCAGCTGTGTTTTTCTCTTCTTGAATCTTGTTTTGCTGGAAAAAGGTTTTTTTAATTAACTGAAATATTTTCTTCATTTGCCTTACCGCTCTTAACGTAAGCATGAGAGGGGAGAGACTTCTGTTTTCCTCATGGATCCCCGAGAATTAAAGGTGGATGGATCCCTTTCAAAATCTGTTTTTGCCTTCCAGCTGTATTTGTGTATTAGGCCCTAAAAATGGCATATTTTCCTAGCCTTGTTCTTAAAAGGCTCCACCCAGAAGCCAATAATCCATTTAGGAGAGAATGAAAAATCTTATGGCTACTGGATTTTCTTTTACCTCTCTGTTTAGTAGTACATGTATTGTGTATGTGATGTCTATAAAAAGAGCTCTAACTTACTGACTTAAAGAAGGATAAACACTTGGATCAAATAGTTTTAAAGGGAATATAAAAGCTATAGTACCTTTTAGTTCATGTGACTTTAATCTTTGAGAAATAAAACAGCCTTAAAGATTATTGGTAAAATGCAGATGTAAATTTTTGCCTGGGGTTAAAGGATTGTTTTGAATTAGATAAGATAAAGCTAAAAGTTTAAACAAGTTATGTAAGGTTTCTAAAAAATTGATCTTGCAAAGTAAATTCTCTGTGTGAACTAAATTCAAAAGGGTTATAAAATTTTTTTGCTTTTTAAAAAAATTTCTGAGTCACCATTTTGGCAAAATAAATAACTTGTGGTAATCTGGAATTCTGTTTTATAACATCAACTGTTTTAAACCTCTAACATATTTAACAGGCTTCCCAAAATCAAACTTCAGTTTCAAAATTGTCTTTCCTGACACTTAGCTTTTGGATGCTACAGAGGGCCCCTGGAGCATTCAGAAGAGAGGTAAACAGGATTAGTTGACATGTTTAGGTACATGGGATTCCCAAAATGATGTTTTATCTTCTTCAAGTTATATTTTAGGACATAATATTAATACATGTTTCAAAATTATATGGGATTTAAAAAATTCTAATGTCTAAGTATATGCTATCAATCACAATTAAGGTTGTTATGTATTGTAAATCACAGGGATAACCAAATTTCTTTGTCAATCATGTTTCTGATGGTAACTACCCTGGACATTTTGTTATTCACAGACCATGGTTGTCTTGTTTTGATCCTCCTCAAAAGATGATTTTTAATCAGCTATAGAATTTTGACAGGTGCTCTCAAATGGAGGTTTCTGATAACTTTGGAGATTATGACATTGGAATAAAGGAAAAACACACAGAACTCATGAAGAGCTGAAATGTTCATGAATATCAAGCAAAACAAGAATTAACTGAATTGACTAAACTAATAGAAAATTAAAGTAATCTTTTTGACTTGCTTGGAACATTGCTGATCCTTATTTTCTCAGAGTCAAGGATACTTATTTTGAACTATTTATGGCCTTTAGTAATTGAGTAAGCTATACTCCTGCGAATAAAATTTGGAGCATGTTTGTCTCTCTTTCTGACTGGCTTCTCTGGAATTTGTTTTGGTTTTTTTCTTTTGGAGATGGAGTTTTGCTGTTGTTGCCCAGGCTGGAGTGCAATGGTGCGATCACAGCTCACTGTAACCTCTGCCTCCTGGGTTCAAGCGATTCTCTTGCCTCAGCCTCCTGAGTAACTGGGATTACAGGCACCTGCCTCCATGCCCAGCTAATTTTTGTATTTTTAGTAGAGATGGGGTTTCACTATGTTGGCTAGGCTGGTCTCAAACTCCTGACCTTAGGTGATCCACTCACCTTGGTCTCCCAAAGTGTTGGGATTACAGGCGTGACCCACCACACCAGGCCCAGGATTTGGAAACTAGTTGTGAGTATTCTTAACTTATGGCAATATAGTTTCCATTAGTGCAATAAGAATCCATTTTCTTTTGCAACAGGATGCGATTGGAGAAACTGGTTGTTTTACCAAAGCTTTGACTGAATGAGTATGCTTCCCTTTAAGGGTCAAGTTCAACTTGCAGAGCTGATAAAAGCCCCTTGGGAAAACTGGCCTCATACCTTGTCTTCACAGTCCCTGTACAGGGTTCCTAACCTGTGGTGAGTAAAGAATGTCACATTCCAACAGGCCAGGAATCACATGCTCTTGGGACCTCAAGAAGGGAGGAGTTTACCCAACTCACAGGTATTTGAAGGTACAAATCCATGCCTGGGCTCAGCTTTAGAAAGTCCTATGTGAGATTCCTTGTGGAACAGAGTTTCATGAAAGCCAGTCTAAAAGGGCTATTTTATGCAAATAATCAGGCCAAGTATCATACTAAAGTCTATTTGCAAACAACTCAGTCCTATCATGGTATGTTTTTAACAAAATGAGGACCAAGGAGAGAGAAATTATGTTTTAAAATTTATCATACATTTGTCATTAAATTCTAGACTCATTAGTTGTTTTTAACTTCTTGCCTACATTTTATACTTATCGTGCTTATTCTTGTGAACTAATCAGTAATCCCTGGCTGCAGCTCAGAAGGAACAAACGGGATGGATGATGTAAAAATCTGGATCAATATTCTAGTTCTGAGCAATTAGCCTGTGAATCCTGCCAGGTGATGGGAATAAACAGAATGTCCATCAACTGGAGGTTTCCTTTTTGGGAAAGTAAGACCAAGGGAGTTAACTAAAGCCAAGCCCCACATATGCAAATCTCAGCAAGCGTAACTATAGCCACCAATTATCTGGGCATGTCACAGGACATCCTTTTCTCTCCCTGTTGGAGGATGGCTCAATTCCATAGTTTCACCTTAGTGTTCAATTTATGATAAGGAGTCCATGCAACACTGCCTCCCCCTTCCAGAGAAACATTTTTGTCCCAAACTCAACTCCAAGCTTCAGGTTGAAGCCCTAGAAGATAAAACTGGATCTGAGGGATTCAGAGATAGATGATAATGGAAGTTAAAAGGCACAGCAGAGTGTGACTGATTCCTGCTGATTAAGTCAAGCTTCCTGTTTCATGGATAAAGGTTATGCTAGTATCCGTGGCATAAATGAGGTCTAGAAAACTCGAAGACTACTGACAGCAGAGGAGATAGGGCATATGTTGGTAAGAGTGGATATTCTCACCCCCTAGGCCCCCTGTTAACATGTGTGAAAGCCACTTTGACACCCATGGGTGGCACCCTGTCACAGTTGCCAGGAGGAACACCTCACTTTCTCTCCCTCATGTACCCTGGATATTTTCTAGGAAGAGAAGGGAACCTGGATGCCTGCTCCCCTCTTTCTAAATGAGTAGCCATTCATCTTCAGTCTGTACCCCTTTCAAATGCATCCTGAAGCTCTGGGGCTCCTTTGAAAAAAAGAAAACCTTCTTTTTTCCTTTTTCCTCCTCTGTGCTCTCTTCACTGATAGGTAATTGTGTCTCTGTACTACAACACATTCTACTTGGATACATCTTCCAAACTGGAAAAAGTTAATTTTCCAAACCTTAAACTCATTGACTTAGGATTGGGCTTGGGGGAAGAGAAACCAGAAGTCTGACATGCTGACAAAAGGGTAAAAGCTTTTATTATCAGTCGGGCTTTTGGCCTGCTTCTTCTTGTGCAAACTGGTGAAAAGCCTTGTGGTTTTTGAGCTGTCCTTACCCTCCCTTATTTCATTTTGAGACATGTTTTCTAATAACTCACGTTGTCTGTTCTCACCTTCAGGCTCTCAAGCTCCAAATGATCATGCAACTTGGGGCTTGGACAATGGTCCCTTTTCCTGGGGACCCTTACATAGGCCTCTGAGGGAGATCTCACTGCCGTTATCCCAAAACAGTGCCCCCTGTCAGCATGAAGCAGTTAAGATTGGTCTTCATCCTTATCCTTATCTTCATCCTTATTCTAAAGGCAGTTAGATGGACTTCTTAGAGGGGGAAATAATAGATGCAAGAGGTAGATATGGGGAGGGGTCCCTGGAGAATCTCCGACCTGCCCCACAAGTGTTTACATCATACGCTTTTGTGCAGATGGGGGAACCTGCCCAGGGTCTTGTCTGTACCTGCCCGCAATGGACTGGGGACCCGCCTGTGCACTGGGAGGATGGGGTGGTGCCATGGGAAGTTCACACCTTGTGCCGGAGGAAGAACCTGGCCTCTTCAGCTCATGTGTGGTGGCCTGAAATCAATCTGTGAGGTGGGGGCCTGTTAGCAGGACTCCCTCTCACTTTGCTGAGAGTTTTTTCTTTTTTGCCCAGTAAACTCCACTCTACTCACCCTTCAATGTGTCTGCGTGCCTAATCTTTCCTGGTTGTGTGACAAGAACCTCGTTTTAGCTGAGCTGAGGAGCAAAAATTCTGCAACACAAGCTTGGGAATTGTGCTTGCGCCTGTGTTGCCAAGGGTCTCAGACTCTGCCAGCCAAAGGCCAAGGCCAAGTATCAAAGCAAGGCTCAGGCTGCAGCTCCAGCTTCAGTTCTAGCTTAGACTCCAAAAGGTGTCCAGGCTCTCACAAATGCTTCAGAGTAGAGACCTCTGTCTGCCAATATGAGGACAGAGGATTGGTGTGACCCCTGGGCTGCCATTTGCATGGGGCTGATGTCCACCAGTGCTATTTGTACAAATAAACCCAAGGCAGGGGGACAAAAAGTACTACAAATAACCGTGTTTCTACAGGCAAAGGCATTCAGAGTTTTGAGTTAGAAGTGCTTGAGAGTCTGGTAACTCTACCGAAGGCTTCAATCTGTGGTTCTTTCTCCTATGGTCCCATCTAGTGACCTACTCACCCTACCGTTAGGCTATCTCACCTTCTGGGGTTAAAGGGCGAGAAAGGCGAAGTGTGCCTAACATCATCTTCATAGGGAGTGATATGCTATTAAAACACTTCTCTAAAGGGAGCTATCATTTTTCTGTTTCTGAATTACAGCTTCCTGGGGGATAGGTTGATGAAGAAGCATTTGGTCTAACATGGTCTTTTCCTAGAACCGAGTAGAATTACCTTGGTTAATTGGATAGAACAGTGAACCAGGGTCTGAGGCTGGAGCTCCTGGTGCCTGCTCTAGCCCAGATGAGCTCTGAGGCTTTGTGTAAGTCGCTTCTCCTCTCAGGGCCTCCTTTCCTCCTCTGCAAAGCAAGGAGGCTTCAATGATCTCTTTCCGACTGGAGATTTTCTTAGTGATTCTCAAAAACAGATTTTACTGGGGATGATGGATTTGTGATATGTGATATTGATTGTGGTGATGATTTCATCATGGATGTATACCTATGTCAAAACATATCAAATTGCATGTCTTAAATATATGTGGTTTATAGACTGAGTTTCTTAAGACAATGATAAAAATTTAAAAATAAATATACGCAGTTTATTACATGTCATGTATACCTCAATATGACTGTTTAAAAAAATAGATTTCACCCAGCTTGTATAGTGGTGAGGAGGTAGAAATGACGATGCCCTATTCTGATATATATCAGTTTATATTGTCAGAAACAGAAAACAGAGCTTTCTTAAGTTTTTCCTACAACCTCCTATGAAGGCTTGTGCTTTCTCCTTCTCTAACTTCCTCTATTTATTTTTTAAAATTACAATTTTCACCGTTCAAAAGACAAAATTACATCAAATTCAGTTTAAAGATCTCAATTGGCTTTATTTGTGATTCTAGAATAGGGCAACACTTCATCCCATAAAACACAGTGAGTGTTCTCATGAGCTAAGCAGAAGGGCTTGGCCTTACAGACAAAGACGGGCTGGATAGCGCAGAAGCAAAAAACAAAGACTATTAGTCTTTCTGAGCTACTTTTCTTTTAAGGTGGGGACAGTCAGACACCACAATAGAAAAATAACTCAGGTGACTTCAGGCCACATTTTTTGTGTAAGGACTAAAGCAAAGGAACTTCATTATCATGCCTATTGAAGATTTAAACTGGCCTGTTTGGGAAATTGCCTGTTATCTCTTTCTCCTGATTTCTCAGGTCAGTTAACAACCTATCCTGGGTCCTTAGCATGGGTGGCTCTGCTTTGATTTTTAGTGTGATCTGCTGGGGTTTGGTATGGAAGCTTGGTCCAAAATAATGGCCTTCTGTAATTTTTACTTGACACATCCATCCAGGGAATGTTTATTTTTGTCACTCAGGCATCATCTTTGAGTCCTTTGGACTCAGGAGTGAGGTGGGGGCAAGGCATCTTTTGGACTCCCATTATAGCTCTAAGCTCAACACCCCCCCTCCACTGTTCTTCCCAGGAAGGAAAGAGAGCTAGCATGTTCCTAGCACTTAGAGTGGATTCAATCATTGAGTAGCACTTCTCAGCAGAAATTTCTTTTTGAAAGCTTAGCAGTAGGGGAGATAATCAAAACAAATTCTTACAGTGGAACTTCACACAGTGTCACAATGGATGGGGAGATGTTGTGGGGCAGCCATGGAGGTGGCTACCTGTCCCTGCTTTAACACTGGCTGGAACTTCCTTTCCCCACCTTCTCCTTCTATATCCATTCATACACCAATTACTCACCATGGGCTCGTGTTTCTTCCACTGAAATCTCTCTTCAAGCCCATTGTTGGGAACAGGCCCCCCAAAATCTGGCCATAAACTGGCCCCAAAACTGGCCATAAACAAAATCTCTGCAGCACTGTGACATGTTCATGATGGCCATAACGCTCACGCTGGAAGGTTGTGGGTTTACCGGAATGAGGGCAAGGAACACCTGGCCTGCCCAGGGCAGAAAACCCGCTTAAAGGAGTTCTTAAACCACAAACATAGTATGAGCGATCTGTGCCTTAAGGACATGCTCCTGCTGCAGATAACTAGCCAAACCCATCCTTTTATTTCAGCCCATCCCTTCGTTTCCCATAAGGGATACTTTTAGTTAATCTAATATCTATAGAAACAATGCTAATGACTGGCTCGCTGTTAATACATATGTGGGTAAATCTCTGTTTGGGNTACCGGAATGAGGGCAAGGAACACCTGGCCTGCCCAGGGCAGAAAACCCGCTTAAAGGAGTTCTTAAACCACAAACATAGTATGAGCGATCTGTGCCTTAAGGACATGCTCCTGCTGCAGATAACTAGCCAAACCCATCCTTTTATTTCAGCCCATCCCTTCGTTTCCCATAAGGGATACTTTTAGTTAATCTAATATCTATAGAAACAATGCTAATGACTGGCTCGCTGTTAATACATATGTGGGTAAATCTCTGTTTGGGGCTCTCAGCTCTGAAGGTTGTGAGACCCCTGATTTCCCACTTCACACCTCTATATTTCTGTGTGTGTGTTTTTAATTCCTCTAGCACCGCTGGGTTAGGGTCTCCCCGACTGAGCTGGTCTCGGGAGCCCATCTCAGACATTTCCTCTGCCATCCACAAGTCCAGAGGTGGTATCCTAAATCTGGGTTTCCTCAAGTGGCTCTTATTTGGCTCCCTGCTTAGAGGATCTCTGCCAGGCACCATCCTGCAAGGTTCACAATTTTTAGCATTGCCCTCATCAATCAGTTACCTGCTCAGAAACCTTCCAAGGCTCTCCATTTCATCTGGAGCAAACTCCTCTGTATGGATTGTGAGATCCTTTGCCCTCTAGCCCACCTTCTGGTATTTTACCTTCCCCACCACTCCCAGGGTCAAGTCCCTGCTCTGCTGGGCCAAGTTTCCCCCTTAACCCAGATGTGTATCATGTGCTCTCCCCTGGTTCCCTGTCTAGCTCATATTTTCTTACCACCAGAAATTCAGGCTCTTTTCACAATTGCCTTGGCAGATCCTGCCTGCCCAAAGTCTCAGCTCAAACTCCATTTTTTTTTTTGAGAAGGAGTCTCACTCTATCGCCCAGGCTGGAGTGCAGTGGTGTGATCCTGGCTCACTGCAAGCTCTGCCTCCAGGGTTCACGCCATTCTCCCGCCTCAGTCTCCCAAGTAGCTGGGACTACAGGTGCCCACCACCAAGCCAGGCTAATTTTTTGTATTTTTAGTAGAGATGGGGTTTCACCACGTTAGCCAGGATGGTATTGATCTCCTGCCCTCATGATCCACCCTCCTTGGCCTCCCAAACTGCTGGGATTACAGGTGTGAGCCACCATGCCCAGCCGAAAACTCCATTTTTTCCAGGAAATTTTTATTGATTCTCCGAGTACATACTTCCAATTTATTGAACTCCTGTTTATTTGATAGATGCTGGGGACATGAGGATGAATCATGGCCTCTGCCTTTTGGTTTCTGTCTTCTCTCTGACTCCAAAGAGAATGAAAAACCAAGTTAATCCAGTCATTCTTGAAATCAGAAACACTGTGTATATATCTTTCCCCTTCAAGCATATATTTGAGAATGCAAACCCAGAGATTTAAAGTGTGTGCAGATAAATTTGACACACAGAGGACAGACGAAAATTTCCTTGCTGCTTGTTGTGGTTGAGTCTTTCTAGGCTTAATATAATGTGTATGAACAGCTAAAATTAAATAAACTATGGTTTCTAAAAATAAACAGGTGTATTTTCTTCTCAAGCAATGAAGAACGAAGTCAGATTAATGTAGATCTATGTTTATGAACAAGAAAATATCACCTTTGTTTAAAGAACAGTATACGCGATATGGTCTAATCTTTGTTTAAGAAAAAACTCGAAAGCAGAGAAAGAAATTTTTAAAGATATATGCCAAATGGTCTTCTTTGGATGGAAGAATTATTGATGATTAAAGAAAACACTTCCTTTTAATTCATACTTTTATAACAAGCAACTTCACTGTTGCTTGTTATAGGAAATGTCATCAGAAAGACATTTTCATTTTGGGAAAAAGCACAGAAAGAGGGATATCAATTTGGTGTAAATGCAGATGGATCACTTTTGAGACAGTGGAAAATTGAATATTAAAAGGCCTTCTGTTTTGTTTTAATATAGAGTGAGGATTGGAATGGGTCACATCTACAGGGACACTCAGCAGATGTGAACTGAGTGATTGCAGTGTTTCAAGGTAAACATGATAAAAATAAACAAACGAGTAAGCTAATGGAATGTGATAGACAGGATGCCTGAGTAATTACTATAAATGCTCTGGCTTTTTTTTGTCAGAGACCCAGAAAAGACTAACCTCTAGGTCTATTAATCTGGCTTCTATCGCAGGGTAGCTAGTGGCGTTTTATGTTCTCAATCATAACTATACTGCCCTTGGTATGCTCTAGCAATTTTGGTCTCTTTACATCAAAGTTTGTTATCCTAGGAACTGAAAATGTACAGATTGGTGATATCACACAGGTGGATGTCTACAACCTTGAGAATTTCACATGCAGGTGGGAATTTTCCCATGTGGGAATTCACATGAGTTCTCAGAGGGCCAGCACATCACCCTCAGCTGCCATCCCTATAAATAAAGTTCAGGAAGGACTCTGAATTCTGGATTCCAGGAAAACCCATGGCCATGAGGTCGATCCTGTTTTTTGGTGCCCTTTTTGGGCATATCTACTGTCTAGAAACATTTGTGGGGTAAGTTATGCTTTCTGGTGCTTCTTTGAATTTTACTTACCTGATTGATGGAACCTTTGATTGTTACAGAGTAAATGGGTATAAGTGTTCAGTGTTTTCAGAGAAGTTCTCTTAGATTTGGGGATAAGTCGATAGTGGGAAAAATAGGAGTGGATGATCAAAAAAGAGATGAATGACACTTAAAGGTAAAGACAAAAGGGAAAACTGAACACACATAACCCTATTCTCTCTGTCCTTACTCATTTTTCCCTCCAGTGATCAGACTGTAGGCTTGATAGACATCAAGGAAAATACAGCTGTGTAGCCATTTGTTTCAGGTAACTCAGCTGGTGTCAAGGCTACTCTCTCACCTCCTCCTGCTCTTCTGGGCTTTACCATTCACATTAGCCCTTGTCCCCTACCCGCCGATCTTTAGATTCAGCATCTAGGCGGTGGAAACCTCATGAAGTGGAAATGCCAGGGCTATAGATTTCAGCTCAACTCCTCCTCTCCTGGCTTTGGAGGACTCATCTTTGCTCCGAAGTACTTTGCTTCATGATTCTATTAAGGGCTTTAGGCAGCATTTTTTGAAGAGTGTTCCAGGGAACTAAGAAAATAGTCAAATAAGTTTGGTTCCAGAAAGCCACTGGTCAAATAAATGTGGGAATCAGAGGGTTAAACAAACTGTAGGATTTCTAGGAGCTTTGGTTAAATCAGTGTTCATTATAAATCTATAAGAGGGGATCTAGGTTGCAGCATGTACCATTTTTTTAAATTATCAACTACCCACTGCCTCCAGCTTGCTTGCTTGCTTGCTTCCTCTCTCTCTCTCTCTTTCTTTCCCTCCCTCCCTCCCTCCCTCTTTCCTTCCTTCCTCCCTTCCTTCTTTTCTGTCTCTGAGTAACTCAAAGAACTACTATTCTTCAGAACACACACCAGGAAATATGAGCCTATTGTATTAGTTTTCTCAGTGCCTTCCCATTTTAAAGGAGGACTCCTGGGAGTCCATGCATTAACCAAAAATAATGAGACTTAAATGGAAGAATTTTCAGACCATTTGTGGCAGATGAGCCTCAAAGAGCTCATGTTCCATCACTTCTGTATTCCACTGGAGTTCGTAGGAAATTGCATGGGGCTTGGTTTCAGAAGACCCATATTCTGGTCCCTGTACATGGTTCATTGTATTGATTCCTTCCCCACTTTATAAATGGTTGGGACAATGACTTAGGAAGTCTGCCTACTTGGAGAAAGGCTAGAAGGGAAAGCTCTGTCACCAAGGGAATTCTTCGTAAAGGTATGTGCTTGATTGTTTTGAGATTTCTCTTTCCTGTTCATCCTTCATTCCCTATGAAGGGTGCGTGTGTGTGTGTGTGTGTGTGTAAAGAGAGGCATGACACATAATTTGTCAAGGTCCCAACTATCTCTGGCCATGCCCCATGTTTGGGTCACATGAATGGGGTTTGGGGATAGAACCGTGATACATTTTCAGTTGACAAAAACAAGGAACAAACAAAACCCCCAAAACCATTAAAACAAACCCTTAGGTCTACCCACATATGAACTGTTTCCTCTTACAAGCGCCAAATTATTCCACTTTTTAAAAACTTACTTCTGAACAACAGGAATAGGCAAGTATTAAAAGCTAACACTCCACGAGCAGCAGGTGTTATTTGATTCATTAGCTAAGGGAAAGGTAACTTTAATGGCAGGCTTCCTGCTAGGAGCAGGTACACCTCTTCATTATTATTTAGATAACATTTCTTGGGAGGAAATAATGCCATTGTATCACCTTCTCATTCTGGCGATGTGGGTTTAGTATACTATTTATTAGTTTCTGGATTGTCACAGAGCTTACTGACCGTTGCATGAACCTGTTATACACAGAGACTAACAGGTGCAGAAAGCAACAGGAAACAGTGTCCAGGTTTTGCTTTTAAGGTCACATTTGTGGTTAATTTTCTTTAGAGACCAAGTTCTTGAGATTGTACCAAGCAATGAAGAACAAATTTAAAAATCTGCTACAATTGGAGGCTCAAGAACATCTCCAGGTATTTGATCTAGTGCGAGTTTCTGTTCCCAGAACGAATACAGTTAAACATGATTGAGATCTATTTTGGACTGTATTCTGACTCCCATGACATAGTGTGAAATGCTAACTCATGCAGCTGGGTACCTGGGCTCTGGTCCCAACTACAGGATACTGGGCAAGTCACCTACCTTCCCTGTGTCTCATTTTCTCATTCAGAGTAATGGTGATAAATATATCGTTCTTCTATCTCTCAGGTTTATTGTAAGAACGAAAGGAGATATCAAATGTGAAAGTTACTTTCAAAAATTAAGCACCCTTAGTGCATATTTCCCTTGTAAAATAATTTATAGCATTTATATCCTATTATTAAATGAATTGGATCACTAGAATCCCAGCTTAAAAAAACTGCCATCGTATTAATAATCTTTTCCTTCTGCCAGTTTTAATATCTAGCCATAGGGGCAGGGGAAACAATATAATGGATTTGCTGACACATGGATGTTTAAGAGCCGTTGTTGCAATATCATAGTGATTCCACAATGATTCCAAAACTTGTGGACTCAAGATAAAATTGATGCAAATTTATTTCTAGAAATCTATCAGTGCTGAGCTGTCCATTCCCCAGAATAGCCCATTCATTGCCTTGGCTTGGACTTTTATCCCTTTCAGCTTGATTTTTGGAGATCACCCAGCACCCCAGGGGAGACAGCCCACGTCCGAGTTCCCTTTGTCAGCGTTGAGGCAGTCAAAGCATTCTTGGAGTCCCAGGGAATTGCCTATTCCATCATGATTGAAGATGTGCAGGTAATTATGCCACGGACTCACCTTCCTGCAGCTTGCTGGGCCACATGAACGTCAGTTCAGTTCCATCTTCTTTCATACTTGAGTACTCTCTGCAGGGAAGGGACCTGTGGGTACCAATAGGACCTTCCAGCAGTCCGGGCTCCCCTTGCAAGGTGGGTAGGAGGACACTGTCTCTCTCCCTTTTGCATTTGGCACATGCAGAATATGGTAACAAAGAATTTAAGGGAAAGGGCAAAAGAGAGGCTACAGCATGAAATATAAAGTACAAACCAAAGGGTGTTAGGCAGAAGAAGGAAAAGAAGGAGTCTCACTCTGTCACCCAGGTTGGAGTGCAGTGGCACAATCTCGGCTCACTGCAATCTCTGCCACCCAAGCTCAAGCGATTCTCCAGCCTCAGCTTCTTGAGTAGCTGGGACTACAGGCATGCGCCACCACGCCCAGCTAATTTTTGTATTTTTAGTAGAGGCAGGGTTTCACTGTGTTGCCCAGGCTGATCTCAAACTCCTGGCCTCAAGTGATCCGCCCGCCTCGGCCTCCCAAAGTGCTGGGATTACAGGGGTGAGCCACTGAGTCTGGCTTGATTTAGTTTTTGTTTAGAGGTTAACTCAGGCCCTGAGCTCCCAGAAAGGTAAGATGAGCCATAAGACCATGCCTGCAAATCCACCCTGGCACACCTGCAGCATCTGGCTGATAGGAAGTCCCATTAATGCTCCATCCCCTTTCACAGTGGGGCCAGAATAAGGGAAAGTCATGACCGCAAAGCCTACAGGACAAGAAGAGGAAAGCTTGGTACTGGGGACCCGAGTGTTACCCTTTCCTTCACAATTACAGACTGAAATACATTGAGCAAGTGAGAGCTGTGCTTCCGGGCTGCCACTGATGATGGAATCAGGGACCACCTTTGACGCCTCTGACTTCCATCCAAGTGTTACTGGTGGAGGGTGTCCAGGTTCTTGGCGTCTTGAACAAACAATTGGACAAAACGCACAAACAAAACAAGGAAGGAATGAAGCAACAAAAGCAGATATTTACTGAAAACAAACGTATACTCCACAGGTGGGGAGCAGCCCGAGCATAGGGGCTCAAAAGCCCATTACCGAATTTTCTGGGATTTAAATACCCTTTAGAGGTTTCCCATTGGTTACTTGGTGTATGCCCTATGTAAATGAAGTAGTAGCCTTCGATCAGTCTGATTGGTTGCAGAAAGCAGCCAGTCAGAGGCTGAAGTGAAGTTACAAAGTTATACTCCTATGCAAATGAAGACTTGGCTTGCAACCAACCTGACTTGTTGCGGGAGGGGACCAATTAGAGGTAGTTTCAATTTTTCATCTGCCATGCCAGAAAGAGGAGGGGGGGTAGGTGCAAAGGGATTAGCCCCTGGTCCTTTTGTTACTTGGGCATAGAAAGTTGGGGTTTTCTTTTTGATTTAGTTCTAGGGAGTCAGCCTGAATTGGCCTTAGGTTCCCTGCCTCCAGATCCTATCCTTCTGCCTCGCAGGGATGTGCTCTGTAAGACCTCGTGGCAGCAAACCCTCATGGAGTCTCTGCTGTCTTTCCTGGGCTTTGTTGTTTCTGTGGAGACTATCCCCTTCCTGCATCGGCTACTCCATGCTGCTGTGGGGATCCTGGGCAGTGCTGCATTGACCTCTCTGACACAGAGCCCTTCTCCAGGCCCACGGGAATCTACCTGCAATGACTTAAGAGTCGAGGGATGGAAAGGGGCCGGAGGGGATGGTGGTTGTAGGGCTAAGGGGTGGCATGGGGAGTAGGAAAGAGCCGGAGAAGAGATATCTGGTAGGCACCAAGTCTCCAAGTTGGCAGTTTTAAATGCAAAAGCGTTAAACATTTTTTTCTCCTAATTTATTTGATGGGAAAAGCTGATTTGACCTAAACTCATTTGGGAGCAAAATCTGACCTGAACTGCCTCACTGCTCATTTGTTTCACTGCCAGAAATATTAATGTGCTTGAATACGGAGCAATGTCCCATGTGTAATACATAATATATATTTCCTATTACCTTTCTAAAATTCTCCCCTGAAAAAAATATCTCTTATTTGAAATATATATGGCCTCAAGGGTTTCAGATAGGGGACTGTGGACCAGCACAGAGAATAAGGAAGAAAAGGAAGTGGAGCAAACAAGACGCCCTCCCTCCCTCCCAGACAAACTGATGTCTGTCTCCTACGGAGTGCAAATACTGGCAACAGCTGGAGGGACTGATTTCCTCCCGCTAGCTCTCCAAACGCACCCGGACACGTCTCAATCCCAGCAAGGGACATAGTTAGGGCTCCCCAGATGCACAAAATTTCAGTCGCCTTGAAAATAGGAGCTGGAGTAGCCGGTGGCCTTAGTGCGTCTGCAGCAGAAACCCCATTGTCCCCGGGCCTGATTTAGCCGGAAGACATTTTGTAGCGATCGCCTCTACATCCCCTTTGGGGTTGAGGGGGCACTACCATTTGTTTTCCTCTGCTAGCAAGGGCGAGAAACTCCACCTAAGGGCTGGGGTCGCCAAAAGCCACAAGTACCCCAGGGAAGTGTGTCATTTTGCTTTGCACAAAACTGCAAAGAGCCGGCTGGACTGCAGCCCCCGCAGACGCCCATAGACTCAGTAGCACTCAGCTGGATCCAAACCCTCCGACCCTATAGCTCGAGCCGCGCTGCCCCCTCCGCTGTGTCCCAAGGGAATGGGGAAAATCACCAGGGGATCAGATCTCATGCAACAGATGGTTCACTCGCAAATGTCTATTTATTCACTTGAAACATTTCAGATTTCCCAAGAAATGGATAACCTCGTGGCTGAGCACCCTGGTCTAGTGAGCAAAGTGAATATTGGCTCTTCTTTTGAGAAGCGGCCTTTGAACGTGCTCAAGGTACACGGTGCAGGGGCGGTTCTTCCTCTCGATGCTTCTAGAATCCCCCTCCTCCCAGGCTAGCCAGCAGTCCCGGCTTGTGCTACAGAGCGGCTCCTTTTATTACTTTTATTTTTTTTTCTTTTCCTCCTAACCGGTCCTTGCTGGTTTTGAGTATCCACTCCCCCACCCCCGCCCGCTTCTTTTTCTTTCTCTCTGTTCCTGCGCAAGCTGACGCAGGTCTGCAGGAGTGAATTAATGCTCGCGTCCTGAGAGATGAGCTCCCGGGGAACCGGGGCAAACGCGCCAATAGGAGCTGAGGAAGGGGGAGGTGCGGGCCGGGGAGGTTGGGGCTGGGGCTGTAAGTAAATCATCTAGCTTGAGAGTTTTCTCTGCGGCCTCCTTCCCCTTTCTCTTTTTTTTCTTTCCCTCTTTAAAAAACACCACCACACATTTTACGCGCGCGCCAAACACCAACAAACACCACAAAAAAGCACAACCAGTTAAAAAAAGAAGCAATAAATTGGCCTAAGCTTTGCTTTTTTCTTTTTTTCTTCTTTTTTTGTTTTTTTTAAAGAAGAGTTCTGGTCGTATGCAGAACAACTAAACCCTAAACCGCAAAGACAAATGCCCTGAACGAAGATCTTTTGAAAAAGGATATAGACGGAAAGAGGTTAGGGTTTGACGCCATCTCGTAACCTCTGACCGTCTTTGTGCACATAATTTCAAGCTTCGCACTTTGTCCTCAAAAACAGTGAAAATTATTTCCCCAGATTTCCTAGAAAGAGTTTGTTAAGAGAAAAAAAAAAAAATTCAAAAAGAGGTAATGTCACAACTCCTCGCTAAATTTGGAAACGTTATGGCTGGGAACCAACTGACTAACTGGGACAGATGGATTTCTCCAGAGCGTTTTTCCCAAAGCAGGCCTGAGAGGAGTGATTTGCCTGCTTTATACCACAGGGATACATTTGCTAATGTTTACCTCCCTTCTTTCTTTTTATTTCCTCTACCCGCACCCCCCGCCCACCAACTGGGTCAGAAAACCCCAGATTCTCTTCCACCGTGGTCTTCCCTGGCCTTCCCTTTTCCGGGGTGGTTCGGCGGTGGAAGATGCTGTGTTTTGAAAGTTCCTGCTTTTACGTTTGAGCTCTTTAGAGGAAAAGGCACTTTTAACTAAAACTCTTAGAACTCATGAACTGTAATTTTTAGCAAGGATTTGCATTTCTCATTTACCTTATCTGCTGTGTTTAGAATGCTGCACAGAGATAGAAGTTGATGGTGCAAAAATAATCTTTTCCTCCCCATTTACTGATCCAATTGGCAAAGCCACTGTTTCAAATAAAACTAAGTCACTTAGATCATAAAATTTAAACTCTGGAAAGTACCTCCAGAGGTTTGCTATCATGTTTTTATGAAGGTCTCAAAAGGCTATCACAAGCATTTTTATAATAAAACACTATGATTGCATACATTTGGAAAATAGAGCAACAAAAGAAACAAAAAAGAAAAAAATCCTCGTAATTCTAATCCCACAACTATGGGATAATAGCTATTAACAATCTGTTGTATATTTTCTACTTTTTTCTCTCTTTTCTTTTCCTTTTCTCTCTTCGTCCTTCTCCTTTTCCTTTTTTCTCATATGTATGTGTGTATATAAATGAACTAGTTTCTTTAAAAATAAAAATGAAATCGTGTAATCCATTTTTTCCAATTTTCAGCATATGAAGATATTTTCCTGTCATTATCTACAACAATTTTTTACAAACATCTGAGAATTGTCTATGCCCCTCAGTCTGCATTTACACTTGCATTCGAAGAAGGGGACAAAAGAAAATTCTCCTTAAATGAGAGTTAGGCCACAGCATCACTGTCTGTATTTCCTTCTCTGTCAATCACATCAAGAACAGAGAGAGGGACAGAGAAGGATGGTCTGGGGTAGAGAGGAGGCAACCAGGTGCCATGGCAGTGGAGCCGTTCACATTGCCACACTTGCTTTTGCAGTTCAGCACCGGAGGAGACGAGCCAGCTATCTGGCTGGATGCTGGGATCCATGCTCGAGAGTGGGTTACACAAGCTACGGCACTTTGGACAGCAAATAAGGTCATTTTGCCTAACATTCCTTGCTTATTTTACCTTTCTGGGGTCAGGCCCACTGAAACCCATGACAGTCCCAGTGGTCCTGATGGCTGGTGCTCTCAGCCAAAACCCTTCTCTTGTCACACGGGCTGGCAATGAACCCACCCAGCCTTTTTTGGTATTGCCCCATCCAGCACCCCAGGCTCCTCCCCTTGGGCAGCCCACTGTGCGCTCTGCTAAAAGACACCACGATGTGGTGATTGCTGTTGAGTGAGAGGGGGGGGGGAAGAAAAAGACTCAGGAAGCTAAAGAGATGGAACGGGTGGCCAGGGAGGACTCTTGGGAGCCAGATTTGGGAGCATAAGAACCGACTCGAGAGAAACCACTTTGCTGCCTGGAACCCTGAGGGCTGAGGTGTGATGTACTAGAAATTTAAAAAATCATGAAAGGGAATCAGCTGGAAAATACAAACAGGTGCAAGAAGAGTTTAACCCACAGATCCAAAGTGGAGTTGGCTAAGGGTGTTTGGGTTGTTCTGAAAATGTCCCAACTTTGATTTTGAAGGTAGGGTGTAGTAAGATCTGTCTTCCACAAGTTTGTTGGCATTAGAGTCAGGACATGGGGCTGGGAGTGACCTAGTCTGGTATTTCTTAAGTAATTCAAAAATGACATGCTATAAATCAGAATGTTAATTCATGAGCAGAGGAAATCAATCCACATCAGATCATTCAAGCATGTGCAACCACGTGCATACCGACTGATACATTTTTCCCTTCAATTAAAATGCGGTTACCTTTAGGGTATTATGAAATGGATATTTAACGGTTGAATAATAATGCCTTAGGATGGCTGAGCACAGGAAATGAATAAATTTTAATCCAGCAGAAACTTCAACTCAACTGCAGTTGATGGCAAGTAAAAATGTAATTCCTCAAATGGAATTTAACTGGTTCTTTGTGTCTTTAGCAATGTCTCTGCATATTTAAGTAATCTGATGTTTGTTGTGAGTTCTTTTGGAAAGTTAGCCCATGTAGGGGATTAAGGAATATGAAACAAAATTTCTTTGGTGCATAGGTACACATAAGTCACATATATCACTGCTCACTATTGCAAAATGTCTCACTGGAATGAACAGGAAGAATGTCACTGCTTTTGAAAGAGAGTAGATACATGATATCTGATTTTTACTCAGTAGAAGTAAATTATTTTGACTAGAAATAAAAGTATAGGCGCTAGCATATTCAACACATTAACATTGCAGGAGACCGTACTGCTGGGTGACTGGAAGACTTTCCTTGACCAATAGTGATCCCCGGTTCACATCTGGAAAAAAAACACTCCCTTACTATTCTGTCCTGTGTTCCTGACAAAAGGGGTGTGTGAGGTTGACATGTATCTTGTCTTTGCTCAGATTGCCTCTGATTATGGAAAGAACCCATCCATCACTTCCATTCTGGACACCCTGGATATCTTCCTCCTGCCAGTCACAAACCCTGATGGATACGTGTTCTCTCAAACCAAAGTAAGCCTGGATTTTTTTCCCTTCTTCGACGAGGACCTAAGGAGATATGTAGGAACTTCAAAAGTAAAATAAAAGTAGTCATTCGTTTCTTGATTTACTCTAAATGGAATGCCTAATTTCTCAGTAGTCGCCCAGAAATGAGGGATAGAGAAGTGGTTATAATCACTTCTTATTCCAATGCATGATGTCTTTACATGTTGCCTCAGCCAGAGCCCATTTCAGCTGTTAGGCTGGGCTGTTAGAGCTCAGTGTTCACCGTGAGTCATCTAGGAGATTTGTTCCAATTATCTCTGCGTTTTTTGTGTTAGGATTGATAGAAAAGAGGAGGCGGATGTTACCTGCTGGCAATTAGATTGCAGTAGGATTTAGGTGGGCAGTACAGTGCATCTAGCGTTTTACTTAAAATCTGTGGGAGAAATCCTCCGTAATATCACTAAAAAGAGTTACGTAGTTTTTTTCCCCTTAAAATCTCATTACAATACACTATTGTAGCAACTGTGACCCCACATATATTCAAAATGAATGACAGCTTCAAGTTTATTTTTAGAGAGAGCTAACTACAGTAGCGTTTTCAAAGACATTTTCAAAGAAACTCATACTAATACTAGTATTCATCCCATGAGATACCATATGAATCAAGGGTTCCATTGTCAAGTCTAGGAAACACCACCCACCATATCCGTTTCTTAGAAGTTCATAAAAAACAAGACATTAACAATCCTTAGAAGTTCTGAAGAAAGTTTACCAAGTTAGCCCTATATTTTCCCCCAAATAGTCTCATCACAGAACCCTTTCTTCTGCTTTTGGTTGTTGCTGTTGGCCTTGGACAGAACTAGGGTTCCATGACACGTGTTTGGCAGGTTCATTTGAGGAGATGGGGGTGTATTCATGTCTCACTTTGGTGAAATGACGGAGAAACTCCTAGCAGAACCTGTATGAGGACTGTCTACCACCGCCCCAACCAAGGGAAAGGAGTGTCCCAGAGAACTAGGGAAATTGACAGAATTCTAAAGGAACCTTCTGATCAGGCTGAATGACCCTCTTTCTTTTTTTCCATGTGCTTTTTGGGTGGGATCTGACAGAATCGTATGTGGCGGAAGACCCGGTCCAAGGTATCTGGAAGCCTCTGTGTTGGTGTGGATCCTAACCGGAACTGGGATGCAGGTTTTGGAGGTAAGTCCTGGGACTTGCCCCCAGGGATGGTCAACCCGTGGTCTGGCCTACAAACTGGTTCAGATGGCCCTGCAGTGCATCAGCTGGCTAAGCCCATCCAGGATTTAAGCCATTTAAAAACCTCTTTGAAAACACTTAACTAAATTCACTTCACAGGAGCACAGTACTGTCACAGAGCACTGAGCAGCATTTAATATATTTTGTCTCACATCTTGGTTTTCCCACAAGCTGTTGCCTGGTTAGCCTTCTGTGCAGCCGGAGCAAGACTTTGCACAATGGCAGGAGAACTCGGGAAGCCCTGAGCCAGCCACTAGAGGGGGTTAGGATCTATTCCGAGGAGAAGCATTACATCATCTATGGATGCTTCGAGAAAGAAAACTAAAAAGAAGTACGTACACACAGGATGAAGAAACTGACTTTCAAAACAGATTCAAATATAAAATGTGAGCTTGCTGCCCTGGCTTTGTGACAGCTCTTACATTTTGGAGTTCCGTGGCAGGCTAGTTAGGGGCTCCTTTATGCCTTCAGCCACTGGAGAAAACCCCTTATGTCTCACTAACCATAGAATTAAAAATTTTTTCCCCCTCACTAGGCTATGATAAGATTGAGGTCAGGAGCTGTGTCTTTTTCACTGAAGTATTCCTAACAGCTAGCACAGTGTCTGCAATGCAGAAGGCAATCACTACGTATTTGTAAGACAAATTAATTAATTAGAGTTATGGAACTAAGATAGGACGTATTAGAGAACTGCTACAGGATACGGATGAGTGGCAACTTCATTCATTGCTTTTACAGTTCTTTTTTTTTTTTTTAGGTAGGGGAAAAATAAAGCACAATACTGAGCCATGGCCCACAGTTCAATGTCAATCCTCCCCAATATTATTTTCATTAAATCATTTTAAAATAAGGTGACATTTTGTCTGTATCACATGGGGAGCCTAGGGAATCCTAACCCCTACTCATCCCCTGGAAGTTTCTCTAGCAGTGAGAACCCTGGCCAGGCCTACAATGGACCCATTTCAGGGGTCTTGAACCACTCTAGTTGCTGAGACAATCAAGGCCAAAGGTGGCCTTGTCAAATGTAGTCATGATTTCCTCACTGCAGAAAGGGTGTCAGAGGTTCCTTGCATTTGTGGCTTTGTGCCTTGGAATTACAGAGCATAGAATCTTCTACTCTTGGACTCTAAGAATTGGATGAGATCCCAGAAAATGAACTTGCTAAACTCCCACCCAATGCAGGAATTCCATCTATAATATTAAATCTAGCTTTTCTTCCAACAACGCCTACAGAGAGGAGATGATCTAATTAGATGGCTCTTTCTACTGTATAGAGAAACCATATTTTTTGAAGAAGAGATGTGTCCAGAATCACTTCAGTTAGCCTTTCTGACTATAACCTTTGGAAGACACTTGATCTAACACAATGACAATCTTGCCCTGACTTCCAGAGGAGAAAATTGGTGATGCATGGTGACCTCCTCCCTACAGTGTCTTCTTAGAGCTCGCTGTCCTCACTGGGCTACTTCTGCATCTCCCCAGGACCTGGAGCCAGCAGCAACCCTTGCTCTGATTCATACCATGGACCCAGTGCCAACTCTGAAGTTGAAGTGAAATCCATAGTGGACTTCATCAAGAGTCATGGAAAAGTCAAGGCCTTCATTACCCTCCACAGCTATTCCCAGCTGCTGATGTTCCCCTACGGGTACAAATGTACCAAGCCAGATAACTCTGATGAGCTGGTGAGTTTCTGAAACTTAATTTCAGCCCAGCAACAAACGTGCATTGTGTGGTCAAGTAAGTTTCAGGCATAAAGTCATGCCCTGAGGCGGAGGTGTACCATTACAACGATGAATGAGACATAAAGTCAGACACAGAGAAGATTATGAAATGCAGCCAAAGGTTTGAAAGACTCATTTTGAACTTTACTAAACTAAGTTTCTTTGGGAAATAGAATTCATGAAGTTGTTGTTACCTTAATCTAGATGAGCAGGAGCCTGGTTTAGGCATAGATTCCCAGAACATGCTTTTCCATTGCATATGGGGGAGAAAACCCTCGGATTTGGATATGAGACTCTTGGATTGGTAGTCAAATGCTCTAAGCTGAGCAATTCTGCTTCTCAGCAACTTGTCTTATACTTTCCTGGGGACTTTGGCTCTATGATCTACCATGATGATGCACTGGTGTATGATGCTGGGGGTAAAATACTCACTTCCCTAACTTGATACCTTCTGTCACCCTTCCTGTTTCAGGAATAAGCCAACTGGCCCCAGCCTTAGATCAGATGGTGACATCTCAGGAGGCTATTCACAATTGAGCAAGAGCTATCCCCAGCTAAAAAGAATGTGCAAATATTTCCAATTTGGCTTTTAGGCTGGATTTGTGAAACCCATATGTTAGAAATAAGCCCAGAATTGGAACCTTTTTGTCAATTTACCTTCAAGTAGATTGTTGTCTGCAGCCCCACGCAGAAATAGGCCATATTATTCCCATTCAAGTGTGCCTTTCATCTCATCAGTTAGATTTGAGCTCTGTGAGGTTTTGATGGCGAGTATTACCATTCAAGGTCGTATCAGGGAAAAAGAATGTTCTAAAATGTTCTTTTTTTAGACCTAGATGACCTTAAATTATCTAAACCTGGTGCTCAAACCTCTCGCAGATAGTCAATCTAGGCTATGATTAGATGGCTTCCTGCCTTCAAGGGAGCCTATTCTGTGTCGGGGAAGGTTGTTAGGTTGTTAGTGTTCTTCTTTACAGAGAGCGAAATCTCTGTGTTTTTCACCTATCAGCCCTGGTTTATCATCTGGTTCTACTGAGCAAGCTTATTTCCCTTTAAGAGGTGAATCCACTATTACTTGAAGACCACCAGCCTGCTTCTTCTAGCTCTTATTTCTTCTAAATAACCTCAATTTCTTCAAGCATTCGTATTATGGGCTCAAGTTCCCTTACTATTCTGGTTGTTGTTTTCTGAATATGCTTCTTCAAGGGTGGTGTCTTAATCTGTTTGCATTGCTGTAAAGAAATATCTAAGACTGGGTAATTTATTAAGGAAAAAGTTTTATTTGGATTATGATTCTGTTGGCTGGAAGACTGGGCATCTGGTGAGAGCTTCAGGCTGCTTCCCACTCATGGAAGGCAAATGGGAGCTGGTGTGGTGCAGAGATCACACGGTGAGAGAGGAAGCAAGAGAGAGTGGAGAGGTGCTGGACTCTTTTTAACAACCAGCTTTCGAGGGAACTAATGGAGCAAGTACTCACTCCTAACTGTGAGGACTGCACCAAGCCATTCATGAGAGATCTATCCTCATGATCCAAACACCTCCCATTAGGCCTTGCTGCCAGTATTGGGGATGAGATTTAAACATGAGGCTTGAGGGAAATAAACATCCAAACTACAGCAGGTAGCTCCCAGAGGTGAATGTGAAATGTGTGTTGTGGGCTACCCAGCACAGAGCAGAGTGTGACCATAACTACCCTCAGCCAGACTGTGCACTTCTGCAAATTCAGTTGAGGATCACATTAGTTTTTTGGCCGTAGCCCTGTAATGTTGACTCATGTCGGGCTCATTGACAAGAGTAACCCCCAGGCTCTCCAAGGATTCGACCAAGCCAGGTTTCCCCCATCTGGTAATCGTACAGTTGTTTTCCTGGATCCAAGTTCAAGACCTTACATTTATCCCTGACAAGGACAGTAAAGCCTCAATCAGTCAAAATTGGAAGCCTCAAATAATGGAAAATATTTTTCTGAGCTCTACTTCTTGGAAAAAGAGACAGCCATAGGGAAATAAGCCAATGTAGGGATCTAGTAAAAGAAAAGTCGGCTTCCCACATATGTCCTGGGGTCAGTCCACATTCTCTTTAGACCCCTTAAATCTATCCTATTTCTAGCCACACCCCTGACCAGGGAGAACTGGTGGCAAAATAATGAATCCATGAGTGTTGCAAACACCAGGATGATCACATAGACAATGAGGACCTTCATGTTGTATTTTCAAAGCCAATGGAAGTGAACTTGTGTTTACTTCCCAGTGAAAATGGTTGAAATAAAAAGGGTATTGTGCCTTCACCTCAATTAACTGGAGCATTAAGTTAGAGCATTCTATGTTCTGCTGTTGGGCAGCTGATCTCCCAAGAGACAAGTGTTATCTGTCTACCTTTCTTTGGTTCTCTTACTCTAGAGTGAAGTGGCCTAAAAGGCTGCCCAATCTCTGACAAGCCTGCATGGCACCAAGTACAAAGTGGGACCAATCTGCTCTGTCATCTGTAAGTATCCAGTGTGCTGGAAGTATCCAGTGTGCTGGAAGTTTTTACGAATGACCCATTAAGATGGCAGGCACCGTGTGAGTTTGGGCCAAAGCTTTTACATGCCTTTATGTGAAAGGGATAGGTCTTCATGCATGGAACCCAAACTTCCCCAATTTCCTTCAGTGAATCTAGTCTCCTCCATGAGATACTTACTGTGTGATGGCCGGAACAAAGGACTCCCTAAGTATATGTCTTGTGCCCTCTCCTGTGCTTGTTCAGATCCTTACAGCTCACTCTCATTCTGTAGAATTTCTGTATCTAAAAATGAGCCTTTATCAAGACCTGGCTCTGTTTTTTTTTTTGAGATGGAGTCTCGCTCAATTGCCCAGGCTGGAATGCAGTGGGATGATCTCGGCTCACTGCAACCTCCACCTCCTGGGTTCAAGCACTTCTCCTGTCTTAGCCTCCCAAGTAGCTGGAACTACAGGTGTGTGCCACCATCCCCAGCTAATTTTTTGTATTTTTAATAGAGACGGAGTTTCACTATATTGGTCAGGCTGATCTCGAACTCCTGACCTCAGGTGATCTGCCCACCTAGGCCTCCCAAAGTGCTGGGATTACAGGCATGAGCCACTGTGCTTGGCCTAAGACCTGGTTGTTTTATTATCTTCCCTGTCCTGGCTAAGAGGGGCTCATGCCTTTAGAATTCCATGGACTGTGGGGGCAGAATGAGTGTGACTCTTGAAGGGACCCAGGTGGTTCTGTGGATAGACTCTGTTGGCAGCCACATGTTGATGCAGAGTATGTGGAGATGGAGGAGGAGAAGTCAGGAATAGCGGCAGTGTGAGGAATAAGTCTGGGGAGCCTGCCGTCAGACTTTCTAGGCCCTCCTTTTCCCCAATGGATTGAGATAAAAACAAGAAACGACTACAGCACTTTGAGAAATCCCAGAGCATGCTTGTGCAGGTTCTGAGTCCTTCAAAGGCACGGTCCCTTCCTTATGGACAAAGTTGGAAACTCAGGACCACACAGTTCCATGCCCAGGAGTTCTCTAGTGCTTCCATGCCCAAGGATCCTTTGGAAACCAATGCCTTTAATAGGCACCCATTCTGTTGTTGTTGTTGTTGTTTTTGGAGATGGAGTTTTGCTCTGTCACCCAGGTTGGAGTGCAGTAGCACCATCTTGGCTCACTGCAATCTCCACCTCCCAGGTTCAAGGGATTCTTGTGCCTCAGCCTCTGGAGTAGCTGGGATTACAGGCACCCACCACCACACCCAGCTAATTTATTTATTATTTATTTATTTGTATTTTTAGTAGAGAGAGGGTTTCACCACGTTGGCCAGGCTGGTCTCAAACTCCTGACCTCAGGTGATCTGTCCGCCTCTGCCTCCCAAAGTGCCAGGATTACAGACGTGAGCCACCACGCCTGGCCACCCATTCTGTTTAACAGACTTTTAAATTAAGCATCTATTACATGTTAAGCATTATGCCAAGCAATGGAGACATAATGTGCCCACAAAGAACTCTTTAATAGAAGAGATGAACAGGAAGGCTAGTGAGCTTTTGTATTATGTGTGCAATAGTAGGGTATACATGGTACGGAAGTATTAGAAAGTAGGGGGATTTGATGGAAGCAGAAAAACTTCATGTAGGAAGAGGGTAGGGTTGTAAAGACTGATCACTAGGAAGATAGAGAAGGAGAAAAAGGATGGGGCATTCTCACAGTCAACAGCATATGCAAAGGCATAGAAGTATAAAACTGCATGATGGGTTCTGGGAGCTACAAGGAGGTTGAGATTGCTGAAACGAAAGAGGGAGAAAAGGGAGCTGGGGAAGTTCAGGGTTTTGTGTGCCATGGTAAGGAGTTTAGGTTTAACCCAAAGGATTCTAAAAGCCACTGGGGGGTTTTCAGCAGGACGGTGAGGGAATTGAGGCATTGTGTTTAGCTAAAACATAGCAGCAGTGTGGATAGAGTGATGAGGGACTGCAGTAGAGACACCCCATAGGAAAAGGAGGAGGAGTTCAGGTGAGAGACGATGGCCCAAACTACAGCAGGGCCAGTGATGATGGAAGGGATTTAGGAGGTAAAGCCAAGAAACTTTGTCATTTATTGGATGGGGAGAGATCCTCACTGAAAGTCATTGAGTGGTGCCAGTCACTGAGGGAGAAGTCCAGGAAGGTGAAAGAGGGGTGAGATCGCAAAGATAATGAGTTCAACTGTGGACATATTGAGGCTGAGCTCCTTGTAGGGCATTCAAATGGAGATGGTCTGTAGGTTTTGGACTACATGCCCTGGGATTCTGTGGAGAGAGAGATTTGGGAAGAGTCGGTATACAGCGGGTGGTTGGACCAGTAGAGCAGGGAGAACATTTGGAGTGAGAGGAACCCTGGGCAAAGCAGGGAGCAAGGTGTTAAGCCGCAGAAGGGGTTAGCACCAAGGGCTAGGCAGAAAGGCAGAGAACCCTGGATGTCAGAAACCAGGGGAAAAGTAATTATTGAAAAGGAGGCAGTGGTCACCAATGGTGAAGGCCATGAAAAGTCAACTAAGATAAGGACAGGACATTTTCCGCTGAATTTTCATCACTAGTTTACTGGTGACCTTTACCCAGAGCAGTTTCAGAAGAGTGGATAAGGGAAGGAGAGCAGAATGGAAGCCTTTTTTCTTTTTGAGATAAGAGATGTATTTATTGACTATGGGAAAGAACAAATAAAGAGGGAGAGGTGGAAGATACAGGAGAGAGAAGAAATGACCAGTGCAGTGAGGTTCCAGAGCTGGGGAAAGGAGGACAGGCAGAGGTGGGCAGAAGTTGTGGCTCAGGATGGAATGAGAGAAGCATGTCTTTGGATGTGTTGTGGGCTTGGATGTAGCCACAGCCATAGGAGGGGTGATGGCGGGAATCATGGGAATGCACCCTTGCCAGTCATGGTTTTCTTTTTTTGAAACAGAGTCTCGGTCTGTCACCCAGGCTGGAGTGCAGTGGTGCGCTCTTGGCTCACTGCTACCTCCGCCTCCTGGCTTCAAGAGATTCTCCTGCCTCAGATTCCCAAGTAGCTGAGATTAGAGGTGTGTGCCACCATGCCAGGCTAATTTTTGTATTTTTAGTATAGATGGGGTTTTGACATGTTGGCCAGGCTGGTGTTGAACTCCTGGCCTCAAGCGATCTACCCACCTTGGCCTCCCAAAGTGCTGGGATTACCGGTATGTTCAGCTTTTTAAAATTAACATCATTTCCTCTATAGTTTTATGAATTTACATTATAATTTTTGGTTATTCCATAATGTTGCTATATCCCGATTACTGAGTCTTTGGATTGTTTCATCTTTTTGCTAAATAGTGCTACTATAAACATGTTTGTATAAACTCCTTTTTCTCTTAGATGATCTTTTTGGAGTATATTCCTGAGGCAAGATTGTCAAGTTAAATGGAATGAACAGCTTTGGCGCTCATATTACTTTTTTTTTTTTTTTTTTTTTTTTTTTTTTTTTTTTTGAGATGGAGTCTTGCTCTGTCACCCAGGCTGGAGTGCAGTGGTGTGATCTTGGCTCACTGCACCCTCCTCCTCCTGGGTTCAAGCAATTCTCCTGCCTCAGCCTCCTGAGTAGCTGGGATTACAGGCGCCCGCCACTATGCCTGCTAATTTTTGTATTTTTAGTAGAGACAGAGTTTCACCATATTTGTCAGGCTGGTCTCAAACTCCTGACCTCGTGATCTGCCCTCCTCAGACTCCTAAAATGCTGAGATTACAGGGATGAGGCACCACGCCTGGCCTCTTGTTACATATTTTTTACGCAGTTCTCTGGGAAGACTGATTTGCTTACAGTTGCTGAGACCTTTTTAACCATGTTCCACATGGGATTGTCCTCACTCTGATCAGGGATACCCCCAGGGAGAAGGGCCTTCTGAGTGGTGGCAGTGGGGACAGAGGATGGACCCAGCTTGAGACATGATGGCAGCTTAAGATTGAGGAATGAGTGCCTTTGCTTGGCAGCTTTTGAGTGGAGGCTGGAGTTCAGAGTGTCAGCCGAATAGCATTGTGTATCCCCGAGACCCCTACATAGGTCTCAGCCATTTTATTACAAGGAATCTAGCTTTTCATCCATCTTATCTGAAGGTATTTACTAGTAAGATAGACCTTGGAAGCTGACGTTTAGTATGTTTTCTTTGGTGAGGTCACAGAAATGGAAGATATTTCCAATAAGCAGATATTGGACAGGTGTAGGATTTGCTGTATGATCTTTTGGAGCCCGACTATGAATGGCCCGGCAAGTTCTAGCTGCATCATTGTCCACAGCTGACTCTTATCCTGGCCTCATTCCAGCTGGGACAAGTTCTACCTCTAAGCACTAGTTTTAATTCAGCACTTTTTGCTTCCTGCCCCAGGTCAGTATGCAGCTCTGGGCAGAACACCTGCCTTACTCCACCTAAGAGGTGGCCATATGGTTCTAGTGGGTGAGGTATTTCCCGGGCAGCTTCCCATCTGGAAAGGGCTTTGAGGAGTTGTGCTATAGTAGGTGTTTGGTTCAGAAGTTGTTCTTTTTTTTTTTAATTTTTTTTTTTTTTGAAACAGAGTCTTGCTCTCTCACCAGGCTGGAGTGCAATGGGGCAATCTTGGCTCACTGCAACCTCCACCTCCCAGGTTCAAGCAATTCTCCTGCCTTAACCCCCCCGAGTAGCTGGGATTACAGGCACGCACCACTATGCCTGGCTAATTTGTATTTTTAGTAGATGTGGGGTTTCACCATGTTGGCCAGCTGGTCTTGAACTCCTAACCTCAGGTGATTCGCCCACCTTGGCCTCCCTAAGTGCTGGCCCACTATACCTGGCCCAGAAGTTGTTCTTTGAATTCTTTCTCAGACAGGCATAGTGGGGAAATAAAACACAGAGCTTGAGTACAGAGCCCTGGGTTTGAGTTATAGCACTGCCGCTTTGGAACCAAGTAGCCATGGTCCAGTCACTTATTCTCCCTTGGTTTCTTCATCTGTGAAATAGGTTGTTGAGAGTTTCAAAAGATACGTGGAATACAAGTGTTCCCTAATTCTAAAGTACTATATAAACGACGATTGTTCGTTTCCTGGTGAATGCTCTCCCACAGGTAACTCCGATCCTTAATGTGGCCTAACTTTTTTGATTGCATCCTGGTCATTTATTGACAATGATAGTTATAAACATAACTGACATTTATTGAATGCTTATTCTACATACATTATCCTAGCTCCTTCACTTAATATCTGTTTTTATTTTATTGTTTTATTTATTTTTTTAGAGATAGGGTCTCACTCTGCTGCCCAGGCTGGAGTACAGTGGCAGGATCATGGCTCACTGTAGCCTGGACCTCCTGGGCTCCAGCAGCCCTCCTACCTCAGCCTCCTGAGTAGCTGGGACCACAGGCATGCGACACCACACCCAGCTCATTAAAAAAATTTTTTTTTTGTAGAGACAGGGTCTCACTATGTTGCCCAGGCTGGTCTCAAACTCCTGGGCTCAAGTGATCCTCCTGCCTTGGTCCCCTAAGTGTTGGCAGAGAGCCACGACGCCTTGCCACTTAACCTCTTAATCTCAGTTTCCTCATCTGTAAAATGGGAATAATGTTAGTACCTACCTAGAGATTCATGGACCAGTTTAACATAGAGCCTAGCACATTGAGGACACAGCCAACTAGTGTCATCACAACCATTATGCTATTTAATTCTCACTGCCCTGTGAAACAAGTAGTAATATCATCCCTGTGTAACAGGTGAAGCATCTGGAAACAAATGACTTAGTTTAGGTCACCCAGATAATGATATATAGGGTTGGGATTTTATCTGAGGCCAGTATTCTGTCTACAGTGGACCTCTTAGTGTGATTGGCTGTGTCACGTAGCCACACCAAAAGGTGTGAGTCGGTAATTTTGGTCCAGGGAGGATTCAGTTCAAATCCGCAACCATTTAGTATTTATTATTTACCAGGCATTAATTTCCAAGCTGCTCTGCTGGGTGAAGGCAAAGACAAAACTCATGGGATTTGACAATATTAATTTACAATATTAACCTCTAGCCCTATTCTTTTCTGGTACAACCTCTCTGGTCTTTCCAGCTCCATTCTTCCACCATCTGTGCCCTAGCCAAGTCCTCCTGTGACCTCTAACTGCCCTTCCTGGGAGGGGCCACAGGGCTGGTCCATTGCTCGGCTTTTCTGAGTCATGACTGATTCGTAGGTTAATGCCATCTTCCTTCATCATCTGTCACATCAGCAGCCACACAGATCTCAGGTGCACATTACTGTGTTGGCTGAACCCACTACACAGAGGTGCCAGACATGCGACTTGGTAGCAGAGCAGAGCCTGCCACACCCTTAATGCTGAAAGTCCCCTGAGGATAGGGACCGAACCTCTTACTGCATTTATAATCCCTCCACTCCCACTAGAGAAAACCATGTCTGTACCTTCTGAAGAAGGAAGTGGTGTGGCCTACCTAAGGTGGAGAAGAGGCCACTTAGGATGGCGTGGGTAAAACCACAGGCTCCTAAGAACACCAAAGGAAGGCTCAGTTCAGTGTCCATTGAATAACACCTTTTGCTTTTCAAATTATTGTATTTTTTCATAAATGTGATCCTCTACTAAACTCTTCCCCCTCTTACAGTTCAAGCGTAGGGGCCTGGCTTACCTATGAAGGTAGAATTTAATATAGAGGTTCCATTGCTGTGAAGGCTAGTGGGAGTCACGTAACCAAACTTTATTCTCATTTGTCCTTCAGACCAAGCCAGTGGAGGAAGCATTGACTGGTCCTGTGATTACGGCATCAAGTACTCATTTGCCTTTGAACTGAGAGACACAGGGCACTATGGCTTCCTCTTGCCAGCCCATCAGATCCTTCCCATAGCTGAGGAGACGTGGCTTGGCTTGAAGGCAGTTATGGAGCAGGTGCTAGACCACCCCTATTAGGGCCCTGAGGAAGAAACAAGAGCCATTAAAATCTCTTTGGTTTGAAGCAACGTTGGGTTGTATTGCTTATTTTTTTAAGCCTGATCTGGGAGCACTGTTTCTCCATTTTCTGCTGCCCTCAAACACAGCAAGTCATGGCATTGTACCCCTTCATCTTTTTAAAAATCCATCCTGAGGCCAGGTGTGGTGGTTTACACCTGAAATCCCAGCACTTTGGGAAGCTGAGGTGGGAGGACTACTTCAGCCCAGGAGTTTGAGACCAGCCTGGGCAACATGGGGAGACTTCATCTCTAAAAATAATAATATTAAAAAAAAATCCATTCTAAGCAGAGTGCTCCCAACATCATTTGACAGTTTTATTTTTTCTTTTGAGACGGAGGCTCGCTCTGTCACCTAGGCTGGAGTACAATGGTGCGATCTCGGCTCACTGCAACCTCTGCCTCCCAGGTTCAGGCAATTCTCCTGCCTCAGCCTCCTGAGTAGTTGGGATTACAGGTACCTGCCACCACACCCAGCTACTTTTTGTATTTTTAGTAGAGACAGGGTTTCACTATGTTGGCCAGGTTGGTCTTGAACTCCTGACCTGAAGTGATCTGCCTGTCTCGGCCTCCCAAAGTGCTGAGATTACAGGCATGAGCTACCGTGCCTAGCCCCATTTGACAGTCTTTTATTGTGTTAAATTATATATAAAACTTACCATTTTGACCATTTTTAAGTGTACAATTCAGTGACATTAAGTACATTTACAACGTTATGCCACCATCACCATCATCCATCTCCAGAACTTTCCTATCATCCCAAATGGAAACTCTTCCCCATCAAACCATAACTCCCCATTCCTGTTGCCCTTTAGCCCCTGGCAACTACTAGCTACCTTCTGTCTCTATGAATTTGCCTATTCTAGGTACTTCATATAAGTGGAATTAAACAGTATTTGCCCTTTTGTGGCTGGCATTTTTTTATTTTATTTTATTTAGCATAATGTTTTCAAGATTCATCCACGGTGTGGCATGTGTCAGCCCCTTCATCTTAAGAGTGTAGCATTTTAGGGCTAGCAATGGACTTTCAAGTTCATTTATTCAGTAAATACTCATTAAGCAACTGCACTGTGCCAGGCCTTGTCCCAGGTGCTATACCTGGTTCCATCGTTGCCTTTGGTTTTTCCTTTCCTGGTGTGTTGTGCTGTTTTATGAAGACTGGTGGGGCAGGGCATGGTGACTCAGGCCCGTGATCCCAGCGCTTTGGGAGACTGAGGTGGGAGGATCCCTTGGGATCAGGAGTTTGAGATCAGCCTGAGCAACACAGTGAGACTCCGTCTCTACAAAACAAAACAAAACAAAACAAAACAAAACAAAACAAAACAAAACAAAAAGCCTGTCATGGTGGCAAACATCTGTAGTCCCAGCTACTTGGGAGGCTAAGGTGGGAAGATCACTTGAGCCGAAGAGTTTGAGACTGCAGTGAGCTATGATCGCACCACTGTACTCCAGCCTGGTGGACAGAATGAGACCCTGTCTCAAAAAACAAACACACAAACTGGTGGGGACCCAAGCCAACAACATTCCTTTTTCCTGGTTGCCCCCCTGTCGAGCCTCGGTCTCAGGTTGCACACAGTTTCTCTTTAGATATTGACTTCTGTTGGGGATTTAGGTTTTCTTCATGTGGATGATTTTCCCTGGGAGAAAAAGGGAAGAACTAAATTTCAGCCTGCCTAGAATTCTGGGTCCTTGATTCTTCCACTTCACATCTCTTAGATCTGGGTCTCAGTTGTTCTTGTTGCTAACTGCAAAGCTAACATCGATCTCCTGACACTGAGCCCACGCTTTGTGGTGGACAGGGTGGGTGTAGGAATTCAGTTTAAGTGTTGAGAGGACAGAAGGACCCTGAGGGAGCAAGAGGAGATGATGGCCCCTAACTCCACAGCTCCTGACAAAGGCTCTCTCTGGGACCACACTTGAGATTCTGCACCCTCTTTTTGACTAGGCTGGTTCTCAAGCCCTGGCTAAGCCAGGCTGAGCAAAGATCCTGCGAAGTCATCCCTCCCACCTTGATATCCGATCAAGTTCCTCATCCCCACCTTTGATGTGTAAGCCCTTGGCCTGCCTTTAGCAAGAATCCCCCTACTTCGATGTCTTCTCTTATTAATCTCACATCCTCTCTGTTTTCTTTGCCGTATTCAGTTTAAGCACAATAAGTCTCTCCTAGTGAAAGTGCCATTGTCCTAATCATAATCTTGAATTAGGTCTTACATTTGAACACATGTCAGGATAGTTTTTCTTTAACTCTCTCAACTGTGACCCTTGGTTGTGTCCACTCCCCTTGTGTGGGTGTGGAAAGCATGTAGACTGTAGGGAGGGTGGGACGGGAAAGACTGTGGGAACTGGGGCTCCCAGGACAGACTCAAAGGTCCCAGAGCCCCTGAAGACGTTATGGAGATCATGAGTGTCTTCCATTTATTCAGCTGTGACTTGGTAGAAAGGATACCAGACCCACAGTCTAGGAAGTATAAGAAAGTCTTATTATTTATTTATTTATTTGAGATGGAGTCTTGCTCTGGTGCCCAGGCTGGAGTGCAGTGGCACGATCTCAGCTCACTGCAGGCTCCACCTCTCAGGTTCACGCCTTTCTCCTGAGTAGCTGGGACTATAGGTGTCCACTACCACGCCCGGCTAATTTTTTGTATTTTTAGTAGAAACGGGGTTTCACCGGATTAGCCAGGATGGTCTCGATCTCCTGACCTTGTGATCCGCCCACCTCGACCTCCCAAAGTGCTAGGATTACAGGCATGAACCACTGAGCCCGGCCGAAAATCTTATTATTGATAAAACCATTAAGCCTTCCCTATAGTTCAGACCCCAAGGAACACTGATTATTTATTCAGACCAAAACATCCTTTGTATATCATTTGCCTGATACAGTTTTGTTTTCTTAGTGGGGTCATAAGAATTAGGCTTCAGATCCATAAAAGAGGCCACAAACCTCTTGCCTCATCCTGACCTGCCCTGGTGAAATCCTCTGGCAGGGCTTGTCAAGCCTGTGGTCTTGGAGCCAGCTCAGGGTTGCTTTGATAGTCTTAACTTTTCTGTTTTTTTATTCTAGAGGTAACTCTATGCCAGGTTTATAATCTGACCTCTCCTATCAGGATAAATTCCATCCAACACTGTGGAACTTTCTTATTCACTGAAAAAACACTATTTAAATGCCAAGTGATGAGCAATATGGTACCCTTGGCACAGACTTTTTCAGCTCCTGGAGCAAGTTCCTGACCTTGTAAATGGAGAGGCTCAACCTTTGTCACTTGAAAGGAATGGGAGAGGCATTGGTGAGGCCTGCCTGTCACACTGTCAGAGTTGCAAGGGTGGTTGGGAATCGCATTAGCATTTTTGAGGACTTGAGTCACTCTCAGACGCTTTATAAATACAGCTTGACTCAGCCACTGTATGACTGACTCCCCGGGAACATGAGGTGGACACTGTTCATTGGGGCCCTCATTGGGTCCAGCATCTGTGACCGAGAAAAATTTTTTGGGTAAGTTCCTTTTGGACTTCTTCTTATTTGGTTATTTCAGAAATATGGGAGCCAAATGGAACTGAAAATGAATGGCTGATCATAGTTCACATGGAGGAAGGAGTCCTGGGCTCTTGTTCCAGCTCTGTCCTGGTGTCATCCTGGGCAAGTCCACTCTCTTCTCTGAGACCCAATTTCATCTGTGAAATCAGGACTAGATGATCACTACAGTCTCTCCCCAGCTCCCTCATCTCCTGCCAGTTCTTTTTCTGCCTAGTTCTTATTTATAAGGTCAGTTCCAGGCATCTGCTTTCTTACTCCTACCTTATTAATTACTAAGAGTTACTGGTTACTGAGAGCTACGTTATTAATTACTAAGAGTTACTGGTTACCAGAAATGGTTTGTTTCCAATTTCCGCCATGCTTAAAGGGAAACCCTGGGTCTCAAGCTTGTTGGTTTCACTTCTTTGTTAATGGCGAAGGCTTTGCAGAGCTGGTGCTTTCTCTTGATCTGTAGTTCAATGCTTTACCCCTGAGCTATACCCCCTTCTGAGCTGGTGCTTTCTCATTGGCTTCTGGGACGTAGAGATTTCACAGGTCTTGCCTAGACACAGCTATGAAAATGACATGCAGAGACACATGCCTGTACCCCGTGTGTGTGTGTGTGTGTGTGTGTGTGTGTGTGCATGTGTGCTTCACGCAGAATGCTTTGAGGTTTGCAGGGGAGAGGACATTCGGGTGGTAGGAGAGATAAAAGGGATACCATGGTGCCCTGTTAGAAGACTGAATTATAATAACTCATTACTGTGTAATACTTTGCCATTTGCAAAGAGCTTTCATGTACATTATCTTTTGGATCACGCAACAACTTTGCCAGGCAGGGGTGTTATTTTCTTCCATTTAAGCATGAAAGAAAAAATCGGCCTTGGAAATGTTAAGGAACACGCCCAAGGCCACTTAGTTGGGAAGCAGGGGAGCTGGAACTCTGAACGTAAAACTCTTTTTGCTGTAACACAAGTTCGTCTCCAAATAAAATCCTGTATCTCTTGGATCTATCTCTTAGTTTACTTTCTATTTTACTATCTGGCTAATGAGACTTTGGGGTTGTTTTCTGAGGTAATTATTTATATGAGATTGACTAATTTTTATGATGATGTCTTCTGTTCACACCTGTGTCTCTATTGCCAAACAGCTTAGAGGGGTTAGGCGTAGCAGGTGGCCAGGGATGATTTTCCCACAGGTGGCTCATCAGAAGGTGTGTAGTGACTAGACTTACTGCCGTGTGGGCTGATGCATGGAACTGTCAGGCTCCCACTGCAGCTATTCATGTGGCTGAAAGATCTCTGTTTCGCAAGATACAGACCTCTCTTGCAATGCGGTGGGCACCTGGGCTGCAACAGCTGGGCCAGGCCCTAGAATGCTCTCTGCAGGAATTTTGCACAGAAAAAGCTGTGTGCCTGAGCTGACTGCAGATGGTTTTAACTGATAGTGTCATTCTCATCCCTAAATCTGTTCTCACACTACAGTAGGAAACGTAGCAAAGGTAGAATTCTTCCTGGGCTCTCTAGAGATGTCCGGGACACCCAGCTTTTAGAGCAAAGGGAACATTTAGAGCAAGGAGAAGCTGGCCTCTGAGCACTCGAGTGGTTGGGAAACCAGGCTCTGGATTGGCTGCTGAAGATGAGGATGATGGTTCTCCCCACCACCCACCACCCCTTCCCCTTCCTTCTGTCTGCCTCACCTATCTTCCCAGTCTCTCTTGCTTTACTGGAGTCTTCTGCCCTGGTCTTCACAGATCTTCCAGATGGGACAATGGCCAGGATGCCTAGAGGAACCGGGCAGGCAGAGAACAGGAACCATTTGCAGAGCTGGTTATGGCATCAGCAGTAGTTGGCAGGCATCTAAGGGTTCTGTGAAACCATCTCTTAATATTATTTGTGGTGGCTGCTAAGCCTGGCTAGGGAGGCAGATGAGAAAGGCACAAAGAGTGGGCCACTTGGCTGCCAGCATGGTGAAAGGGGAGGGATAGATGCTCAGTCACCAAAGTGGGTATTGACTGTCCAAAGCACAGATGCCTGTGAGGGTGAGGGAGCAGGGGTGCCAGCCATTGCACTGGCAGCAGCTGGACGCCCTGGCTATTGGAGAGGATCAAGTTAAGAGGAGCTGCGAGAACACCTGTGTGGAGCAGGAGGGGCAGACATGGCTGCCTGTAAATCCCAACACATCCGACTCCTGGGCCAATCTTCCATCTTCAGAAAGAGCTCAAGTCTTTGAGTGAATATCCAGATAGTGGAGATAGGATGTGCTCCACCATCTTGAGTCTCATGAACTGACAAGGGTATTTTCCAAATACAGACAAGGACAGTGAGGGCAAGAAAAAGGCTGCTCTTCACATGGCACCCCTCAACGTCCTCCCTGCTTTCGGGTGTTGCTGTGCTTCTGTTCATAAGGATAATGCTACTGTCGGGTGCAGTGGCTCACGCCTGTAATCCTAGCACTTTGGGAGGCTGAGGCAGGTGGATCACCTGAGGTCGGAAGTTCGAGACCAGCCTGACCAACATGGAGAAACCCCATCTCTGTTAAAAATACAAAATTAGCCAGGTGTGGAGGTGCATGCCTGTAATCCCAGGTACTTGGAGAATCACTTGAACCCAGGAGGTGGAGATTGCAGTGAGGTGAGATCGTGCTATTGCACTCCAGCCTGGGCAACAAGAGCAAAAACTTTGTCTTAAAAAAAAAAAAAAAAGGATATTGCTACCTACTCCCACCACTGCCAATGTTCAGCACTATCTGAAGACTGTTAGGACTTTGCCTCCTCTGGTCAGGAAAAGCTTCATGAGTGATGTGAGTCGGTCCTAAAGATTACATGGGACTAGATGGGCCTGACAGATGAGAAAAAGGATGGATTGCAGGCAGTGGGAACAGCGTGTACAAAAGCATACAGAAGTACATAGTGAGTTTGGGCTGGGTCCGAGGTGGGGTGGAAGGGAGAGGTGAAGAAGAGACAGATGAAATGGGCTCCACTCTGCACCTGCTCTTCTGCCCTGCCGCTTTGCATGCTACAGATATTTCTTTGACCTCTGCAGCTTGGCTGATTAGAGCAGGATGAAATGGGTTTGCGGATTTAATCATCCTCAGGGCCAGGCAGAGACACGGTGTCCCATTGTCCTGGACCGTGCCCAGGAATGTGCACAAGTTTTGTTGTGAAGTCACCACTTTGGAAAAACTAAAACGCATGTGTTGGGTGAATGCATAACATGATTTTCATACTCAAAGAGCTTCTTATTCTTACATCCTCCTTTATTTTCTCCTCCTGTTCCTTCTTCCTCCCTTTCCTCTTTGTGATTGCTGTAGCCAGTGCTGTATTTTACACATGCCTAATTGTGCTAATAAATATGTCACCACGCAAGATCTTTCTAGAAGCCCCATTTTTTTTTTTTTTTTTTTTTGAGACAGAGTGTTGTTCTGTCAGCCAGACTGGAGTGCGGTGATGCAATCATAGCTCACTGCAGTTTTGAACTCCTGGGCTCAAGCAATCCTCCTGCCTCAGTCTCCCAAGTATAGAATTGCCATTTTAAAGATTCCCCCTTTTTGGAGTGTTGGCGGTAGGTTGTGATAGAGCATGAGTTCTGCAGACGGGCCCTTGTCCCCATCCAGGAGTAAAGATTTCCTTTCTGTTTTAAAATTTATTTATTTTTAATTTTAATTTTTTGAGATGGGGGTCTTGCTCTATTGCCCAGGCTAGAGTGCAGGGGTGTGATCATGGCTCACTGCAGCCTTGAACTGCTGGCTCCAGTGATCCTCCTGCCTCAGCCTCCTGAGTGGCTGGCCTACAGCTGTGAACCACCACGCCCAGCTAACAGTTTTCATTCTTTTGTGGAGACAAAATCTCACTATTTTGTGCAGGAGGATATTGACCTCCTGGCCTCAAGCAATCCTCTCACCTTGGTTTCCTGTAGCACTGGGATCACAAGTGTGAGCCATGGTGCCTGGCTCCATTCTGTCTTACATCGGTGCCTTTTTTTCAAGGGTGCTTGCCGAGGTCAGGGAAAGATCAGGTTTGATGCCTCATCTTCGCAGGGCGGCAGGTTCAACTCTTGGCAAGCCTGTAGGGTTCAGACTGAGACCTGCCTACCCAGTGGTATCTCTTCAGGGCCCTCAGCAGTGCCCACAGGGTGCAGTTACCTGCTCCCCTCCAGGACCCTGTGGGGACCAGGTGGGTTAGGAGAAAGGGAACCCTTGGCACTGGCACCTCCTCCTGGCCAGCCACCTGCAGCAAGAACGGCTCTGCAGTGGACCTTGACTCCTTGAGGCTGGCCTAGACCCACTGGAGAGCCCCTGGAACCTTCCAGAACCCAGCAAAACCCTGACGGGCCATCTGGATGAAACCGGTTTTCTGCTGAGGAGCTGCCCCATGGGGCTGCACGCTCAGCTCCCTGTGACAGCCATTCACTCTCAACAGGTCCTTGAGTCACAGCGGCTCTCTTTGCATTCACTTGTGTCAAAGGGATGACGCAGTGACAGCATCGAGTGCGGATTCATTGGGGCCGTCACCTAGCAACAGCCTAATGGCTCCCCTGTCTCCCCAGCCAGCTGAGAGCACAAAGGCAGCTTTTCAGGCCCCGCTTTCTCCCACCCACACACAGGACCTTGGGGGCCCGCTACCCCTGCCGCCGCTGCGGAAGCTAAATCACGTATATGAAGCAAGCTCAGGACAAACGACAAAAGGGGACTGAGACTGGCCGGCCCCGTCTGTGTCCTTTAAGGGTACCCTCTCTCCCCGTGGGGAGGAGTGGATCCCAAACCCAGCCTCAGCACCATGGGTCATAGTCAGTTTCCACCCAAACGAGCCTTTGTATGGGGTTCTGTAGCTGGAAGGGACTGAGCGAGCACCCAGCCTCGCCTGTGTTTTAAGAGGGCACAGCTCACCCTCCCAGCATGGAGATGCTGTTTTCTTTCCAGCACGGAGGTGCCGCCAGGGTTTCCGTCCTCAGCCCTGACAGTGAAGAAGTGCTTCTTTATGTCTTGAGTTAGCTTTGCGTGTAACTCAGGCACATTCCTTCCTGTAAAATATATATGTTTTTCATTATAAAGTAATATGACCACATTACAGAAAACAGATACAAGGGGGAAAAAAGTAAGTCATCCATAATCCCACGACCCGAACATAAGGGCTGTCAGCATTTGGTATATTTCCGCTGTCTGTTTTCTTCCAATGCATCTGCTTTTCCATACTTATAATCATGGCATACATACAATTTTGTGTCCTGCTCTTTCACTTAATATTTCCCTTAAAGTTATGCCATAAGCACTTTTTCATAGTTGCCATGTAGCCTCATTTTTAATGGCCATACATTAAAACCAAAGACTAGACCATTTCCTTTCTTTCGGCCTGGTTGCGTCTAGGATAGGAGGCTTGGGGTTTCTTTGCCAGCTGAAAGCTCATCATTATCTTTCGCTCTTTTTCTCTTTTTTCTTCTTCCCCAGGGACCAAGTTTTTAGGATTAATGTCAGAAATGGAGACGAGATCAGCAAATTGAGTCAACTAGTGAATTCAAACAACTTGAAGGTATCTGCTTCTTTTTAGCTCTCCTGAGTGTTTTCTAACTTTGGTAGGAGAAGACTCTTGCTCTACTGGTATTATTATTTTTATTTCCGAGGAGTCTCTGAATATAATCCTGTGTGAGTCCACTGGCCATTTACACAATTGAGGGGGCCAATGGGAGAAAGGGAGTACTGTAGATGACATCACAGCTGTGGTGTCCTGGGAGAGGAGATGCTTGAACAGTATATGCCCCATCCTTCTAGCTGCCGTCCACTTATGATGCTCGGTCTCTGACAGATGCTGCTTGTTGGGCGGGTCCGACCAGACACAATGGTGAAACGGGCAAACTTTGACCTTGCGCAGAGCCCAACCTCTCAGGGATCACCCTGGCTTTTGGCAGTGTTCTAGAAGAATGAGCTCATTGTACATTTTACCTGAACTGTCCTTTAACCTGGTTTCATTTCTGTTCCCTTCAGCTTGATGTCTGGAAATCTCTCTCCACCTTCAATCGGCCTGTGGATGTCCTGGTCCCATCTGTCAGTCTGCAGGCAGTTAAATCCTTCCTGAGATCCCAGGGCTTAGAGTACGCAGTGGCAATTGAGGACCTGCAGGTAGGTAGACTATGCCCCCTGCCTCCTGGTCTCGCATAGGACCAGGCAGCCAGTCCAGAGTAGACCGTAGTGATTTGCAAGTTCTGGTTTTATCCTTTTCTATTTTATGGATGAGGAAATGGAGGCAAATGGAAGTAAAGTGCAGTGACTTGTTAGAGGACTACAACATTTTGTAGTAGAAAGGGCATAAATAGGCCAGGGAACCACACAGATTTGGATCCAAATCCTGATTTTGCTAGCTACTAGTGCTGTGTGCTATGTCTTTGGACAAGTTATTAACCTGCTGAGCCTCCATTTCTTCATCAGTAAAATGGTGATAGTGAGACCTTTGTCAGGTGATTTGTTGAGAAGATTCAGGATTAAATATATGTAAAATGTCTAACAGTGCCTGGCATATCCTAGATCTGCCATTAAGTCATAAGTCCCTCTTTCTTTTCTTCTTTGAAGTCAAGTGGCAAGAGCAGAGCAGGGGGAGGGTGTGGGGGACCAGCCACAGAGGCACCCTTGGAGACAGGGGGAATGTCATGGATAGCCCTAGCAGAGGGAATGCCATCCTCTGGCCTCACGACCTGTATCTGGCTCATGCTCTCTCCTTCACTGAGGTGGGTTATGGACTAATTGGTGATCTGGCCTGGGAGTTTCCTGATGGCGTTAGCAGCTATGAGCTTGTTAATCATCCTCACATGTCACAGACATCTGCCAGGAACCTTCAAAGTATGAGTGGTTATAAGAATTTCTTTGTTTCTGAATGGTTTCCCAAGCTGTGTATTTCAGAGGCACTGGATACCAGATGCAGGCTCATGTCTAGAGAGTTCATACTATAGAATAGCCAAAAAGCGCGTATGTTGCTTCCAGGGAGTAAGTGGATTTTGAATGAGGCCATGTAAATTGGTCACCAAGAAGTAAAAAAATTTTTTTTTTTCTGAGATGGATTCTCTCTCTTTCACCAGGCTGGAGTATAGTGTGCAATCTTGGCTCACTGCAACCTCCAACTCGCTGGTTTAAGCAATTCTCCTGCCTCAGCCTCACGAGTAGCTGGGATTACAGGCACGCGCCACCATGCCCAGCTAATTTTTGTATTTTTAGTAGACACAGGGTCTCACCATGTTGGCCAGGATGATCTTGATCTGCTGACCTCGTGATCTGCCTGCCTCGGCCTCCCAAAGTGCTGGGATTATAGGCGTGAGCCACCGCGCCCAGCCAAGAAGTAAAATTTTATAAATATATGAAAGAAATCTGACCCCCTTTTAAACCTTGACATTTGTGCTGCTTGATGGGTTGAAGGGGCCGCCATCTTGGCTGACCCACATGCCAAGATATGACAGAAAAAATGTAAAACCTGCGTCTGCAGTGGATCACTTCACAACATTGCTGTGTGTTTTCAGGCCCTTTTAAACAATGAAGATGAAGAAATGCAACAGAATGAAGGGCAAGAACGGCGCAGTAATAACTTCAACTACGGGGCTTACCATTCCCTGAAAGCTGTAAGTGTTTCAGAGTGGGTTAAGATCAAGGTTCTCTGCCTCCTTAATTTTGTAACCTCTCTCCTTACTTCCAGGAGACATTAGTCTTCAGCACAGTATCCACTCACTGAGGGGCTAAGATGTGTACACTTCAATTCCTGTCTAATTCTTGGATTGCTTAACTCCTACCGGCACCTGAGTGTCATGAAATACAGCCTGGCTATTTCCTCCCTCAACCATCCTTCTTTCCTTAAGCAACTCCTTCAGAACACCATGAAAATAATTGCAATCATTTCTAGTCCTTGTAATTCAAACTTCTTCTACCCTACCATAATCCCTCTATTTTACTCACTCAGAATAAAATGTTACTTATTCTAGGCAAGTAGACAAGCGGCGATTTCCAAGGTTAACAAAATATTTCCACTCATTTATCATGACTACTTATAATGTATATATTTTTTCCATCATGCATTTTGGTGCTGTGTTTAGTTAGGAACCACTTGATATAGATGGCTGACTTTCAAGGTAAGCCAAGCCTTCAAATGAAAAACTTGAAGTAGAATAATTTCCTGGGATACTGGAACTTAAGAAATCAAGAGAGGCTGTAGAATAGAACTGTACCATGAATGCAGTACAGTTCTCTTACAGCCCTCAGTATCTCCATCCATCTGCAGACAACTAGCTCAGGAACACTCCCCCACATCTAAATTAGTGTTCCCCCTGGTGTACCTTAATACATGTTGTTCTTGATATACAGACATGGTGCTGTTGGCATGCATTTCACAAGGCGTGTACTTCAAGTTGTTTCTCTTCTTGAGGGAGGATTTCAAAGGTTGACTATTTCCACTTCTTTCCCATGCTTGTCGGTAGCTTTGTTTATTGCATACACTTCCAACGACTCTGACCCTTGATCCCTCTTGCGACCAGTGACATACATCTGCAAAACAGCTGGTTAAAGTTAGGAGTTCAGTCTCAGGCCACCGACGAAAGCAGAGCTCAGAGCCCACACAGGGATCAAGCCCGTGATATAAGCCTCATGAACATGGGGCCCTTGCCAACTGAGCTAACCAGTTGCAAATGTCACCGAAGACCCTGGAGGGGCCATCGCCTCACCTGCCGGCTGCTGGAGCCTCACTGTCTCTCACCTGCTCACCTCTGGTTTCTCTGGTTTGAGGCGCCCTTTACAGCAATCTCGTCCTCACTGCGAAGCCCTCTGCTGTGGATAGCTGTGCCACCACCATCCTAGCTCAGTCACATGCAGTTCTTCCTAAAAACAGCTTTTAAGAACTCGTATTCTAGGCTGGACACGGTGGCTCACACCTGTAATCCCAGCACTTTGGGCGGCCGAGGTGGGCAGATCACTTGAGGTCAGTAGTTCAGGACCAGCCTGGCTAACATGGTGAAACCCCGTCTCACCTAAAAAAATACAAAAATTAGCCAGGCATGGTGGCAGGCACTTGTAGTCCAAGCTACTTGGGAAGCTGAGGCAGGAGAATCACTTGAAACTGGGAGGTGGAGGTTGCAGTGAGCCAAAATCACACCACTGCACTCCAGCCTGGGCAACGGGGCCAGACTCCGTCTCAAAAAAAAAAAAAAAAAAAGCTCATACTGGCTCATATAACCACTTAGGCTTTCTTAGGTCTCTAGTGGGAATTTCATGTTGGCCTCTGCCAGAGTTTCTGGTTCCAAAGCCATTGTCTGTGTTGTGGCAGTGGTGGACAGTGTGAATTTGCACCCCACACCTGGACACAGCTTGGTGTTTTGAAAGCAGTGAGTGTGGCCCAAGCAGTGAGTATCTCCCAAGGCTTAAGGCAGCTATCCTTGCTTTTCCTCCACTCTCTAGGGTCAGTGGGTAGAGTGGGTAGAATTTGTAGGCCCTTTTTGTGGCCCAAATTGCCCATTCCTAGCTCTCAGGTTCCAGCTCCTTGTGCCATGCTGGGTCCTATAGCTCCCCTCCTAGTCCAGGTTTGCCTAAGCCTGTAGCACCCAAGGCAGAGATGGTGTTCTGTGGCATCGTCTCCCACCCTCTACCCTCCTAGTTAGTTCCTTCTTTGTTTCTGGCACCTACAATTTCCTCTTGTTTAGCTTTTCAACTTGGCTGTGAATCATTTTCCTTGTATTTTACCTGGTTTGCCTATGTATTTGGAGGTGGTTTCTTGCTTCTGCTCAGTCTACCATATTGACAGCAAGTCTGATAAACCCTTTAAGCTTGACTTTATTCTATGTTAATTACACATTTTCCTCCTCTGTATAGTTTCTTCTTCCAGTCTTAAGGCCGAAACAAATACATTTGTTTATTTTCTTTTGGCCCTCAAGTGGTTTGAAAACTAAGATGGATAAATTCTATTTAAATTGAACTTTTTTCCCGAAAGCAAATAAGGGTATTCTTAGCCATTTATTTACCTTTCTTCACTTGCACTCTCAAAGCCTTTAGATAAATTATCTCCAAAGCGGGGCACATGTATCCACAGGGTGTAAGCAAGATAGTCCACAGGGTGTAAGCAAGATAGTCCACAGGGATGAAGGAAGAAACGATTACAACTTCTATTTATATTTCTACATATGTTTATGTTTATTATTAACACAACCATTTCAATTGTTTAATAATGTGCACAGTATATTTGTGTCATTGTGTGTGTGTGTGTACATATATATGGTGCATGCTAATTTTTTATTAGTTTTGAGTTAGAGAAAGTGATCACAGAATTTTAGAGAGTACTGGTTTAAGAGCTTTGGGGCTCTTTCTTTTTATTTTTTATTTTTCAGACAGGGTCACTCATTGCCCAGGCTGGAGTGCAGTGGTGCATTCACAGCTCACTGTAGCCTAAACCTCCCAGGCTTGAATGAATCTCCCACCTCAGCTTCCCGAGTAGCTGGAACCACAGACACACGCCACCACAGCTGGCTATTTTTTTTTTTCATTATTTGTAGAGCTGGGGGGGGTGCTCCTTACTTTGCCCAGGCTGCTCTCGAACTCCTGGGCTCAAGTGATTCTCCCACCTTAGTCTCCCAAAGTACTGGGATTATAGGCATGAGCCACTGCACCTGGCTTGTTTTTATTTTATTTTATTATTATTCTTAACTTTTTAAATTTCTTTCTTTTTTTAAGAATCTTATTCTTAAATTTTTAAATTTCTTTCCTCTTCCATATTTTTTATGAACTATTTTTATTTTTTCAATGTTTCTTGTAAAGATGGCGTCTCACTATGTTGCCCAGGCTGTCTGAAACTCCTGGCCTCAAGCAATCCTGCCGCCTCAGTCTCTCAAAGTGCTGGGATCACAGGCATGAGTCACTGCGCCTGGCCCCTTGTCTTTGACTGTCCAGTCTAGTACAGTGACAAAGGACACAGTGTTAGAGCAATATTGCAAAAGCCTCTCTACTCTAGTTTAGTGGACTACAATTTTGTGAACAAATAAAGTGTGCTACTCTCTAGAAAACTGCAGAAAAGGACTATTCAGGCAGTTCTCATAATCAGCATTTCCATGCTGATAATATGGTCAACTCCAAGATTAGAGTCCCGGACGAGATAATTAAGACCAACAAAGTAAATCACAGATACCCAGCCAGAGCTGAGCAGATTTTTTAAATGTCCCTGGGTTCACTCTTTCATGCTTCAGATTTACCACGAGATGGACAACATTGCCGCAGACTTTCCTGACCTGGCGAGGAGGGTGAAGATTGGACATTCGTTTGAAAACCGGCCGATGTATGTACTGAAGGTGAGGCCACATGCATTTGGAGGGGTCTCCTGGGTCCTCATGTTCAGGACCCAGCCTCAGACCTCTGAAAAGGGCAGCTTTTTGAACTCCTTGACTTCAGGGAGGAAAGCGAGATCAGGACACGTTGTACCTGGACTGGAATTTGGTCTGACAGAGTCCCCTGCTTTTGTCTAATGTAGGGGGAGTTAGAAGGACTCATCCAAGTTTTGGCGGAAAGACAGGATCAGAGGGAGGCGATTAGTATTCCAGAAAGCTCTCAGATGGGACAGAGTCATTTACTTTCATTCTCACCTCTGTAAATAGCAGGACAAGTTGGGATGGGCCTGACTTCTATTCTGCTTGCAGGGGGTGCTTATTGGAAAATCAACCTAGGAAGTGAATTTGAGGGTTGGTGTAATTTTAAGCACAGCTTCTGATCCTTGGCTGCACAAAGCCTAATTTCCAAATATTTCTAACAGATTCAAGACTATATTGGCAAAAGAGGTAAAGAACTATGATAATGACATAAATTACATAAAAATCCAGCTGAATGAATAAGAAGGAATTTGGGCATATAACCCATGGAACACTGATGGTGCTAAGAATTTGCCAAACCCTCAGCTTCATGTAAGTCCCAAAGAACTCAGGCTTATGGCACTAAGCAAATTACCAGTGGGAGAGGAGACCTGCCACAGAGCTGGATAATTACATTTAAATATTTTGCCAATCTGATGGAGACCCTGGCTTCATTAGCACCAAGCTCTGACCCAAGGGGGCCCAACACTATGGCAAAGGCAGGAGCCAGGATTCATGACTGCCATTTACAAAGAGCTATAGCGAGCCCCGCTTCTTCTTAGTTTAAAACCAAATTCATTTATCTTATCGACCGAAACAGCCTGGTTTGTGTACCCTTGTGTCTCTCGCTGTTGGGATACCATTTGAGGTCTTTCAAGAGACATAACATTATCTCTAATGGCACCAGCATCATAAAACACAGTAACGATTGTTTCCCCCTCCCATTTACTCGGAATGCTGGAGAGGTTCAGGCTGCCTGGAGCTGCAGCTTGGCTCCGCAGCCAACCAATTAAGCTTCCTGGTCACGGATAAGCTCGATAAATAGATGGTGCCCTTAGGAACATTTGGTCTCTGAATTATCTTAAATGAATTAAATGGATGGGAGAGAGCTGGAGAGAGGAGAAGTGAGCAGAGATGTGGGCAGGCGGTCATTTTTGAGCCTTTTCTCCCTTCTGCAGTTCAGCACTGGGAAAGGCGCGCGGCGGCCGGCCATTTGGCTGAATGCAGGCATCCATTCCCGAGAGTGGATCTCCCAGGCCACTGCAATCTGGACAGCAAGGAAGGTCATGTCGCCTGGTATTAGCCAAGAATGCTGATGGGCCCGGGGTGCCCCTGAAGCATGCCATGCAGCTGGGCCTGGGGCACGAGATGGGAGGGTGCTCTGCTAAGACTCAGTCGGCTGGGGGGCCTTTTCAGATTGGAGAAGCAAATGGTCAAAGCCCCTTGGTCAGCTCATTGCAGCCAAATGATTGCGTTCCTGCTGGTGCGCAAGCTGATATGCAGCAGAGGTGGGCCTGAGCCTCTGAGCGCAGTCCACCCCACAGAAAGGGAGTGGAGCAACACCCAGAGGAGGCCCCATAGGCCCTTGGGGACCTCACACCATCTCCATCTCCTAGAAAGGCTGCTGGGAGGGCAGCTACTCAAGAGGCTGAGGCAGGAGAATCCCTTGAACCCAGGAGGTGGAGGTTGTGGTGAGCCGAGATCATGCTACTGCACTCCAGCCTGGGCAACAGAGCGAGACCCTGTCTTAAAAAAGAAAAAAAGAAAGAAAGGCTGCTGGGAGAGGAGGAGGGTTGCATGTGGAGGACACATCTTCCCTCCCTCTTCATTGGAGGTTCAAACTCCTAAAAACTATTACGATGTGTGACTCCCTCCCCCTGGAAGGAAGGAATAAAGCATGTACCCCAGGACTCACTGCAGTGGATGTCATTAGCAGCCATGTCCCCAAGCAGCTGTGTCTCTCCAGGATTTGAAGGGCTCAGAGGGCTTTGCAGAGAGCAAAGGCTTTGAGGGTGGCAGGGAGGCTTTTGAGGTTAGATGCTGTTCTAGGAGCATCCATTCTAGCTGGATGCCGGGCATCTTTAGAAGATACATGGTTCAGTCCTAATGACCCATCCTGCTATGGGATAGCTGACAAGCATATTGTCTCTGCTTAGATTGTATCTGATTACCAGAGGGATCCAGCTATCACCTCCATCTTGGAAAAAATGGATATTTTCTTGTTGCCTGTGGCCAATCCTGATGGATATGTGTATACTCAAACTCAAGTGAGTATTCCCAAATGGGCTGGGCTTGGAGACTGTTGAATTCCTTGCTTTGCCACTAATTGTCTGACCTTGGAGAGAATTACCACAAATGTGCACCTTATGAGCTTCCTTGGGATTTCATCTTCTAGTCATCCTCAGAGCTGAGAATCACCAGGGGATATTTTTTCTTAGAGAAAATAGTCTAATGAACTCCCTATCATGGGTCTTAACAATGACCAACATTTTACTAATCTTCTTTTCATCTCTTACCCTCCCACACATTTTTTTTTCCTGACGTGTTTAAAACAAATTCAGCACATTATGTTATTTCACCCTAAACTAGTTTAGTATGCATCTCTAACTGATGATAGAAAACAAAAAACAAAAAACAAAAAAAAACCTTAAAAAACCCCGTGGCGCTACTATCACCTTTAAAGGAATAATGGAAGTTCTTTAATATCATCTAACACCACCCCCAGTTATCTTAAAAATGGAGGTCGAGGCCGGGCACGGTGGCTCACGCCTGTAATCCCAGCACTTTGGGAGGCCGAGGTGGGCGGATCATGAGGTCAGGAGATCAAGACCATCCTGGCTAACACGGTGAAACCCCGTCTCTATTAAAAATACAAAACAATTAGCTGGGCGTGGTGGTGGGTGCTTGTAGTCCCAGCTACTCGGGAGGCTGAGGCAGGAGAATGGTGTGAACCCGGGAGGCGGAGCTTGCAGTGAGCCGAGATTGCAGCCACTGCACTCCAGCCTGGGCGACAGAGCGAGACTCCGTCTCCAAAAAAAAAAATGTGTTTTTAAGAGTCAGTTTGTTCAAGTGAGGACCCAACAAGGTCTGTGCATGCACATGGTGCTGTGTCTCTGCAGTCTCTTTCATTCTACAACAGCACCCACCTTTTAAAAGTCTCACTCATTTAGGGGAGAAGCCAAGTAATTTGCCCTGTACAGTGTCTCACATTCTGAATTTGGCTGATGGCTTCTTTGTTATGCCATTTAGTTTGTTCCCTTATCTGTGGTATTTCCTATTCACAGATTGCCAGGTCTAGAGCCTGACTGGATTCAGGGGAATTTTTTAGGCAAGCAAGAAATGGGCTGTGCGCTTCCAGTTACATCTGTTATCATGGAGGCATGTAGTGTCCATTTGTCCCACTTCTGCCAAAGCCAAAAATGATTCAGTGGTTTCAGGTAGTTTCTGACTGGTTCTAGCACATGAAGGTCTCATCAGTACATTTGGAAGAAGTCCTTCTCTTAGAGCCAGAAGGGGAAATACTCCTCTCTCTGCGGGAGGAGAGACGACTGCTCAATGAGCACCGGAGCCCCAGGACCCTCACGGCAGAACTGCGAGCAGCCTGCCCTGCCTGCGTGTCGTCTCCACCTGAGCCCTCTTCAGTGCTCTAATCTGCCTCGGGTTGTTTGTCTCCTCCTGGCTTTTTCAGAACCGATTATGGAGGAAGACGCGGTCCCTAAATCCTGGAAGCTCCTGCATTGGTGCTGACCCAAATAGAAACTGGAACGCTAGTTTTGCAGGTAGGTGTTGGGGAGACAGTTCTCAAATCCTGCTGTCCCTGGGCTCGCCTGGTCTACCAGTGCTCTGAGCTGGCCGGGACAGAGCCCATTTCCACTCTGGTTCCGTTGCTGCATCACTGAGAAACTGAGGAGCACTCCTTAGGCTCTGACTTAGTGTTTTGTTTGTTGCTGTTGTTGTTTTGAGACGGAGTCTCGCTCTGTTGCCCAGTCTGGAGTGCAGTGGCGTAATCTCGGCTCACTGCAACCTCCACCTCCTGGGTTCAAGTGATTCTCCTGCCTTAGCCTCCTGAGTAGCTGGGACTACAGGCACACGCCACCACGCCTGGCTATGTTTTGCATTTTTTTTTTTTAGTAGAGATGGGATTTCACCATGTTGGCCAGTTTTGATCTCCTGACCTCATGATCCACCTGCCTCAGCCTTCCAAAGTGCTGGGATTACAGCCATGAGCCACCGAGCCCAGACTTTTTTTTTTTTGAGACGGAGTCTTGCTCCATCGACTAGAGTGCAGTGGCAGGATCTTGGCTCACTCTCACTGCATCCTCCGTCTACCGGGTTCAAATGATTCTCCTGCCTCAGTCTCCTGAGTAGCTGGGACTGCAGGTGCATGCCACCATGCCCAGCTAATTTTTGTATTTTTAGTAGAGACAGGGTTTTGCCATTTTGACCAGGTTGGTCTTGAACTCCTGAACTCAGGTCATCTGCCCGTCTCAGCCTCCCAAAGTGCTGGGATTACAGGCATGAGCCATCGCACCCAGCCTGTTTGTTGTTTTTTAAAACGTATTTTTGTAATTTTGAAAGGGAATGATAGTAATGTCTGTCCTCCTGAGAGAATGGTGGGACAGACCATCTTACATTCAGATTGTCATCTACACTAATATTTTGAAAACGCCCTCTTCTAAGACATACAAAACAGGGAACCTTCCTTATCCCTGACCCTACCAGCCCTGCCTGGGCAAGTTCTGAGCGGGTGGAAGGACTCCTGGCAGCAACCCAGAAGAGACGAATTAGCACTGTCACCCCAATAGGCAAGACCATGCTGTGAAAATTCCACTCCGGTACCCTTAGGTGTGTAGACATGAACCTTAGCAGCTGGCTGTCGTGGAAAGGGAAAGAGAATTAGGAGACCTGGGCTCTGAGTGCCAGCGATTTAAAAACCACCCTCCACAAAAGTGCCGACTGTGTACCAAGTACCTTCCCATATTTATCATATTTATTCTTCTCACCTAGCGAGTGAATTTTATGATCTGAAATGAGACAGTGGAAGCTCAGAGACGATCTCAAGGTGACATGGGTGATCAGAGTTCTGATCCAAACTCACCTTCCAATTCCAAATCCAGGCAGTTCCCTTTCACTGCTCCATGGCTATGCTGATGGGGTTGGTTGGTTGTTTTGTTTTGTTGAGACAGGGTCATGCTCTGTCATCCAGGCTGGAGTACAGGGGCATGATCACGGCTTACTGCAGCCTCGACATCCTGGGTTTAAACGATCCTCCCACCTCAGCCTACCGAGTAGCTGGGACTATAGGCACATGCCACAATGCCCAGCTAATTTTCGTATTTTTTTGTGAAGGTGGGGTTTTGCCATGTTGCCCAGGCTGGTCTTGAACTCCTGGGCTTAAGTGATCCTTCCACCACAGCCTCCCAAATTGCTGGGATTATAGGCATGAGGCACTGTGCCCGGCTCTGATGGTTTGTTTTTAATGTACTTCTTTTACTTGTGTAGAAATACCACACAAACCAGTGGGGGAAAATAATGATTGTGGGAAAGGAACTGATACAAATGTGGGAACTCAGAGTTTCAAAGTTAAGTCAGATATTCCCACCACTGGGGTGGTTTCAGTCACACTCACACACACACACACACACACACGCACGTGTGCACACACCCTAGAAACCCAAGGGAACCACATTATGAAGTAATACAGAAGGCAGTGTTTCTAAAAGCCTGTCAAATAATCAAGAGATTTTAGCCACAACAATCGATTATTTCTGGCACACTTGGCCTTTAAGATCTGAACCAAGAGAATAAGTTGACACCAGAATAAATGGAGTCATTTTCATTATTTATTGGTGTTCATATTAATTATCTAGACTACTTATTAATTACAACTTATTCTCAAGGGTGCTATTAATTATTTATGACAACTGCTGTTGGTACAAGGCAAGGTCAACTCCAACAGTTTTTCTCCTCAGCTGTAGCAGACCCAACACCCAACCCTCCCTCTTCCATGCCTTCTCTGCAGTCCACACCCACCGTGGACTAGGTGCTCTGGGCCGTCTCACCGTGGCCTGCCCATTCCCAATACCTTCGGCCCCTCTCTAGGTGGAATGTCTTGCATTTCTGTGTTCCTGGATTATGAGTTAATGTTTCTTCTTGGGCTATCCCCAACAGGAAAGGGAGCCAGTGACAACCCTTGCTCCGAAGTGTACCATGGACCCCATGCCAATTCAGAGGTGGAGGTGAAGTCGGTGGTAGATTTCATCCAAAAACATGGGAATTTCAAGTGCTTCATCGACCTGCACAGCTACTCGCAGCTGCTGATGTATCCATATGGATACTCAGCCAAAAAGGCCCCAGATGCCAAGGAGCTGGTGAGTCACAGCTGCCTCCCACCCAGCCTGGGGCCTGCCTGACCCTCCTGGCGCAGCTAAGGTGGTAGCTCTGCAGCTTTATAGGGAGAGTCCAGGAGCCTGGGCATGTTTCATTGAAGGCCCAGTCTTCTCTCCCTGCCCTTTGGGATACGCTATCATCTGCTGGGGACAGGAAGACAGTGCTCTTTATTTCTGTGTCTGCTATCAGTTCCCTGAACCATGCCTGCCCCGCCTTTCCTTCTCCCTTGTTTTTCTGACTGCCATGTGTTGTGGACTCGCTGCTTACCAAGGACTGTGGGTGGCACCCGGGTGAGCAACGGGGAGAGCTCCTCACTCTAGTGAAGGAAGAGTTTAAGGAGGGTGAAGGCCATGGCCTGGGATGCTCTGTGTCTTGTCCAGAACGTGGGCCATCAGGAGCAGGCCTGACATCTGGAGGGTGACTGCAGGTGGCTGCCCAGGGCCACAGCCAGCCCTTAAACCTCGGGCAGATCCAGCCCCTCCCAGGCTCATGGCAAAGTGTGGGCTTGATTCTGCTCCCCTACTCCCACCTGGCCTCTCGGGCAGGCACTCTACACAGGGATCATCCACCTATGGTGGTCCTTCTCCTCCTCTACTCTGCAACACCCAACTCTTTGAGAGCTTTCTCTTGAACATACTTGGTCTTCCCTCATGTATGAGTGATGCCCCCCTTCTCAGGATAGGTGAAGATGGTGCCTTTACTAGATTCCTAGTGGGTCAGTGAGTAGCTCCAGACCCCCCATCTCTTCCAATCTGAGTACATAACGCACAGGCTTCCACTTCCCTCCTCATCTCCTCCCCCAAACTGGGAGTCAAGAACTGGGGGTGTGGTGGGAGAAGGAGTTGAAGGAACCATGCCACCTCCCTCAGCTTACAGTTGGGCCTTGGCACTGGGTGAAGGGGAAAGAAGGGACCAGAAAGGAAATCAGGAGAGGGGCCGAGAATCTTCCAAACCATCCCAGAGCAGAGCAGCTGAGGAAGGTCAAGCTTCAGGATCCATTTTTTCTCACTCCACGTTCCCCCTTCCCAGGACAAGGTGGCAAGGCGTGCAGCCAAAGCTCTGGCTTCTGTGTCAGGCACTGAGTACCAAGTGGGTCCCACCTGTGCCACTGTCTGTAAGTACTCGCTTATTGATGAGTTACTTAGAAAACACTTTGAGAGGAAACTTGAAATGGAATGGGAGGAGAGCTGTTAGACTTACTTGTCATCTGATTGTTTTTGTTGTTAGTAATAGACTGAACTACATCATGCCTGTGTGGTGACAGCTGTTGCATGCAGTCCCCTTCATCAACATCATATCAAAAATTCCTCATGTCCATCCCTCCATTTTCAAGAGAAACCCACCTTTCAATTGGTAAACTGATGGTGGTAATGGAGTTGGGGGAGACTCCCTCATCTTCCTAAAGGAGATGAACAAACATTGAGCCTGGACAACATAGCAAGACCCCATCTGATATGGTTTGGCCATGTCCCCACCCAAATCTCATCTTGAATTCCCACATATTGTGGGAGGGACCTGGTGGGAGGTAATTGAATCACGGGGGCAGGTCTTTCCTGTGCTGTTCTCATGATAGTGAGTAAATCTCACAAGATCTGATGATTAATATAACAAGGGGTTTTCTTGCACAAGCCCTCTTCTTGTAAGAGTTAAAAAAGAGGAAAGAAACATGAAAAGCAGCTTAACAGTCAAAGATAGGTTTATTCTGGGAATAAACCTGAGAGGGGCTTCTGGCTGATTTCGGTCAGGAGTGTTCTTTCTCTCTTACAGACTAAGGGTATTTAAGGGTTTAGGGAGGGGGAGCTTATCGCAGGCTCAGAATGTTTCTCTGTGAAGGAGAGTTTTATTTCAGGGTTGGAATATCTGGTCAGAGGGGAGGTTTATCTTAGAGTTGGAATATTTCTGGTCATGTTGACATTATCCATTAGGCTGATGTTTGGGACTGACTTTTAATCAAGGGGAACTTAAAATAGTGGTGTTTGCCCAAGATGGTGATGCTCCTGCTCTGTCAATCCAGACCTTATAATTATAAAAGGACGAAGGGTGGCATGTTTTTTTTTTTTTTTGTTTTTTTTTTTTTGGCTATTTCCTGCTGAGGGGGGCATGGAGAGATTTTTGGTCTCGGATTGTAGGAGTAATGCTGTCTGTAGATGCTTTTGGGTAGTAGTCTGTGAGATAGGCATGATTCTGTCAGTTAAATATCTTTGAAAAAGGTTGATTAGGCAGGGTAAGAACATTAGTCCTAGGCATATTATTAGGAGAGAGCCCAGGAATGGGATGGCCTGTGTTATGATTTTGTTTCCAAACCAATAATTCATTTGGTTATTTTGCTCTTCCTTAGCTTTTAGCCCTTTTAAAAGTTTTCAGCAGTGTTTCTTACTAGGCCTGATTGGTTGAGACAGAAGCAACGTTTCTTACCCGATGAGAAGCAGAGGCCCCCTTTTTCAGCTGTTATAAGATTTAATCCCCATTTATTTGGCAGGACTACTCCAGCTAAGGAGTCTAGTTGGTCTTAGGCTTTTATAAGGCTTTGGGCTATATTTTTTAAAAAACCCTGTAGTTCTGTTGAAAGAGTTTTTAAAAGTATGCTACAGAGGTGGCCGATCTGCCTGCTCCCAATCCAAGTATAGAGGTTACACTTATAGGCCACTATCAAAGGAATGACGTGGATGGCCCTCTTTTTTAAAACCTATTGGACGGGTGGAATGGGTAAAGGTTGATTAGGAGGAACTAGTTTAGTGGAGGGAGAAAGATAAACTAGGGCACAGGTTCCAGTTTAGTTGGTGGGGAGACAAAGACATGTGTTGGTGCCACACCAGAAGAACAAGCCTTCATTATAAATACAGGTGGAGATATGGAAAGAAAACAAGTGAATTAAAGATGGTGTGCCATTTCTTTCCTGTGGTTCATTACTCCAGGTGGACAAGGAGGAGGCCAGGGAGACACCCACTATAGTAGAGATATAGGAAGAGTTATTTTTTACACAATAATGCAGTCGGACGTTGCGCCATTGATATACAACCATGATAAAAGGTGGGCACCAGGGACAACACAAGTTGGGCCGGAGGCATTAGTTGAGGGAGAGGCTGTAAAACGAGCTTGTTGCAGAAATGCTCCGTTTGCTTCTGGTGATCCTTGGTAGTCAACTTCATTAGTTTGATGGTCAGAGGGGTTTTTAATAATGATAGTGCGGTTGCATTGGTTAGGTGTTAAGGACCCTACAGGAAAATTTTCCTTAGAGGCTGAAAAGCAAAGTGAGGCTTGTAGTAAAAGGGGGGTGTGTTTAGTTATGGACCCTTTAATGGGAGGGCTTTGGGGCTTGAGGTGTTGTAGGGAGTTGTAATAGGTTTGAAATAATTTGTTGGCCTGATTGGCCCTGGAAGTGGGATAATCGCTGACCAGGGTGTCAGCTCTTTTAAAAAAGGAAGCTCCTTTTTGGAGTTTATAAATTAGGTTATGTTTCCTGTTAAAAGGTCATGAAGGGGTGTAGGAAGGGCTGTGTAAGCTGAGGAAGACAGCGATAAGCACATTCAGCATTCTGGAGCAAAGGAACAGTTAGCTTGCAGCAAGAGGGATCGTGCAAGGTTTACAGAGAGTTCTATTTTGAGAGCAGCGAGGAGTGGTTGTATTGGTGAGGTTGATGTGATTAGGGAATTTATATTGAAAGAAACAAGCAAAAAGAGAAGAAAGTTATTTGGGTAGGAGTAAAGTCCCAGAAAGTTCCTTGAAGCCATAGGTCCCACAACACAGTAAGGAGCTGATCAGTATGTGGAATGGGAATTTTGTAAGGGTACCACTGAAGGGCTGTAATGAGGTTGGTTAGGAAGCGATGAAAAGTTTGGGAGAGAAAGAGACGTAAGTGACTTACGTGGATTTCTCTTCCTTTTTCTTCGGGATTCCGGTGAGGTGAAGGGAAGTGGGTCCTATGGAGACACAAGAAAAGGCTGAAGGGGTTTTAGACTTGGTTGTTTGGGTATGTGGTGAAGGGAAGTCTGTTTTCTTGAGAAAAGTATAATGAAACCAGTTGGGGAGTCCTTGGAGTTTTGCTGCTGTGGGTGTGGTAAGGATGATCTGGTAACGTCCCTTCCATTTAGGTGTGAGGGGGGGAAATGGGGGTAGGACTGGGATCTTTTACCAGAACCCAGTCTCCTGGCTGTAGGAAGGGATTAGAGGAGTCGGTTACGGGTTGTGGCAGGCGTTTGTCAGCATATTCCCAAATAAAATGGCAGATGGTATGTAGAAGAGGGGAAATGAGAGGGGTGGGTAGAGGCGGGGCTTGACTCTGAGGTGGAACAAAAGGGATGAGTGGTCTTTCGGACGTGAGTTTAAAGGGGCTGAGCATTGGAGGTTTAGGTGGGAGTGCCTGAATTTTTAGAAGGGCCAAAGGTAAAAATGTAACCCAGTTTGTATGTGTTTGGAGTGAGTACTTGGTGAGGGTGTTTTTTAGAATGTTACTCATTTTTTTAACCTTTCCTGAAGATTGAGGTTGCTAGGGGATGTGTAGCTTCCAGGTCACTAGTAGGGCTTATGCAATTGTTTGAGTAATTTGATAAATGAATTCAGGGCCATTATCAGATTGGAAAGAAAGAGGCACCCCGAACCTGGGGATGATTTCTGTTATTAATTTGGAGGCGACAATAGAAATTGGATTGTTGGATAGAAAAAGCCTCCACCCATCCCGAAAAGGTATTAGCTGGAACTAAAAGAAACTGAGCCTTTCTTCCTGGGGCATATGGGTAAAATTAATTTGCAGTCTTGTCCTGAAAGGTGTCTCCTGGCTTGATGGTTTGGGAAAGAAGGGGTTTAGTGTTGGAATAGGGTGATGCTTTCTGGCAAATAGAGCATTGATGGGAAATGGCTTTTAACTGTTCCTTTATATCTGGGGTTATGTGTATATGAGAACTTACGAAATGTTGTGGAGGGGAATGGCTACTATGGAAGAGATTGTGTATGTCTCATAAAAGAGTTCTTTTTTCAGGGTTAGGTGGGACTAATTTGTTTTGTATGAACCAGTATGGGGGTTTCAATTGTGCCCCTGGCGTAACTAGCTGCTGTATTTGGTGTTTAGGATAAAAGGAGGGGATATGTTGTATGAGGGGAAATAGGTATTGGGGAATTGGATGATTGGTTGAGACATATTTTGCTCAATAGTCAGCCTCACGGTTCCCTAAAGAAATGTGGCTTTTATCTGACTGATGTCCTTTGCAATGGATAACTGCAACCTTTTCTGGAAGTAAAGCTGCCTTTAGATGATGGATTATTTTCCATTAATGATAGGCATTCCCTCGGCCATGAGATAGCCCTGCTCTCTTCAAATTTCGGCATTGGAATGGATGATGTTATAGGCATATTTAGAATCAGTGTACAAATTAACTTGTGTGTTTTTTGCTAGGGTTAGTGCTCTTATTAGAGCAACTAATTCTGTTTGTTTGGAGGATGTGCCCAAAGGCTAGGGGGCAGACTCTACAACTCTTTTAGGTGGAGAGAGTGGGTATCATTATGTTATCCCTTAATGATGGCATATCCTGCTTGGAGGGAGGGTTTTTTGATGTGCTGCCATTTATAAACTAATTTGGGGCTCCCTTTATGTGAGTGGAAGTAAGGTGGTGAAACATGGTGAGAGAACTTTTAATTAGATCAGAGCACGAGTGTTGGTTGGGGTTTAAAATTGGTGTTGAGGCTGAGCGTGGTGGCTCACGCCTGTAGTCCTCCCACTTTGGGAGGCTGAGGCAGGAGGATCACCTGAGGTCAGGAGTTTGAAATCAGCCTGGCCAACATGGTGAAACTCCGTCTCTACTGAAGTACTTTAGCTGGGCGTTGTGGTGTGCGTCTGTAATCCCAGCTACTTGGAAGGCTGGGTCAGGAGAATCGCTTGAATCCAGGAAACGGAGGTTGCATTCCAGCCTGGGCTAAAAGAGCAAAACTCTGTCTCAAAAAAAAAAAAAAAGAAAAAGAAAAGAAAAAATGAAGGTAAAAGAGTGGCAGGATTTGGGGGGTAGCATCTATGAAGAGAGAGAGAAGGTTGAAAGAGTATTGAATATAGGGCTTGCATGGGAGAGGATGAGATGGAGGTGAATGCCTTATGGCTGAGCATATCTTGTAGACTGTGAGAAGAAAATACCTGAAGGGATGTTTATCTGGGCTCAAGCAATCCTCCCTTGTCAGCTTCCCAAAGTGTTGGGATGACAGGCATGAGTCAGTGCACCTGGCCTATTGTACCTTTTGTATGTTCAGATTTGTTTAGACAGACAAATACTCACCATTGTGTTACAACTGCCAACAGTGTTCAGTACAGTAACATGCCATGCAGGCTTGTAACCTAGGAGCAATAGGCTACGCCATATAGCCTACGTGTGCAGGAGGCGATGCCACCTAGGTTTGTGTAAATACATTGCACGATGATGAAAACATACCTCCATTGTGAAGTGATGCATGGCTGTATAAACATGGCAGGTGCAACTCTGATCCCCCTTAAGGTGGCACCCTCCTTTGTTTTCTCTAAATTTGATAAGATAGGGTCTCACTCTCTGACCCAGTCTGGAGTGCAGTGGTGCAATCTTGGCTCACTGCAGCCTCGTCTTCCCCAGACTCAGGTGATCCTCCCACTTCAGCCTCCTGAGTAGCTGGTAGTACAGGCATACACCAACATGCCCAGCTAATTTTTTGTATTTTTTTGTAGAGAAAGGGTCTCTGTATGTTGCCCAGGCTGATCTCAAATTCCTGGGCTCAAGCAGTCTGCCTGCCTCAGCCTCCCAAAGTGCTGGGATTACAGGTGTGAGCCACCGCGCCCTTCTTTCCCCTCTATTGCCTTTTCTATAATGGTGTCTCAATAGGTGATCCACCCTGAGAACCCCTGCAAATTCACTGCCATTTCTGTCCTCTTCAACTCTCCACCCACTCTCCCCTCCAACTGGCCTCATCCTCAACTGGCTTCGCTTCAGAACCCCTCTTTCAGGAAGATTCTCCATCCACCCCCGGGCCCTCCTCTGGACTCCATCTCAACAGTCTTGTCTCTGTTTCAGATGCCATCAGATGATGTTGGTGTTTGTGTTGCTAATTGTAGCAACAATCCATTAATAATTCATGGTTTCTTGATATTAGTGTTGCTAAGTGGGGACTCTTCAGACAACACACCTGGAGAGTTTCTCCATCCTCTGCTTAATTAGAACGGAGTGAGGGGCCAAAGACAGTTAAAAGAGACTTGATAGGTGCCCTTTGAGGATGTCCTTTCCAAAGATCTTTGGGGATCACCAGGGTCCCGGCCTTTGGGTCAAACACCAGCTTAAATAATGGCCTTGTCCTCCTGCATCATTCTTCTCTCTCCTCTGCAGCATAAACTTACAAAACTGGGAGATACTCATCAGATTCCTCCAACAGAAGAGGAGGAAGGCTCTCTCGAGGGCTGTCCAGGAGACATAAAATTTCTACCCTTTCTTTTCTTTTTTTTTTTTTTGAAATGGAGTTTCGCTCTTGTTGCCCAGGCTGGAGTGCAGTGGCATAATCTCCACTTATCGCAATCGCCACCTCCAGGGTTCAAGTGATTCTCCTGCCTCAGCCTCCCAAGTCACTGGGATTATAGGCATGTGCCACCATGCCCAGCTAATTTTTGTATTTTTAGTAGAGACGGGGTTTCTCCAAGTTGGTTGGTCTGGTCTTGAACTTCCGACGTCAGGTGATCCGCCCACCTCAGCCTCCCAAAGTGCTGGGATTACAGGCGTGAGCCACGGCACCCCGCCAAAATGTCCACCTTTTCTAAGAGCCCATCTTCCATATTCTTTATAGGTCTTGTCATTCCTCCTTGTTTTTCAAAAAAAGCAATCAATTTTTGTACAATAGCACTCTATCCAACGCCATAAGTTATGGTGTGTGCTACATACACAGTCAATGTTTGCCCTTTCAAGTGCTGGACCTTTTCCTAGATCACCATTTTAGAGGAAAATAATTCTAAAATGGATTTTACACTCTTCTGCCTTCTAAAACAGAGCATGGAGAAGAGATTTAAGCCCCTTTCTTCATGGTTAAGTGGACTTCTCCACCCCAGTTCATATATGCTAAAGGCCTACTCTGCCATCTTGGACTGCTTGGACCTTCTGCTCAATGGTCCCAGCCTGTTTTGCTTTTTTAATTCCAGTGTTTGCTTTGTAGAGTTTTATGTCTCCTTTCTCCTGCCAGAGTGTCAGCAGTAGCTTGTATTGCTTCAGGCCAACAGCCTCTAGCAACCCTTTCCCCTCCTCTTCACTGCTTCTGCTCCAGGAAGGGCTGGGAAACAAGTTCTTTGGGTTCATCTGACTCATGGATAAGGCAGTTCCATGTACTTTTTGTAGTTCATAAGCATGGTGATTGGGTTTTCACGCTCATGTGTGACATATGCCTTCCTCCAATCTTGTTACAATGTTAGTGCATTACCCATCTGACGTGGGGGAAGAAAGGGTGTTCATGACAGCATTGTCTATAGTCACAAAAGACATGTATAGGGGCCAAGGGAAAACTTCCCCTTTGCCTTCTGAAGGTTCGTTGAAAAATCAACTGACCAAAGGCAGATTGATAGGAGAAAAGGCATAAAAAATTTTATTTTAGTGTGCATGGCACAGGGGAATCGCAAGACAATGATTACCCAATAACCCAATGGGGCACAGAAGCCTGTACACCCTTTTTCATACAGGAGGGAGGAGATGTATGGACTGGAGAGGTGGGAGGCAGACATTACAGGAAGGTGAGGGGCAGAGCTGCACAGGAACAAAGGTTGTCTTATTAAGCAGATAAAGTCCTCCAGGCAATCTCTTGGAGCTGCCCTCAGAAGAATAGATGAAGTCTGTCTGGGTGTGGTGATGATTCACAGTCTCATCTCTTCTGGTGGTTTATTTTTCTTGGTTATTTGATGAGACCTCTAGGGAGGCTGTTTAAGACAATTGCATTTTTTTGGAAAGACACTCAGTCAGATGAGGAAATTTCCAAAGACAGAGACAGTCCCTCCCTGTGCTTGGTAGTGGGGCAGGTATGAGGAATAAGAAGTTAGAGGGACCTTGATTTGGAGTCGGCTTCTGAGGGCTCTCAGCATGTCAAAACATCAGTTTTTGGGGTACCACTTTCTGAGCCCCAACCCTTGTAAGTGTCTAAAATGTCCGTATAGAGAATGCAGGATAAATACCATTTGGTGCGTTCACGCAATGCAGCACTACACAGTCCTTAAGCGAATGAGGTAGATCTATGTGTGCTAAAAGGGAACACTCATCAATTGTTAATTGAAAAATACAGTGTGCAGAACAGCGTTAATAGCATGTTCCCCTTTTTTTTTTAAAGAGTAGGTAGACTTTGAGCAGGAACCCAAATAAAGTGAAGTTTACAAAGTTTGTCATTTTGACTGCTCGGCAGAAGCCTTTTTGCCTCCTTCCTGAATCTCAAATGTGTTCTCAAATACTTGCACTTGCCATATAAGTAACTTCTAGAAACTTCTGGTACCATTGCTTTTCATTCAGTATTTTCTCGAGGTAGAGAAAGGCTCCCTCCACACAGAGAGGGAGCATGGCGTCTCACTGGAAGCATCCCTAGAAAAATCACAAATGCTATTCAGGAATCACACAGCTCTCAGGAACCACAGAAAAGCCAAAATACCCGTATTTCCAGGTAGCAGGCTTGTTTTTTACTCACTGGTTGAGGAGAGCCTGGGCTTTATTATCAGATGGACCTGGGTTTAGATTGCAGCTCCGCCATTTTCCATCTGTACTTCCTTAGGTGAATTATCCATTCTGAGCTTGGATTTCCTCATCTGTAAAACAAGGACAATAAAACCTACTTCACTGAGTTTTTAAAGATTAGGAGATCATAAATGTGAAGTGTCTGATATAATGCCTGGCTCATGATAGATGCTCAACAAATGGTAGCTGCTATTGACGTCGTTTTATTATTTAATGTCATCCAGGCCAGGCGTGGGATTCACACCTTTAATCCCAGCACCTTGGGAGGCTGAGGTGGGATGATCACTTGAGTCCAGGAGTTTGAGACCAGCTTGGGCAACATAGTAAGACCCCATCTCTACAAATAGATAAATTTGTATCTATTTACATACACTATGCAGGCATAGTGGTATGTGCCTGCAGTCCCAGCTACTTGGGAGACTGAGGTGGGAGGATCACTTGAGCCTAGGAGGTCAAGGCTGCAATAAGCTGTGATTATGCCACTGCACTCCAGCCTGGGTGACAGAGTGAGACTTTGTCTCAAAAAGAAAAAAGAAAATAATTATCTATATTTTGCACTCTTAGGCAATTTCTGAGCTAGTAGAGTTTGGGAAGAAGCAGAAAAATGGGCCTCTTGCCTTTCATAAGCCTTTTGGTGAAGGGAAGTCCCAAGGTCTGTGCTGCCTTCTCTGTATCCATTCTCTTTTGTAATGTTAAAAAAAAAAAAAATCCTAAAACTTAGCAGCTTAAAACAATCAACATACTTTTTCTTACAGTTTCTGTAGGGCAGGAATTCAGTGGTTTGGCTAGATGGCTCTGGCTCAGGATCCTTTATGAGGCTGCAGTCAAGATGCCTTCCAGGGTCACAGTCAACCCTAAGACTTGTGTATTAGTCTGTTTTCACACTGCTGATAAAGACATACCTGGGACTGGGTAATTTATAAAGGAAAAGAGGTTTAATGAACTTGCAGTTCCACGTGGCTGGTGAGGCCTCACAATCATGGCAGAAGGCAAAAGGCATGTCTTACATGGCAGCAGGCAAAGAGCAAATGAGAACCAAGCAAAAGAGGTTTCCCCTTATAAAACCATCAGATCTCATGAGACTTATTCACTACCACGAGAACAGTATGGGGGAACCACCCCCATGATTCAGTTATCTCCCACTGGGTCCCTCCCGCAATGCATGAGAATTATGGGAGCTACAATTCAAGATGAGATTTGGGTAGGGACACAGCCAAACCATATCAGCTTGCATTTTTCATTCACTACTTCAGTTCCTCACTACCATGAACCTCTGTAGAGGCCTGCTTGAATGTCCTTACAAAACCAAATGACAACTGGCTTATCCAGAGTGAGTAATCCAAGAGACAGCAAGGCAGAAGCCACAGTGTCTTTTATGACCTGGCCTTGAAAGTCACACGGCTTCATTTCTGCAGCATCCTGTCAGTTACACTGGTGAGGTCAGCCCTATTTAATGTAGGAGGGAGCTGCACAGAGACTTGACTTCTAGGATCCAAGTATCATTAGAGCTACCTTGGAGGCTGCCTGCTATACTCTCCCTCTATAGAGATTGGTTTTGAGGGACCAACAGGACGGACACAGTAAGTTAGTAATAAGGCGGGAGTAAGGGTTTCAGATCTCTTGGTTTGAGACCAGTGTGCACCTCAGGCCAGTGCAGGATGGTCTGAGACATAGGGATCAGGCTGATGATTTGGACTGATGACTTGAGGATCAAACTCTGGATTCCTGAAGGAACCCCAGGCAGGCAGAGTTCTTGGCCCTTTCCCATCTAACCCAGGAGGGAACTGGGCTTCAAGAGTGTTTTGTCCTCCAACTTACAGATCCAGCTAGTGGGAGCAGCATCGACTGGGCGTATGATAATGGCATCAAATTTGCATTCACATTTGAGTTGAGAGATACCGGGACCTATGGCTTCCTCCTGCCAGCTAACCAGATCATCCCCACTGCGGAGGAGACCTGGCTGGGGCTGACGACCATCATGGAGCACGTGCGGGACAACCTTTACTAGGCGACGGCCCCGCTCTGTCTGCATTTATTTGTACCCACACGTGCACCCACTGAGGCCACTGTTAAAGGAGGCCATTCCTTCCTGTGTGAGTCAGAGCCCTCTGGGTTTGTAGAGCACACAGGCCTGCCCCTTTCCAGCCAGCTCCCTGGAGTCTTGTGTCCTGGCGGTGTCCCTGCAAGGAGTGGTTCTGCCAGCCTGCTCAATTTTGGTCCCGCTGTTTTTGATGAGCCTTTTGTCTGTCTCTCCTTCCACCCTGCTGGCTGGGCAGCTGCACTTAGCATCACCCCTTCCTGGGCGGCATGTCTCTCTCTACCTCATTTTTAGAACCAAAGAAAATCTGAGATCATTCTCTAGCCTCATCCACATCTAGCCAAGCCAATGACCTTGCTCTGGTGGCACTGTGGGAGACACCGCTTGTCTTCAGATGGGTCTCAAAGATGACATAGAATTTCCTTTAATTTCTCTCAGTCTTCCTGGAAAATATTTTCCTTTGAGCAGCAAATCTCATAGGGGTATCAGTGAAGGTCTCTTCCCTCCCTCCTGTCCTTTTTTTTTTTTTTGAGATAGAGTTTTGCTCTTGTTGCCCAGGCTGGAGTGCAATGGCTCAATCTTGGCTCACCGCAACCTCTGCCTCCTGGGATCAAGCAATTCTACCTCAGCCTCCCGAGTAGCTGGGATTACAGGCGCATGCTACCATGCCCGGTTAATTTTGTATTTTTAGTAGAGACAGGATTTCTCCATGTTGGTCAGGCTGGTCTCAAACTCCCGACCTCAGGTGATCTGCCTGCCTCAGCCTCCCAAAGTGCTGGGATTACAGGCATGAGCCGCGGCACTGGGCCCCTCCCCTCCTTTTTTAGGCCTGAATACAAAGTAGAAGTTCACTTCCCTTCACTGCACTGAGAATTTCTACATACTACAGTTCTTACCCCTCTCCTCCCTTTGTTATTCAGTGTGACCAGGATGGCGGGAGGGGATCTGTGTCACTGTAGGTACTGCTCACCCAGGAAGGCTGGGTGAAGTGACCATCTAAATTGCAGGATGGTGAGATTATCCCCATCTGTCCTAATGGGCTCACCTCCTCTTTGCCTTTTGAACTCACTTCAAAGATCTAGGCCTCATCTTACAGGTCCTAAATCACTCCTCCGGCCTGGATAATGTCACCGCCCTGGCACATTTCCGTTTGTACTGTGGTGTATCCTGTGTTTCCTTGTCCTGGTTTGTGTGTGTGTGTGTCTGTCTATTTTGTATCCTGGACCGCGAGTCCCTAAGTAGAGCAAGAACTCATCAGCCAGCTGCCTCTTGTTTCATTTCACCTCAGCACGCACCATCTGTCCTTTAGTTGTTGTTTTGTTTTTGTTTTTTCGCTTTTTCCAAACATTTCTGTAAATCTTAATCTCCTCCCTAGGATTTGTACAGCATCTGGTGTGTGCTTATAAGCCAATAAATATTCAATGTGAGTTTCATGATCATCTCCATTCGTTGCCTTCACCTGAATGGAACCAAGCCATGGTTTTGAATATGCAGCTCTTTATAATGTCAGAAGTCGACTTTAATCCCTGTCTATATTGCGTGACACGTAAGAAGTCCTCCTTTATCAGGCCAAGGGGCCTCCAGGGCAATGTTACCTTGGTGATTTCACTGTGGTCCTGGGTCTAGTTCTTAGCTTTTCAGCTCAAAAGCTTGATAGTCTCAGTGTCCATGTTGATTAAACTAGGGTATGCTGACTCACGCCTATAGACCTCAGATGAGGCAGATGATAAAATCAGAATGCGAATTTATTAATTTACATCGTGGCATGTAACTGTTGAGTGGGTTGGATCCTCACGTCGGCCTGAGCAGTACATTCTTTCCCTGTAGGCAAGATACATGGGAAGCCAAATTATAATCAGAAGGTTGCTTAGTGAGCGGGCGTCAGAGCAAGGAAAGTTAATTAAAGTCTATGATTAGAATTTTTAACAGCACCTAGCTCTAATAGCATAATATATCCAGCTCTGTAGCCAGAGCACACCTGCCAGTCAGCCAGCTGGTCACTTGTGCTGGCTGGTTAGGGCTGCCTCAGACAGGGCCGTGCCTTGGCGAGCATAACCAAGCTTGCCTCTATGGCTGGCCTGTAACCTGGGCCTAATTGTGGTCACTCCCCTCAGATTGAGATTATCCTTCAGATTCCTTAAGGGAAAGATTAATTTTAAAATTTTATTATTATGTCTTTCTATAGAGAGATGGGGCCTTGCTATGTTGCCCAGGCTGGTCTTGAACTCCAGGTCTCAAGCAATCCTCCTACCTTGGCCTCCCAAAGTGCTGGGATTACAGGTGTAAGCCACCACACCCAGCCAAGGGAAAGATTGCTTAAACAAGACATAAATGTCAGATACCAAAATGAAATTAAGAGCTTTTGTTCATTAAAAGATACTATAGAAAGGGAGAAAACAAGTTAAAGGCCAAGAGAGGATGTTCACCATATTCCTAATACACACAACAGACAAAGAATGCATGAAGAACTTCAACAAATCAATAAAGAAAGCACAGATAAGCCGATAGAAAAATGCGCCAAATTGACCAAGCATTTTGCATAAGAGGAAGCACAGTTCGTGCAAGGTGGTGCATGCCTGTAATCTCAACACTCTGGGAGGCCGAGGTGGGAAGATTGCCTGAGCCCAGGAGTTAGAGACCAACCTGGGCAACAAAGTGAGACCCTTGTTTCAACAAAAATGAAAACAAAATAAAAATAAAAAATTAGTTGGGTGTAGTGAAAGCACCTATAATCTCACTACTCAGGAAGCTGAGGTGGAAGGATCATTTGAGCCCAGGAGTTTGAGACCAGCTTCAGCAACATAGTAAGAAGCCGCCCCCAATGTCTCTATAAGAAAAGGAAAAAGATTATCTGGGTGTGGTGGCATGCACCTGTAGTCCCAGCTACTTGGGAGGCTGAGGTGGGAGGGTTGCTTGAGCCCAGACTGCACTTCAGCCTTGGTGACAGAGCAAGACCCTGTCTCCAAAAAAAAAAAAAGAATAAGAAGCAGATATATCTGATCAACATATAAAAGGATGATTAGTGATTGAGGACATGCAAATCAAAACTACAATGGGATGCTGTTTTATACTCATTCAATTTACAAAAATCAAAAAGTTGGAGAGGATGTGAGTGGCAGGGTCTCATACCTTATTGGTGGGCAGCTGAATTAGTAAAACTACTTTACAAAACAGTTTGACATTATCTTCTCAAGTTTACACCTTATGATCCAGCTATTCCACCCTAGGCATGACCTCAAGAAATTCTTGCAATTGTACAAGAGGAGACATACGAGAATGTTCATAGCAACATTGTTCACAATCGTAAAAACCAAAAAATAACTCAGAAAACCATCAGTGGGAGAATGGGTGAAAAGGTGTGGTACATTCACATACTGAGATATTATTATACAATAGTCAAAACAAAATTTAGTATGATTTCCTTTATAGAAAGATCCAAACACCTGAAAAAAAAATATGCATACTTTTAAAGAAGATATACAAATTTTGATGAAACTATATAAAAAGAGAAGCAAGCCATAGTGGACATGTCCAGACCCCACTTCCTGGCTGAATGCACAGATCCCAGCGGCTGTTAAGTATTGGCTGCCAATGTTCAGGGCTACGTCCCTCTCTAGAGAATTGCTCTTGGCCAAATGGGGGTTGCCTCACGCAGGAGGCTGCGCACCTGACTTTTCTTTTACCATCCTCCCAAATGTCCACCCATGACAGACTGGCTCAGGAGTACACATAGCTAGCTCTTTGCTTCAAGGTGAGAGCAACACTTTGTCACAACAAATGTTCCCGAGCTCCCATTGGGTTGGGCTAGAGCTCCAGACGATTTCAGGCAAGTCATCCTTGCTTAGTCTTTTTTTTCCTGCCCCACCTGTTTCCTTCACTTGCCTCCTGAGACCACTCCCCTTCATATCACTTGCATAAGAATCTCCATCTCGGGTTCTGCTTCTAGAGAGACTAAGACCACAGGAAATGAAGAACCTGGGATTCCTGAATGATGATTCCTTCAAATGGAGAGAGGTGAAGGATGAGAGAGAGACAGGGTCCTGTGGTTAGAGGATGAACCTTAGCTTTTGTTTTAGATACTGTTTTTTTCAGGTGTTTATTACGTGTTTTTTTTTTTTTTTTTTTTTTTGAAGTAGAGATAAGGGTCTCCCTATGTAGCTTAGGTCGGTCTTGAACTCTTGGCCTCAAGTAATTCTCCTGCCTTGGCCTCCCAAAGTGCTGGGATTACAGGTGTGAGCCACTGCACTCAGCCTATTATATGATTTTTTAAAAAACCTAATTAAGTAGCTAAATAAATAATTAAAAGAGGACCATGCGGCTGGGTGCGGTGACTCACGGCTATAATCCCAGCACTTTGGGAAGCCGAGGCGGGCAGATCACAAGGTCAGGAGATCGAGACCATCTTTCCTAACACAGTTAAACCCTGTCTCTACTAAAAAAATACAAAAAAAAATTAGCCAGGCGTGGTGGCAGGCGCCTGTAGTCCCAGCTACTCAGGAGGCTGAGGCAGGAGAATGGCGTGAACCCAGGAGGCAGAGCTTGCAGTGAGCGGACATCATGCCACTGCACTCCAGCCTGGGTGACACAGCGAGACTCTGTCTCAAAAAAAAAAGGAGGACCATGCATAGATCAGTGAAGGGTGTGCCACTAACCATGGGTTGTAATTAATCTATTTCTATGGACTTGAAAAACAATTTTAAAAATGTTTATAAAGATACTAATTTTAAACGAAAATTGTACTATTCAACATGCATTTATTGAGTACCTACTATGTGCCAGAGATAGTTTTTTTTTCTTTTTTTAGAGGCAGGGTCTGGCTCTGTCACCACGGCTGGAGTCCAGTGGGGCAATCATAGCTCACTGTAGCCTCAAACTCCTGGGCTGCAGTAATCCTCCCACCTCAGCCTCCCAAAATGCTGGGATTACAGGCACGAGCCACGACACCTGGCTCTTGAGACAGTGTTATTATTTTATTATTGCAAACAAGAAGACAAAATCTGTTATTGCATGAAATTTCACTGTAGTTGGAAGTACTCAAGTAAAATACTCAAGTAACTAAATTAAGAAGTTAATTTGGGTGAGGAGAGCTGCTATAAATAAAACAGACTGCTGTCAGGAGAGTGATGGGTGGTAGAGGAGCCTGTCTAGATTTGGAAAGCTAGGAAAGATAGTAATATAAACTATTCTTAACTTTATTCTTTGTATTCTTTGTTTACTTCCCCAAAACATGTGAAAAAGGTGGGCTAGATTTTTTATTTTGAGACAGGATCTCTCCTCTGTCACTTAGACTGGAATGCGGTGGCACAACCACAGCTCACTGCAGCCTTGACTTCCTAGGCTCGAGCAATTCTCTTACTCAGCCTCCGGAGTAGCTAGGCTAATTAAGAAAAAAAAATCGTTTGTAGAGATGGGGTCTTTCTATGTTGCCCAGACTGGTCTGAAACTCCTGGGCTCAAGTGATCCTCCTGCCTTGGCCTCCAGAAGTGCTGGAATTATAGGTATAAGCCACCATGCCTGGTAGCGACTTACATTTCTGAAGCACATTTAAGTTTGAAAGGCTTTCATACCTCATCAAATCAGTCTGTAGGAAATTTTCCACCAGTAAGACATCAATGAGGATAGAAAAAGTATAATCTATCAATAATGAGGAAAAATGTCTTGAGTTCTCTTTTTTGCAGTACTGGGAAGGAGGGGTTTCTCCTAGCCACCACCAGGTCTTGCACCCAATTCTCTTGGGGACCAAAAGAAGATCTTTGTGAAGTAGCTGACAGAATGAGGGATATCTTTGGGATTAGCTGTTGTCCAATTGACACCAGAGCCCTTCATTGGACTGCAGGCCCCTGGAGGCAGGGAGCAGACCATAGCCACTTCTGTATTCTGGGTCACAGGTGGTGGAAAGCCATGGAATGGACCAACTTTTTCACCAACCCGTATGACTTTGGCCCATGAGATAACCTCTGGGCTCCTCAGTTTCTCATCTTTAAAAGAATACCGACAGTGTCTGCAATGACTTATCAAGAGAATTAACTAAGCGAATATTAAAGCATTCAGTTATTTACCTGGCAGTAGAAGCTCTTGGTTTGTGTTAGAATTATTGTCAGCTGGCACACGTTTACCTATGCAACAGACCTGCACGTTCTGCACATGTATCCTGGAACTTAAAGTGAAATTAAAAAAAAAAAGATAAAAAATAAAAGAATTATTCTCAGCTGGGCCTAGCGGTTCACACCTGTAAGCCCAGCATTTGGGGAGGCCAAGGTGGGCAGTCTGCTTGAGCCCAGGAGTTTGAGACCAGCCTGAGCGAAAGGGCAAGACCCTGTTTCTACAAAAAAATACAAACATTAGCCAGGTGTGGTGGCTATAGTCCCAGCTACCTGAGAGGCTGAAATGGGAAGATGGCTTGAGCTCAGGAGGTTGAGGCTGCAGTGAGCCATGATCAAACCACTGTACTCCAGCCTGGGTGACAGAGTGAGACCCTGTCTCAAAAACAAACAAGCAAGCAAACAAAAAAGAATTATTCTCACTGAGTGGTGGAAATTCATTTATAAATTAGGTCTTCAGCATTTTCCCTAAAGTGAGAGACTTATTTGCTTCAGATTGTTCATGAAATGTAATAACAAAGATCTCAACAGATCACAGAAAATACTAGCTGGATGTTAAGTAATTTTTATTATTATTTGGGTTTGGAAATATTGGGGTTCTTTCTCTGGGATTTTTCCCAGGTTCTATAGATACCGAGTTTCCTTTATGAGATTAAGACAAAGGATCACTGCCTGAAACCTTCGCAGGTCCAGCTTCCAAACACAACCATGTCAAACATAGGGGGTCACTGGGTTTTACAGGTCTTGGAAAGGCCCTCTTGTAAATCGGTTTTGGGTGATGTTGAGGGCATGTTTCAACTCTGGAATGTCCTATGTAGATTGCGCTTCTTTTATGTTACTATAGAAAGACTCATTATGCAGAATCATTTTTATCATTATCATCATCATCCTTATCTTTCTGGTTGATGAATTCTGGAATTTTGCCAACCCAGGCAGCTTGTAAAATAAATTCTCTCTGCTATTTGTACTGAGCCTTAAATCACGAACACCAGCTGTTTCTTGTATTTGAAGTAAAGCTTCAGGTATATTGGGGGCATCCAGGGAGCACAGGCGTTTTTCTCTTCTCTAGAACACACAGGTTCTGTGGTTCAGCTGGGCAGTTTGCTCCTTTAGTGCAGAAAGTGAATCTCATGCTTGTTTGTATCTCCTACAAGGCTTAGCTCAGCAGCTAGTAAATATTTGTTGATATGATTTGCTGCAGGACAGCAGGGTAACAGTTGCAGAAGCCATGCTCTCAACAAGTCAGGGCAACAGGAAAAAAGTACTTTTTCCAACCAATATGATTAGTGGAAGTTTGGAAAATATATTGGAATGTATGTCCCTACGTTCTAGGAGAGACAGAGCATAAATTAAATATTCAGAGATAAGAAAGGCTTGGTATTGGTTAAATTGCTTGCAGCTTTATAGTGATTTATAGTTTTAAAGTGCTTTATAGCTATTGGATAATTAAATTATCACAATTACCCGGTGATAGATGCAGGCTGGGTATTATCATCCTTATTTAACTGTTGAGGCAGTTGAAGTGTTGAAGAGGCAAAGGGACATGCCCAGACTTAAGGCGATGGAAATGGCGAAGCAGATTGTCAGGAGCGGCTCTACAGATTGTTGCTAAGGTAGCAAAAGGGCAGGAGATGCTTTGCTGACTTTGGTTTTGAATTTGAATGCCTTTAAAATACACATAGCTCCTGCAGTCCCTCTGGTCTCACACTTTTGTATTTTATGCCTGGCTCCTGAAACCTTTTAGTTTTCAGTTGTGCACTGATGAGAGGGAATGTAGAGAACAAAAGCCAGGTCTCCCTCGCCGGTTGAGGGGCATCCTGCTGTTCCTATAGGCTTTCCCACTATGGGTCTGGGCTCCGGATTGCCATCAGGAGAGTTATGGCTAATATTTTAATGCAAAACATCTGGAATGGGCTGAAGACTATTTCCAACCTTTAGGGACTTTATGCCTTTTTTATTTTTTTTGAGACAGCGTCTCACTCTGTCGCCAGGATGGAGTGCAATGACGTGATCTTGGCTCACTGCAACCTCTGCCTCCCCGGTTCAAGCGATTCTCCTGCCTCAGCCTCCCGAGTAGCTGGGACTACAGGTGCCCACCACCATGCCCGGCTAATTTCTGTATTTTTAGTAGAGATGGGGTTAGCCCATCCTGTGTTAGCCAGGATGCTCTTGATCTCTTGACCTCATGATCTGCCCGCCTTGGCCTCCCAAAGTGTTGGGATTACAGATGTGAGCCACCGCATCCAGCCAAGGGACTTTATGTCTTTTCATAGGGATTCATGGCCGGTAGAATCACCTATCCCCATCTTTGTTAGCCTCTCACATCCTTGGATGACAAAATGTTCACTTCTCTCAACAAGCAAATAGATGTATTCTGTTTGAGTATTTAAGCAATTCTGCCTAGCTTTACCATTAACCTCGGCTTTGGGCTTATAAGCCCTTCATGGGCAGAGCCAAGGTCTTAGTCATTGAGAATCCTCAGCACCTAAACACACAATGGTGCATCATAAAGAGGTATTGAATGAGTACCTGCAGCGGGACCAAGTCCACATCGGATCCCAAAGAAGCCGGGGATATTCTTTCTGCTTAGCTCACCGGCTGCAGCAATCTTCCTCCCTCCGCTCTGAGTACCTCGCCATGGCATTGTTCTTTCTGATGGATGTGAGACACACAGAGGTCAGGAAAAGCAAAGACCTCCTGTTCCCATTTCAGCAAATCTGTATTAGAAAACTCAGAGACACCAGGCTCGGTGGGAAAGGATAACGTGTCTCCTCACTATGAAGTTGTATTTCTTTTTTCTTTTCTTTTCTTTTTTGAGACGGAGTCTCGCTCTGTCGCCCAGGCTGGAGGGCAGGGGCGTGATCTGGGCTCACTGCAAGCTCCACCTCCCGGGTTCACGCCATTCTCCTGCCTCAGCCTCCCGAGTAGCTGGGACCACAGGTGCCCGCCACCACGCCCAACTAATTTTGTTTTTGTATTTTTAGTAGAGATGGGGTTTCGCTGTGTTAGCCAGGTTGGTCTTGATCTCCTGACCTCGTGATCTGCCCACCTCGGCCTCCCAAAGTGCTGGGATTACAAGCGTGAGCCACAGCGCCCGGCTGTGAAGTGGTATTTCTAAAATGCTTCCAGAGGCAGCTGGCGAGTGGACAGGTATTAACTTAGTTAAAGAGACATTAAAGAAGGAGGCACTAGATCTTCCTCCCTCCCTCCTGCCCCAGGGCCACCAATACAATCAATATTTAACAGACATGTCTCTGTATGTCCTTATGGGCTCTCTGGAACCTGACTCCTATCTAGGAGTCTTCTGTTTACTCTAGAAAACAAATGAAAGATACGTGTAGCCAGAAAGAGACTCACTCAAGCTGGAAAATGGACATTTTGCTGGGCCGGGGAAGGCCTGTGCATGAGCAGTGCTGGGCCTGGAAGAGGGTATTTCCTTCCCTCTTGCTGCCAGCACTGCAAAGAGATGGGAAGGCCCAGACGCCAGCTCTGCTGTCGTGGAGGCCAACCGGACCATAACCTTTGGAAATTAAATCAGGAGATTGGGAGGAGGATGGCCAGAGCTGTTTCCCTTACTCCCAACAGAAGAAATAGAAACAACATTGGTCAGTGTTCTTCTGGGTCACTCATACCGGAAAGGGCTTTTACTCCAGCAATACTATGATTTTACTTTTTATTTCTCTGATACTTGGATCCAAATACTCTTCACCAACAGCTACCATTGATATTGAGCAATGTAAGGCTCAGAGGGAAGTTGTTCCTTAGGACTTGACGGCCCTGTGTTCTAAATCTTTGTTTTCAACATCCTGAAGCATCTCTCAAATTTCTCATGATCTCAATGCCTAGGGTATTTCTGTGGTCCTGGGAAAGGACAGGCCTTCCTCGTTTTTTTTTTTTTTTTTTTAAATTTATTATTATTATACTTTAAGTTCTAGGGTACATGTGCACAACGTGCAGATTTGTTACATATGTATACATGTGGGCCTTACTGTTACTGCAAGAATCATCTTCCAGAGTCAGGCTACCTTCTCCTTCCCTACATGATACATTCCTGAACATATCCACACCTCTATCTATCTATCTATCTATCTATCTATCTATCTATCTATCAATCAATCATCCATCTATCATCTATCTATATGTATGTATATCTATATAAAGCCTTAAGGATGCAAGCTTAGCAGTAGACACAGATTATAATGAGAAGTCTGTTTCCAGTGAGCCAAAATCCTGCTGCTCAAATGGAATGATAATTTCAGGCAAAACCAGGGAGCTTGTCAGAAACGGAATCTCTGGCCCTCCTCTAGATCTTCTTGCATCAGAGTCTGCATTGAATATAATTCCAGGTAATTCACATGCACAGCAAAGCTTGGGAAGCACTGAGGTAAAAAACATATTATTAATTATATCTCACCTCATCAACTTTTAGACAGGTGGTCTCCACCTTGGCTATAATTAAAATTAAATTATAATCACACAGGGGCTTTTAAAAACTACTGACGCTTGGAGCTTTACCCCAGACCAATGGAAACAGAATCTCTGGGCATCGGTTTTATAAAAATCCATCCAGGTGGTGCTAATGGACTGCCAAGGTTGAGCACAACCGTTTTCAACTCTATTTCTGGCACCATTTTCCCAGTGTTTTTTACATCTGTTGAGAGACAGTTCTCCTTGGGCCTTTTATATTTCTGCATATCTAGATAATTCCAGATGATCTTTTCAAGAATGTTAGAAGAACAAACAACCTTGAAAGATAGACAATATCTCCCTCTGGAGTGAAGGACAGATTTCTTTACTGTCCATTATAATAAAAGTAATGTTCCTTCTAGAGCAAAGGGCAGTTAGGCTCACTGCCTATTATAAAAGATTTGGGGACTTCCGGCTTTAGTGCTGACATATAAAGAACTTGGAAACTCTTTCAACAAGAAATAAGCTGAATATGCTGAAAGTTAATGGCTTTTCTCAGACCTATCAGAGAACTGAACTCCCAAGGCACCTGCCACCCCCAAATCTGGAGAGACAGGCCAACCTTCTGCTCCAGGTACACAGCTGTGATCTGTGTACCTAGAGCAGAAACTGTTAAAGCCATAAGCTGGTAAAAACACTTACATGGTAATTTTGATGCAATTGGAGGCTGAGTGTGAACCTGCTTGAGATTGAGAAACTCCCGGGGGCCTGTAGCCTTAGGGGCTCCCCCGATATGTTTGTGGATCTTACCTCTAGGAACTCCACCAGGTTCTCGTAATGAAGAACCAAGAAAAAATCTCTGGTGTTGCTGGCAGGGTGGAGGAAAGGTAACCATTTTGAAATGCCCAGAGTGTTCTTCATGACAAAGGCCTACTCTGCTAGGAGAAGACTTTACCAGAGCCTTATCTACTTGGGGGAAGGGAAATTATCCAAATCCAGTCCCCTGCGATATTCCTATCTCACCCAAGAGAGGGGGGAAAAAACTAAGAAACACTTGTGAAAGTCACAGCCCAGAGACCTGCTCATCTCATAATCATAAGATGATAGAACATTTTTCTCCCCTCACATCCTACCACCACACCAAGAGGTATAATGAAACTGGATTAAAGCTGAAAGAACTGGAAGATGCTGACTTTCTCAGAGGAGGAGTACTTAGGGAAACCAAAAGACAGCTGGGGAGACAAAACCAAAGACCCCTGAGGAATTGGAAGCCTCTGGCACCAATAACTACAGAAAACATTAAGCACAACCCAACTCCTAGCCAGACTAATACAAAATCTCACACTGAAAGCCTATTTACCTCAGTTTCTATTAGTCAATATATCATGTCCAGCTTTCAAAACAAATTTACAAGGTATATTAAAAGGCAAAACAAAACCCAAAACCAAAATCAAAAACATTGTCTGTAGCTGGGTGTGGTGGCACGTGTCTATAGTCCCAGCTACTCAGCAGGCTGCTGGGGAGGATCACTTGAGCCCAAGAGTTCGAGGCTGCAGTGAGCTATGATAGTACCATTGCGCTCCAGCCTGGGCAACAGAACAAGACTTTGTCTCTGGAGAAACAAAACAAAACAAAGCAAAAGCTATCTGAAGAGAAAAAGAAACCAAACTCAAACATGATACAGATTCTGGAATTATCACACAGGGAATTAAAAATAACAATGATTAGAGCTGAGTGTGGTGGTTCATGCCCAAGTTCCAGCTACTTGGGAGGCTGAGGCAGGAAGATTGCTTGAGCCCAGGAGTTTGAGTCCAGTCTGGGCAACATAGTGAGACCCTGTCTCTAGAAAAAAAGTAAAATAAATAAAAATAAAATAACAATGATTAATGTGTTAAGTGTTCTAAGGGAAAAGACAGACGGGTAATGTAAGCAGCAGAAAGACGGAAACTCTAAGAAAGAATTAAAGGAAAGTGTTATAAATCAGAAACACTGTAACAGAAACAAAGAATGCCTTTGATGGGCTCATTATTGGTAAACCAGAGACAGCCAAGGAAAGCATCAGTGAAGCTGAAGGGGGGAAGAAAACACTTCGCATATTGAAATGCAAAAGAGAAAGGATGAAAAAACCCAGAACAGAACACCCAAGAACTGGAGGACAATTTCAAAAGGTATAATGTACACATAATCAGAATGCCAGAAGGAGAAGAGAGAACAGAGCCAAATAAATATTTGAAGTAATATGTTTGAGAATTTTCCAAAATTAATAGATACCAAACACATATCTATGAAGTTCAGAGAAAACCAAGAAAGATAAATACCAAGAAACTATACCTAGGCATAACATAATTAAACTGAAAAAAAAAAATAATTGAAGTCTTGAAAGAGCCGGAGGGAACACTTTACCACTTTACCAATAGAGAACAAGAATAAAAACCACAGCAGACTTCTGGTCAGAAACTATGCAAGCAAGCAGAAAGTGAAGTGAGGCTGGGCGCGGTGGTTCACGCCTGTAAGCCCAGCACTTTGGGAGGCCGAGGCGGGATGATCACCTGAGGTCAGGGATCTGAGACCAGCCTGGCCAATATGCCGAAACCCCGTCTCTACCAAAAACACAAAAATTAGCTGGGCGTGGTGGTACACGGCTGTAATCCCAGCTACTCAGGAGGCTGAGGCAGGAGAATCGCTTGAACCCAGGAGGTGGAGGTTGCAGTGAGCCAAGATGGTGCCACTGCACCGCTGCACCCCAGCCTGGGTGTCAGAGCAAGACTCTGCTTAAAAAAAAAAAAAAAAAAGAGAAAGAAAAAGAGTGAAGGATAAATATTTTCGCAGACAAATACTAAGGGAATTCATCACCAGCCTATCTGCTCTACAGGAAATGTTAAAAGAACCATTTCAGTGAGTAGGAAAATAGTATAAGTCAGAAATTCAGATCAACATACAGAAAGGGAAGGAGCAGGAATAAATGAAAGTAAAATAACTTATTTTTCTTATTCTTAATTTATCTAAAATATAACTATTTGTTTAAAGCAATAATAGTAGCAATGTATTGTGTGATTATAACATATGGATAAGTGAAATAAATTTCAGCAATGTCATAAGGGGCAGGAGAAAAAAACTGGGAATACTTTGTTACGAGGTACCTGCTCTACATGTGAAGTAGTCTAGTGTTATTTGAAAGTGAACTTTGGCCCGGGGGGTGGTGGCTCATGCCTATAATCCCAACACTTTGGGAGAATGAGGTGGGAGGGATCACCTCAGGTCGGGAGTTCTTACACCAGCCTGACCAACATGGAGAAACCCCGTCTCTACTAAAATATACAAAATTAGCTGGGTGTGGTGGCACATGCAATCCCAGCTACCCTGGACGCTGAGGCAGGAGAATCGCTTGAACCCGGGAGGTGGAGGTTACAGTGAGCTGAGATAGCGGCATTGCACTCCAGCCTGGGCAACAAGAGCGAAACCCTGTCTCAAAAACAAAACAAAACAAAACAAAACAGTGGGGGGGGGGGGGGGGGGAATTGAATCAAAACACTGGCTGAAATTTTTGCCCCGATTTCCCAGCAGACATGAGGTTACAAAGGCAGAATGTCCCGCTCACAGTGGTTGCTCAGCAAACAGCCTTTTGCTTCCTAATACACAGCTTTCAAGGACTGTTAAATTCTGCAACATCTATCACCATGAATTTCAATAAATTTCACTTTTAAAAATCAGATTTTGCCACCCAGAAATATGTGAAAGAAGAGGTACTTATAGAAACAAAAGCATGGTGGTGGCAAGTTTACAAAATAAATTGATGTAAGAACTCTAGGCAGAATTCTTCAGATTTTTTCATCCTGCACCCCTATAATTTTTAAAAAATCTAGCTTGTCACACCCAACATATGTAACTATGTATTTATACATTCTGTACAAATGCCACTGTACTCATATTATATATTTTGTAAAACATAAAATTAAGATAAAAGAATGAGATAAAATATAGCTTATAAGTCTTAATAGCTCCTTCCTTTATCCCCTGGTAGGAATGAATGCCTCACTCTGGAAAGCACTGCATTTCATTGAAAATGCTTCTAATTCTTGACTCTGGTTTACCTTGAGCTCTCTAATAGATCTGAATAATCTCATAAACGAATGCCTGCCTCTTCAGGTAGACCAGGTAGGCAAACTATGGCCCGCAGATCAAATCTAGCCTCCATAGCCTTCAAGCTAAAATGGTTTTTACATTTTTAAACGTAAAAAAGACTCTTTAGGCTGGGCACAGTCGCTCATGCCTGTAACCCCAACACTTTGGGAGGCTGAGGTGGGAGATCCCTTGAGCCCAGGAGTTCAAGACTGGCCTGGACAATGCAGCAAGACCCCGTCTCTATGATTTTTTTTTTTTTTTTTTTTGAGATGGAGTCTTGCTCTGTCACCCAGGCTGGAGTGCAGTGGTGTGATCTCACTCACTGCAAGCTCTGCCTCCCAGGTTCATGCCATTCTTCTGCCTCAGCCTCCCGAGTAGTTGGGACTACAGGCGCCCACCACCACGTCTGGCTAATTTTTTGTATATTTAGTAGAGACGGGGTTTCACCATGTTAGCCAGGATGGTCTCGATCTCCTGACCTCGTGATCTGCCAGCCTTCGCCTCCCTAAGTGCTGGGATTACAGGCATGAGCCACCATGCCCAGCATTTTTTTTTTTTTTTAATTAAAGGAAAAAACAGACTCTTTAGTGAGAACAGTTGCTCTATCTTACCTTCCGGACCCCAAAGACTGAAATACTTATTTTTTGGCCCTTTCCGGAAAAAGTTTGCTGGACCCTGGGCAGGGAAAGCATGTGGGTCACCTTTACCTTTCCTCTAAATGGTGAGGCCTTGGAAAGCTCCACACAGGGCTGTCCAGGTGGCTCTCCAGGCCCAAGGGGCTGGCCTTGGCTGCAGCTGCATCCCTTCCTTGGCCTGTAGGCTACCAACCCACTCTCTCGCTGGGAGCAGGCCCTCAGCCTGTGCTCTTGGGCACCTCATGGTGGTCATTAGCTAAGTCCCAGATGACCAGACACTAGGCACCCACCCAGGGAACCCCCAGCCCCAGCCCACTTCCTCACAGTATCTCTGAGGAGTTTGGCAAGTGACATGTCCTGGCCAGCCATTCCATAGCTCTTACTGCCCTGTGACTGGTAGGGGGTCTGGCCTCTATCCAGAAACCCAGCTGGCAGGGAAGGAGTAGGTGTAGTGTGGTTGAGAGGAAGCCAACTGGGTGCCTGGATGGAGGCAGCCATGTGGCGGAGGGTTGCCCAATAGTCTATCATCAACTTCTGGGCATATATCTGGGCAGGAACATATGTCCTGGGGGAGAGGGAGGCAAGACCTTGGTGTTGGAGGCCTGCATTTGAAGATGACACCAAGGGAGGTAGGTCCCTGGTTGTGGGTGGTGAGAGTGAGGTCCAGTAACTAAACATGGGGAGCAGCTCAGAGCAAAGGTTTAGGAGCTCTGGGCTGACAGAGGCAGAGCTGAGTGGAGCAGGCAAAGGTGAAGGTCCTGGATGCGAAGGTTTGTTCCCTAAGCTTTGGGGAGTCATTGGAATGAATGAGTGAATCAACAAATCAGTCAACAAATAGGTCCTGGGCAGTGGCCTGGCTATGCCAAGAGTTCCTGGGATGATGCAAATGAATATGACACAGCCCCAGCCCACGAAGACTTTGTTTTGTGTTTGCAGATGCCTGTAAAGAATTAGAATCTATGGTGTGTGATGGAGGCAAGAGTCATGATTAGCTAAACTGGGGAGATGTGGTCAGTAGGCTCGGGTTCCCTGCGGTGGGTGGCCCCAGACTGGGATTTTGCATGAGAAAGTAAATTTTGAACCTCTAATCCAGAGCAGCATTAACCTACCTTTTAGGCGTTTCATTGTTTTCTTGGATTTTTAATATTTCATTTCCTGAAAGCACCTGCTTGGCATATTTCTGAAAGGTGGGATAAGGCTGTTTTTTTGTTAATTAAATCGCATTTTGACTGCACTAGGGGAGCTTTCATTTTAAGAAACAGTGGCAACTCTTCTCGATAATCAAAGAATCCTTTTAGAAAGGGAATGATGATGATCCTGCTGTTCTTTTTTTAAAGATTACACTCGATGTATTTATTTTCCTGAAACACCCAACGGGGACTTTTGGAGACTAAAACATAATTTAGTTTGGAAGTTTTGTTTGCGGATATTGGAGCACCTCACTCGATCTCTGGAGACCCCCAGGTGGTCCCCAGCCAGACATGGGAATTAATGCCTTTAACGAGGACGGGTTTCAGGGCTAGAATCAAATTTCCTGCAGTCCCCCCATCACGGTTTGTCGAGTTAACTCCTTCACGTCTTACCTAACTCAGCTCAAATGCTACTGTTTGGCTGGGTGTTTTTAGTTTTAATTTTGTGTATGTGATAAAATATACTTAACATAAAATGTACCATTTTGTTTTTAAGTGTAGAGTTCAGTGGCATTAAGTATACCTACACTGCTATGCAACCATCACCATCATCCATCTCCAGGACTTTTTCCTCTTCCTGAACTGACACTATATCCTCATTAAATAACTTCCCATTTGCCCATTGGCAACCACCATTCTGCTTGCTGTGTCTATGAGCTGGACTACTCTAGGTATTAAATGCCACTTTTACAACTTCTCTTTAATTTAAAGGATTACTCAGCACGTCGTATGAAGAGTCGGAGTTCTACAAGACTTGTTATAAAAAGCAGCAGAGTCCTGCTCCTCGCTTTCTTCCCTGGTCTTGCTCTCTGGCAATAACCACATTGAGTTCTTCTAGCCTTGATGCTCAACATTCATAAGACTAGGTAAAGTGCTTACATTGCTACTTCTTGACTTTTCAGTTTTGGGCATTTTTGATTGATTCTCACTATAAAAAGTAAATTAACTTCCCTGTATTTCCTTTAAAATATGTTTTTTTTTTTTTTTTTTTTTTTTTTGAGATGGAGTCTTGCTCTGTTGCCCTGGCTGGAGTGCAGTGGCGCAATCTCGGCTCACCGCAAGCTCCACCTCCCGGGTTCATGCCATTCTCTTGCCTCAGCATCCCACAAAGCTGCGACTATAGGCGCCCGCCACCATGCCCGGCTAATTTTTTGTGTTTTTAGTAGAGACAGGGTTTCACCATGTTAGCCAGGATGGTCTCGATCTCCTGACCTCGTGATCTGCCAACCTCTGCCTCCCAAAGTGCTAGGATTACAGGTGTGAGCCACCGCGCCCGGCCTAAAATATGTTTTATTGTGAAGTATATCATATGTACAAGATCCTGTATAAAACTTCAGTAGCTGTTAAAAATAAAATTAACAGCCGGGCACAGTGGATCACACCTGTAATCCTAGCACTTTGGGAGGTCAAGGCGGGTGGATCACCCGAGGTCAGGAGTTTGAGACCAGCCTGGCCAACATGGTGAAACCCCATCTCTATTAAAAATACAAAATTAGCCGGGTGTGGTGGCAGGTGCCTGTAATCCCAGCTACTGGGAGGCTGAGGCAGGAGAATCACTTGAACTTGGGAGGCAGAGGTTGCAGTGAGCCAAGATCACACCACTGCACTCCAGCCTGGGCAACAGAGTGAGATTCTGTCTCAAAAAAAAAAAATTAAATTAACACTCTTACCCTATCATTCAGCTTAAGAACAAGAATGCAACATTATTCGAGTAGCCTGCACATGCCCCTCAAATGTACTCCCTTTCCTTTCCTTTTCTAGACAAAACCACTAATCATGCTAATAATTTTCTTTCCTTTCCTTGTAATTACTGCATATGGGCATATTCCTAAACAATATGCTGTTTTGTGGATGTATGTAAATGGAAACACAGTGTGTTCTGACTTGCTTCTTTCGTTCAACATTACGTTTTTTGAGGTTCAACCATGTGGATGCATGGCGCTGTAGTTGACTCCTTTTCTCTGCTCTTTGTATTCCGTTGTATGACATCTCCATTTATTCAGCTAATCTTGTACGTATGTTCTGGTGACATGTGCAAGAGTTTCTCTCTTTTTTTTTTTTTGAGACAGGGTCTCACTCTGTCATCCAGGCTGGAGTACAGCGGTGTGATCACAGCTCACTGCAGCCTCTACCTCCCAGGTGCAGGCCATCCTCCCACCTCAGCCTCCCAAGTAGCTGGGACCACAGGCGCACACCATCACACCTGGATGATTTTAACTTTTGTAGAGATGCGGTCTCACTCTGTCACCCAGGTTGGAGCACAATGGCGTGATGACATTGAGTTTTCTTATTTAAGAATAGAGTATACTGTTAGATTTGTTTGGAATGTTAGCATTTTCCAATAGTTTTATAATTGTCTCCAGGAAGCATGGAGGCCAAAGCAACTCCATCTTGAATGCTAATCTGCCATGTTGACTTCTGGTTGCCCCCAGATCGGGGAAGGCCTCAGGATTTCCAGTTTGTCTGTTGTTCCTTGTGTGGAGTATGTGCTTGCCGTGAATTCTGCCCTGGGGTTGGTACAGCCTTGATGCTATCACCCTTCAACTGTCCTACAAATCCCTTCAGAGTTATCCTGTCCCTGTGGTGTATGGGCCATGGGTCTCGGGGGTAGCGGTGCAGGAATCACCAGCTTGTCTCACCAACACCTGATACACAGACATGACTTCTGCTTCTAAGTCCCTATTAAACGTTTCTTTCTAAAAAACAGATTTGTCGGCCTCTTTCTTGGACCTCTCAGCTTCTTAAGACTTTGGGGGCAGGTTTGCATATACCTGTTTACTTCAGAACAGAGAGGATTGCACATTGCTTGTTAGAATTATTCCTGATTTTTTTTTTTTTAAGAAGGGGTGTCCCGAGTAGCTGAGACCACAGGTGCATGCCACCATGTCTGACTAACTTATTTCTATTTTTTGTAGGGACAGGGTCTCCCTATGTTGCCCGGGCTGGTCTTGAGCTCCTGTCCTCAAGTGATCTTCCCTCCTTGGCCTCCCAAAATGTTGGGATTACAGGCATGAGCCACTGCACCTGGCTATATGCTTTCTTTTATTAGTATTTACCTGGAATATCTTTTTTCCATCCTTGACTTTGAGTCTCTCTTTGTTCTTATGTTTTAAGAGTGCCTCTTGTGAAACCATATAGCTAGTATTTTTTTATTTTTTATTTTTTTTGAGGCAGTCTTGCTCTGTCGTCCAGGCTGGAGTACCGTGGCATGATCTTGGCTCACTGCAACCTCTGCCTCCTGGGTTCAAGCAATTCTCCCACCTCAGCCTCCTGAGTAGCTGGGATTACTCCCACACCATGCCTAGCTAATGTTTGTATTTTTAGTAGAGACTGGGTTTCACCATGTTGGCCAGGCTGGTTTTGAACTTCTGACCTCAGGTGATCCACCCACCTTGGCCTCCTAAAGTGCTGGGATTGCAGGCCTGAGGCACCACGCCTGGCCATATAGCCAGTATTTTAAATAAATCATATTGGTCGTTTTTGTCCTTTATTGAAGAGTTAAATCCATTTACATTTAGTATTATTATTAGGCAAGTTTCTTCTTTTTATGCCCTTTCAATTTGTTCTACTTTGTTTTTTTCTAGGCTCTGGAGTATCTTTATGTTCTACTTTTAAAATTCCTTTTGTAAATCTTTTTTCCTCATCTTTTTCTGGTTTATGTGTCCTCCTTCATCTCTTTTTATCTTTATCCTTTCTGCCTGTTTGAAAGTTGTGTGCACTGGGCCTATTCTTCTAGTTGTTGCTCTAGCTGTTTGAACACGCATATTTACCAAAATCTAAAAAATTGTCAATATCTCTCCGTTCTCCCAACAATTCCAGGACCTTAAGACACTTTAACTCTGACTGACCTGCTTGCAGATAACGTACTATTCTTGTCCAGGACTTAAAACTTTGCTGTTAGATGATGCTGGGAAAAATGTTTCCTGAGATTTCATAACCACAAGTAAGCTCCCCAACGTGAGTCTGTGGTTTAAGTTTATGCTAACTATGCAGTCCAAAAAATTCCTTAAATTATTTAATTTAGAGTGGTCTCAGGTTGGTAGTGTCCCCAGCAACTTACAGAAGTAAATGCAAATCTTCTCTGGAAGAACCCACCTTCAACCCAGGCCTCAAGGGATTCTCACAGATAAATGTTCAAGGAAAATGATTGGTTCACAGATACGTGGCATGAAAGAAAATGCACCATGAGTGAGAACCAGCAGAAAGAATACACAGCAGAAATAGACTTAAAATATCTAGGAATTGTAATTATCTGACACAGAATATAAAATATCTGTCTTATACATTTAAAGAAATAATCAATAAATTCTAAAATAGATAAGAAATTCAAGTCATTTGGGCTTAAATAAAAAAGAAAAAACAAATAGAACTTCCAAAAATAAGAAATGAATATCATATTGTGTTGACTATAAAACGGGATTGATTTTATAAGATGCACCATAATTTTATGTGCCATCAACAATAATGCCGATTGTCATTGCAAGATGCCACCAATTGTAAGATGTATCCTGATTTTAGCAGTGTTAAAAACGTGAAAAAAAAAAAGGTTGCAGAATCAATGAACCTTAGCAATTGAAATGTAAAACTTCACAGATCAATTAAATTGCAGATTAAACTCAGCCAGTGAAAAAATCAGGTAATTGGAATAAAGACACAAATATTTTTACAGATAAATTGTCCAGAATGTAGCCCAGAGAGACCACACAATGGAAATATAGCAGAATGGTTATGAGTCTTGGGGGCTAGAATGAGAAGGTCTAACATCTATCCAGTCAAAAGTTTCAGATGAAGGTAATAGAGAGGAGAAGAGGCAATGTTTAAAAATATAATGGCTGAGAAATTTGGAAAATAATGGAAAGCGAGTGACACTCAGATAGAGGAATTCAAATGATTCTCAAGCAAGACAAAACAAACAAAATTTCCATACCTGGACATATGATGGTGCATCTGAAGAATATATGATAATAAAACTGTGGACCATCAAAAGCCAAGAGAAGATCTTCAAAGAAACCAGGAACAAAGAGAGGTCACCTTCCGAAGAACAGTGAGTCAACAACTGATTACCTTTTAGCAGCAAAAATGGAATCAGAAGACTGTGGGATAATATTTTCAATGTGTTGAAAGGAAAACAGTAATCAGCTTAGAATTTCTATCCCAAAAAACCCTTTCAAGAATGAGAGCAAAATAATTTTTTCTTTCTTTCTTTCTTTTTCTTTCTTTCTTTCTTTCTTTCTTTCTTTCTTTCTTTCTTTCTTTCTTTCTTTCTTTCTTTCTTTCT
>NW_016806197.1:2956836-2962931 GCF_001698545.2 Rhinopithecus bieti
TCCTTCCTTCCTTGCTTCCTTCCTTCCTTCCTTCCTTCCTTCCTTCCTTCCTTCCTCCCTCCCTCCCTCCCTCCCTTCCTTCCTTCTTTCTTTTTTCTCTTTCTTTTCTTTTTTTTTTTGAGATAGGTTTTTGTTCTGTCACCCAGGCTGGAGTATGGTTCACTGCAGCCTCAAAGTCCTGGGTTCAATCGATCTTCTTGCTTGCTTCCCGAGTAGCTAGGACTACAGATGCATGCCTCACCATGCCCAGCTAATTTTATTTTATTTTTGCAGAGATGGGGTCTCCCTGACTTGCCCAGGCTGGTCTTGGACTCCTGGACTCAAGTGAACTCCTGGGTTCCTCCTGCCTTGGCCTCCCAAAGGACTGGGATTACAGGGTGAGCTGCTACACCTGGCCAAGAATTTTCAAATAAGTAAAAACAGAAACCTTCACTAAAGGAAGGTTTGGAAAGATAGATTTGAAGCAGAGGGAAGATGATTCTAGATGCATGGTACATGCATCCAGTAGGAAAATCAAGAACACCAGCATTCTGAGAAGTTCTCTGAGGCAAAGCTTGCTTACCTCTTTGGTGTCTGTCTGGCTTTTCCTCCTTTTGGGGATCTGTAGATTCTTATATTTGTGCCAACCCAGCGATGGCTTTAAAAAAGTTGTTACTCAAAATATTTTATCCTGCATTTGAGTTCTTTCATTTGGGCAGGATTGCTTAGGTATCTAACCTACCCACCTGCAGGAAATAAAAATCCTCCAATAAAATTTCTAATTTAGGGAAACTCTTCTTCAGTCTATATGGAGCCCATGTTACCCGTCCTCATGGTACAATGTGCCTTTCCCTTGTAGCACAAACACCAGCTACAGTTTTACACTTATGTGGAGTGAGATGGGCTCCAATCACCAGTTTATCTGCATGCTATTTAAATTAATTGTCTACTTACCCCTTTAGAAATTTAAGGGCCAGATATGTGTTGCTTTCTATTTTGCTTCCAGATTTTAGCAAGTGCCTGGAAAATAGTAGGTATTCAGTGGACATTTACTGAGCAAATGATTAGGCGAGTAATTAATTATGAGTGAAAAGCCAACCTGAGGTATTAGGTCAAGCATAGCTATGTGTCTCTGCTTCAAATCCAGCCATAAGCTGATAATTGCAGTTCATAAGCATGATAATTGGGTGCTCATGCATGCGTGTGTGAGATGTTTCACCCTCAAACCTTGTTACGATATCAGCACATTACCCGTCCAACGTGAACTTAGAGGAAGCAAAATCAAAAACAAATCCAGCCATTGGAGACGGTGCTTTCAGTGTTGGCGAATTCCCAGAGAACTCTGCTGTCCAATGTGGTAGCCATTAGCCACATGTGGCTATTTAAATTTTATTTAAATTAATTACAGTTAAATACAACTCCAAAATCAGTATTCAATCACACTAGCCACATTTCAAGTAGGCTATCCTACTGGGGGGTGTGGACATAGAACATTTCCATTATCACAGAAAGTTCTATTGGAAGCTGTGTCATAGAATTCTCAAAAATTCCTAACTGCTTTTCTCTCTTTCTTTTGCTCTTATTCTTTCTCTCTCACTCTCTCTCTCTTTTCCCACCCTTAAGCCAAGTACAAGGATAGTTGTCTCATTATTGGTGGCTTAAAATGATGTTTTTGAACAAGAAGACGCTGGGTACTTTTGGTGACTAGCACTATCTCTGTTTATTTCCTTTTAAACTCCTGAGCTATGGTTTAGCAATACACCCTTTTATCTCCATTGCTACTGAAGCTGAATGTTACTTGGGTGGAAAGCATAACTGCTTTCTTTTCTACGTCCTTAAACCCTTTGCTAATATTACTGTTTGAGAGTCCCCAAAGCCAGGGTTCTAGGAGAGTTTGGCATGTCTGAACAGCTGAACTACAAAATAATGGAGTAGGGCAGGTTGGTGGGGGAGCAGGGCGTTCTGTCGATAAAAGAGCTGCCTTCTCTGGACACATAGCCAGTTAATTGGCCATTCTGAGATACTATGGATGGGGAGAGGGGCTTCTGAGAATCGCCGGTGACAGTTAAGTGGCCTATTGTTGACGTCCTCTGCTGAAACGACTTGGTTGGATTCAGCCTCTGCCTTCCCCCACCCCCTGTGGATTTTCTGTTAGATTCATCATTTGCCATTCAGGCATCATCTTTCGCTTTCTCCTTCCAAGATGACTGCTTTGTGTCCTGGCCCCTGCTTTACTCCTGCTATTCCCAGACTATAAAGGGAACTGTGTGGGGCTTCAGCAGGACTGAGAAATTGACTCTGCTGTCTGTTGGGAACTATAATAACGACTGCGGTGACCTTCATGTCTAGTAGAAAGCCCACGATCTGTGCTAGCACAATGATGACCACCTGAAGACAGAGAAAAGGGAATCTTGATTGAATTCCTTCTCATACAATATATAGTTATTTCCTTTGTTCTCCTCTCCATTCTCTTCTCTTCCCCTTCTCCCCATTGCCACTGGAGGACTGATCTCAAATGTGGCTGTGACTAAAAGTTAATGCCTTTGAAATAATAATACATTGCATTTTGCAGGCTTTACCAAGCCAGTTCACTCAAGTTGCCTCATCTGTACCCCTCCAAACCCTGTGAGGTAGGGAGGGGAGGTATGATTTACCCCATTTGATGGATGAGTAAACTGAGATTTAGAGAGTAGGGCAGCTGCCCCAGATATTTTAGATGGGAAGTGAGCACCCAGTCTCTGTCTCTAAGCCCAGTGGTCTTTCAATGGCGTCCACACCCTTATGTGTAAGGAGGATATGGCCCAGGGAAAGCATGAGTGGGCTAGGAGAGAAGAAGAGCAAAAGAGAGGATGCTATAGAGGAGGGAGGAAAGGAGGGTGTCCCAGGGCTGCTGGCTACTCTGGTCTTTCTCCAGAGCTGGAGGCTTTGACGCTCACGAGGCGCTGCCCTGGCAAACCTCCTGAGAGAAAAGAAAAGCTAAGGGCCTGTCTTCCTCCTTCTCTCTTCCCTCTCCCTTTCCCAGGAGAGGATGTGCTGGGTTGGGGCAGGGCAGCCCTAGCTCTCCCAAGGCCTGGCATGTGGGAGCCACATGCTGGGTGCCCCAGACAGCCTAATGCTCATTCTCAAGCTGGACCTTCCAGCCTCTAGGTGCTGTGCTGTCCTGAAGCCCAGTCCATGGTGCCCAAGGAAAGCCCCTGAAGCTCACCAGGAGGAAGACGCATGCAGGGCACTCCCGGAGGAGGGACGTGCCCTGGGCCATCCCCCATGGACAGGCGGACACTCCTGGTCTTCAGCTTTATCCTGGCAGCAGCTTTGGGCCAAATGAATTTCACAGGGTGAGTGGCTGCTCCGCAGCGGGAGGGAGGACTGGTTGGGAGGAGGGGACTGGATGTCCCAGCAGGAGGTGGCTGCCCCACTGGTGCCTGATCAAGGCGGAGAGTCAGGATGTGGGTTCCTGCCCTGAACCCACTTCCAGCTTCGCAGCCTCCCACTCTCATGCTCCGGGGCTGGCTCGTTGGTGGTCCTCCCCAAATCCAGAGTTCTTAATCCAGAGTCCAGGAGGAAACCCCTGGGGCTACAAGAATCCCCTGAAACCACATGCAACAGTTTTCCTATACAACAGGGGCTTCTTCAGGGAGGAAGCATGCATAGCTTTCCTCTGATTCTCAGAGAAGTTGGAGCCCCCACAAGACTATGTACCTCTACCAAAAATGGATGTGGGTGTCGTCCTCCTTTGAATGACAGGAAGTTCTAGTATTACACACCAGGCCCTCTGTGGATGTACTTTGAGTCTCCCCAAGGTCCGTAGGTGAGGTGGATGCCCCACCACGCTCCACAGTAGAGAAGGGGAGACACAGCAAGCGTAGAGAGGGGGTTCCTCACCCACGGTCTCAGAGCCAGCCTGTGAGGGCAGCAACCCCATCCCAGGTGTCACACCCCAGAGCCCACACCACAGGCCTCTTGGTTACGCCACCTCCCACCCACCTCCATCGGGAAGGGAAGGAGCTCAGCTTCCTCCATGTCAGGTGGGGTGCGGTTATCTGATCTCACCTTCCGGGCATTGAGACAGACTATGGCCTTGGAGCCCCCACGCGAAGAGCCCTTGGGGTCACCACTGGTCCCCCCAGCCCCTGTGTTCCTTTCATTCCTTTCGTTTGACACACTGCCCCCGTCCCCATTCCTTTCCCTTCCTTCTTCCCCTGGCTTGGTCTTCAGTCCAGCAGTAGCACTGACAGGCTTTATTTAGCCCCTGAAGTGGTCTGTCCTTGGGGCTGGAGAGCTCACTGGCTCTAGGCTGAAGGACCATGTGCTTCTCAGAGCTGCCTGCGAGTCCTGGCTGCTCAGGGCTCCTTCAGCCTCCACTCGGGCGGTGCCTCCCGGCCTTCCCGCTCTGCCTTCAGCGGGGCCTCTACTCCATTCTGCCCCTTCCAAGTGACACAGCCTTCCAGGGATCCTTCTCCGCAGCTTCCTCCGCCCCTCCCTGTGTTTTTCTAGGGACCAGGTTCTTCGAGTCCTGGCCAAAGACGAGAAGCAGCTTTCACTTCTCAGGGATCTGGAGGGCCTGAAGCCCCAGAAGGTGAGGACTCCTCAGGCTTGAGGACACCCCCCACTCCCTCCGCAGTGGCTCATACCTTCAGCTCCTTGTCCTGCCCCCCTTTACCCCAAACCTGCCCTCCTGAGGTCCCTGCAAAGAGCACAGACCTGTGGGAAATCACATGTGGCTCCTCTTCAGGAAAACTCAGGGACACTTGCCCAGAAATTTGGGCTGCCTTTTTAGGGCGTGTCTCCTCTAGCTACCCACTCTCTCCTGGATAGGGAGCTGCTACACAACCTGTCAGGGCACTGATCTCCAAACGGCAGGAATTTCCTAAAGCCACACGGATGGCGGGGGGAGGGGGAGGGAACACAGTGTCTCTGGGTGGGATGCCACGTCGCGTGGAGATTGGACACGTTGGCCTCCCAAGTGAAATAGCTTAGCTTGGCAAACCTGTATCTTATCTGAGTTTGTCCCTGTCAGCCTGAGCATCTTTTCTGAGAACACTTGTCCTCTGCAGGTTTTCACAATGGAAAACATTTCTGTTGACTTTGACTGTTACATAGAAGGGTTTTGTTAGGGGGCCATTGGAACCACCAGATATTTCTGGATGTGGTCAAAGCCCTTGCTCCTACTTGTCTGAGTGTCCCGTCGACTGGGACTCATGATGTTTTATGATCATTCTCTCCATTTTACTAATTGAAAAATAGGTGTCGCAAAAGGCTGACCTAGGGACACAGATCCGGCCTCTCCTACTTCTGTGGGGATGGGAGCAATGACGCTTCCCTTTCCTGACCAGGGTTCTTGTCCGTGTTCATGTCCCAGATGATGGGTGGCCTCATCCTGAGGACTCTTTAGGACTCTTTAGGTTCTCTGGATCCAGGCGAAGTTGCAGTGAGTGTGAGTGAGGTGTGGAGGTGACAGGGCTTGAAATTAGGGAAAGAACCTCAGTGCCTTGGGGATTTTGTTTGTCGCAGTCTTTCCGCTCAGCCTTAGGGTTTCATTATGGAACTGGGGCCCTTTTAAGTGTATGGCAGTCCCTCCTGATTGACAGTCAACCTAAAACATTACATGGAAAATTTCAGAAAGAAAAAACTCATAAGTTTTAACTTGCAAACTGTTCTGAGTAGTGTGATGAAGTCTCGCACCTGCGCGCTGTCCAGGCTCCCCTCCGTGAGTCACTTAGTGACCATTTCGGTCATCAGACCGACTGTCGCTGTGTCACAGTGCTTCTGTTCGTCTAACCCTTATTCGACTTAGTAATGGCCCCAAAGTGTAAGGGTAGTGATGCTGGCATTTGTTCTAATTGCTCTATTTTATTATTAGTTACTGTTTTTAATCTCTAACTATGCCTATTTTATAAGTTAGGGCCAGGTGCGGTGGCTCATGCCTGCAATCCCAGCACTTTGGGAGGCCAAGGTGGGCAGATATTCTGAGGTCAGGAGTTCAAAACCAGCCTGGCCGACATGGCGAAATCCCCGTCTCTACTAAAAATAGAAAAATTAGCCAGGCGTGGTGGCACGCACCTATAGTCCCAGCTACTCAGGAGGCTGAGGTAGGAGAATGGCTTGAACCTGGGANG
>NW_016806197.1:2963090-2971549 GCF_001698545.2 Rhinopithecus bieti
GAAAGAGGTAGAATCAGTACAAGTTGGAAGGTAGAAAAAAAATGAGAAGTAATCTAGGCATACTAATGTCTTCTTTTCTCATTGTTTAAAGCTAATGAATCAAGTAATGGAGGTATGAGTTTAACTTACATTTTATAAATAATTAATAGTAACACTAGACCAACTAATAAAAATTGTACAAACAGCTAAAGTTGGGGAATAAAACAGAGGAGAGGGAAGGGAGCTGAGAAAAGGGAACATTCTAATTTTTAAATTTTTAATATGGATAGTCAATAGATACTGTCTCAGTTGATTATATATATATATGTAAGTTAAACTTTATTATAGGTCTGTCAAAAACATGGAGTGAATAAAATCTAGTATTTAATAGCACAACAGGGTGACTATAGTCAATAATAATTTAATTGTGTATTTTAAAATAACTAAAAGAGTGTACTTGGAGTACTTGGATTGTCTGTAACACAAAGAATACGTGCTTGAGTGACAGATACCTCATTTGCCCTGATGTGATCATTACATATTGTATACCTGTATCAAAATATCCCATATACCCCAGAAATATATACACCTAATATGTACCCACAAAAATTAAAAATGACAAAAAACCTGTATCCCAAGTCTGTATGTATAGGAAAGAGCATAGTCTATATAGGATTCAGTACTATCTGCTGTTTCAGGCATCCGCTGGGAGGTCTTGGGACATCACACCCCCGTCCCCATCTCCTACGTAGAAAAAAGGTCTCTACTGGCTGAGAGATTCTTTGGCTCTCTGGGGTCACCTACAGGATTGTGTGGAAGGACATGGAGTAATGCAGCTGTCTCTCTTTCCTTGGTGAACAAGGTGGACTTCTGGCGTGGCCCAGCCAGGCCCAGCCTCCCCGTGGATATGAGAGTTCCTTTCTCCGAACTGAAAGACATCAAAGCTTATCTGGAGTCCCATGGTCTTGCTTACAGCATCATGATAAAGGACATCCAGGTGAGGCCCTGCCCCAGCAAGGGCTCTGCCTTCTGCCTTCCTTTCTGGTTGGGGCCCAATATGGAGGAGATGTTCTCGGGGCTAAAAGTGGACATGTGGTTTCTGGGTCTCCATCGGTGTGTTTGTGAACATGCTGTGGAAGGCAGTGAGCCACACGCTTCTCAGAATCTGAAGCTAGGACAGAGTTCATGGGGGAAGCACTCACAGTGTGGGAGTGGAGAGGACGCCTGTGATGAGTCCTCCTGGGGAGGGATTTGCAGCAATAAACAGCAAAGGCGCCGGGAGAAGGGAGACAGGAGGATGTAGCTGGGGTCTTCCCAGGGGCACCGTGGGAAGGTGCCTCTGGATAACTTCTTCCTTTGCTTATCTGACCACTCCCTCCTGTTCCCGCTGTGTCTCAGCCATCCAATGCCTGGGGGAACGGCTTTACTTCAGAGGATTGGGAAATGGTGAAAGAAGCAGAGAGATCACTGGTGTGGTTGCCTTCCCCTGACCTCCACCGCATGGCTCTCTGCACAGGGCATCTCCCCCAGGCAGGATTCTCCCAGAGGAACCACTTTGGGAGAGCAGAACCGCTCTTGGGTAGGACAAAGGTAGCCTTCATCCTGGACACCCCAGTCTCCCTGCTGCTTTCCCTGAGTCTTTTCTGAACATCATGAAATTCTGTTTCAATTGTTCTATTTGCCAGGATATCTTAAAGAGCCCCTGAAAGGTGCTGGCAGCACAGCCTCCTTCCTAGAGATCTCTGTGGGTACCACTGATTGGTTAAGCCTCCCTGGCTGCATCTTTCTGCAGCAGCTGCTGCTGGCCGTGTACCTGTGGAAGTGTATCCATAAAGATTCATTCCCAACCTTGTTGTACGGTGCTAATCTCCCGTAAGGGCTCCGAGTGTGGGAACACAGAGCCTCCCGGAGCACACACACTTGACACTGTATGTCAGAGGATCAACGCATCAGGCAGCATTCCGTTCCCATGCGAGCGCAGGGCTGGGGCACTTTGGTCCTTTCAAAGACCTTTATCCCTCATCAGGCACATCTGTTTCCCGCTCAACATGTGGGAGTGGGATATTTCTCTAATGAAATCCCCCACAAGCAAAAATGGGGAAACTCCCACAGACAAAAGAGGCTACCACATCAAAAGAAATAGAACTGAATTCTCATTTTTAGCCCAGGCCTCTATTTTGAAGTTTCCATTTCCCTGGTTCAGCCCTACCCTGGGAGCTCCACAGCATTTGGCAAACAGACACACAGAGGTCTCTAAAAACTTTCTGTTGATTTCTGCACATCAGGGACTGCCCCAGAGTCCCCTCTGAGCCTCCCCCACTGGCTTTAGCCTGTCCTCTCCCCACATCCGCAGCCCCGAGTCCCTCTAGGGCTTTGCCCTCCCTTTCAGGAAAATGCTCTGACCTCTTAGCCTTGATCCAGCCAGGCAGGATTTTCACCAACTCGCTCTTCCTGCAGGGATCAAGCGCTTACTGCCATACTTGAGATCATATTTTGGCTGAGAGGGAGCTGGGGGTGGGGGTGGCTGGTGTGTTGATGTGTTGAGGGATTGATGATGGGGAGGGGTCCAGGAGGAGGGAAGCTGAGATTTGCTAACAGGACTGAAAGGGCTTTACACCCCTCAGGTTGTTGGCGTCCAGTCTTGTATTTCAGATACAGAGGCACAGGCGTGATTTTCTCCCTGTCTTCTGGATCCCCTCAGCCAAGTACTTGGCAATGTCCCCTGCAGGGTGGGCCCTTGGTGGTTGTCTGCCGAATGACTTGCTCAGTTGGGGAGCTCAGGACAGGCACGACCTTATTCACATGTGGGTCTTTGTTTCTCTGGCCCCCTCCCCTCAGCCAAGGTTCAGCTCCATGCTCTGTATCCATCTTCCTACCCCAGCACCCACCATAGGACTTGCTGCTTCATTAGGGCTTGATACATGTCAGTGGAACCAATGGACATTCATTAGGAGGAGGAAAGGAAAGAGGAGTGGTGGTGTTTGGCGGCTAGGACCAGGCTGGAAAACCTCGATGCTGGTTTTCACTTTGGCCAGAGGCAGGGGAGATTTTGGAATCTTTCCCTCCCTCTGCCCTGTGATCAGAGGGATGCTTGAGAAACGTCAGGCAGGGCCATTCATTCCACTCACAGACACAGAGAGCCCTACTGTGTGCTGCGCATTGGGCAAGGAGCTGGAAACACAGAGATGAAAAACCTGTCCCTGTATCCAGGAGAGCCGGAGGGTCGCGGGGGCCAGGGATGGAGGGGAGTAAGCCGGTGGTTACAATGGAGTGGATGAGGGGCTGATGGAGTGAGGGCGGTTGCTATGGGAGCGCATACAAGAGGCACTGCACGCTGCGCTTCTGAGAAGGCGGTAATTATGGTGCGCTGAAGAGCAGGTAAGGGGGGCTGGCCAGAGGAAGGGGGGCCCCCACCCCGATTGGCGATGAAGCCAGACCCCATCGCAAAGAGTGCCCTCCACCATGTGACAAGGTCAGGATTTTATCCCGAAAACTAGGGAGGAGTCACCGGAGGTGCTTTGACATGATCAGATTTGCATTTCAGAAAAACCACCCTGACAGTGACAGTGTTGAGTTGGGGACAGGGCCAGGGAGAGACTGACAGGCAGGAGGGTGGTGAGGAAATTGCAGTGGGCCAGGCAAGAAATTATCTGATTCCGAGCGAGCTCTATTTGCATTTAATTGTTCTTCACCTCCTCGTTCTTTTCAGCCCTTTGGTTTTTTTTTTTTTCCCCTAGGATGAGTCACCATGGAAAAGCTTCACTTGAGCAATCAGCTCTGTGGCTTTTAATGGCTTTTTTTCTGATTACAAAATTAATAAATATTCATGTTAGATAATTTGGAAAATAGTGGAAAGCACAAGGAGAAAACAAAAATCACTCATGCTCTGACCATCCAGAGTAGAATACAATTGGGTGTAAATATTGCTTTGCCAATTTCCCTCGCCCTAGTGGATCACTCTCATCACCATGCAATTAGAGTTATTTCTCCCATTTACAAAAACCCTCTCTTGATCCCTTCCCTCTCCCCTCCAGCCATCACCCCATTTTTATGCTTCCCCATAGAGTGAAACTCCTGAAAATACTGACTTTCCCTGTCATCTCCATCCCTTTCCGCCGGCAGGCTGCCTATCCCCTCACTTCACCAAAGCTTCCCTCGACAAAGTCACTCACAACTTCCAAATCCAACCCAGTGGCCAACTCTCAATGTTCCTCTTCCAACAGCACAACTGGTGGCTCTCTGCTTCCTGGAGTCTGTCTCTTCTCCTGGCATCCAGGACTTCTGTGTTCTGTCTCCAGGCAGCACCTCCTCTCCTGGATCCAACTGCCTACTCAGTGTTTCCACCTGGGGGTCCAGTGGGCATCTCCAACTTTCCAGGTCCAGACCAAGTTCCCCTGGCCCTTCATCAGTGCCTCCACAGCCCTCTCTATCTCAGGAAATGGCAACACCATCCTTCCAGTCACTCAGACCAGAAGCTGGGAGACATTCTTGACCCCTTCCTCAAACCCCCATCAACAACAGATTTATCGCTGTCTTCAGGATGGATCTTAGCACATCCCCACCACCCCCTAGGGCCCATGCGCCATCTCGTCGCTCATCTGGGTTCTTCCATTCGCTTTCTAACTGCTTTCCCCACTTCCCCACCTTGACTCCTTATTACCTAGTCTCTAAACAGCAGCCAGAAGGGTCCTTTAAAACTATTGCAAATTCAAGCATGTTGTTCCTCTGCTTAAAATCCAACTAATTTGGAGTAAAAGCCAAAGCCCTTGCAATGGTCGTAAGGCTTTCTTTTCGTTTTATTTTATTTACTTATTTTGAGACAAGATCTCGCTCTGTCATCCAGGCTGAAGTGCAGTGGCACAACCATGGCTCACTGTAGCCTCGAACTCCCAGGCTCACTCCATCCTCTTGCCTCAGGCTCCTAAGTAGCTGGGACTATAGGACCACATCACCACACCCAGCTAATTTTTCTATTTTTTGTAGAGATGGGGTCTGACTATGTTGCCCAAGCTGGTCTTGAACTCCTGGGCTCAGGCAACCTGCCAACTTCGACCTCCCAAAGTGCTGAAATTACAGGTGTGAGCCACCACACCAGACTGCTCATCTTGTTTTAAACTGTACCCTTCTTCTTCCCCACTTCCCCAACTTCCTCTTTCCTTCCCATTTCACTCTTCTTGACATTTACCATTTTCTCATTGCCTATATAATTTAATTCTTTACTTTTTTAAATTATTATCTTGCTAGCTGAAGAGTACAGTTTTTATTTGTTTGTTTTGTTTTTGAGACAGAGTCTCACTCCATCACCCAGGATGGAGTACAGTGGCATGATCTCGGCTCATGCCTCCACCTCCCAGGCTCAATCAACTCTCATGCCTCAGCCTCCTGAGTAGCCTGGCTTACAGGCACACACCACCACTCCTGGCTAATTTTTGTATTATTATTATTATTATTATTATTATTATTTAAGTAGAGACAGGGTTTCACCATGTTGGCCAGGCTGTTCCCAAACTCCTGGCCTCAAGTGATCCACCTGCCTCAATCTCCCAAAGTGTTGGGATTACAGGCATGAACCACCAGAGTTTTTTTTTTTTTTTTTTTTTAGATGGGGTCTTGCTATGTTGCCCAGGGTAGAGTTCAGTGGCTGTTCACAGGGACAGTCATAGCTCACTGCAGCCTTGAACGCCTGGGCTCAAGAGATCCTCCTGCCTCAGCCTCCTGAATGGCTGGGACTGCACGTGTGCACCACCATGCCTGGCTTGAACAGCAGAGTTTTAAAGGTAGAAATGCTGTTGGCTGGTCTGAGGGTGAGTGGCAGCTCCAGAGAAGAGAAGAAGACAACAGGGAAGATTGCAGGAGAAGCCAGGGAAGACAGGAGCAGTGATGGGCAAGACCCTGGGAGAGGCAGAGCCTGGCTGCATCATGGGGGTAGGGACAGAAGAGGACCCAGGCCCCTCTGTCGGGCCACATGAAAGGCAGGTGCTGACTGACTCACCCAGATGACCATTAATGGGGGCTTTCTGCCTTCCAAGTCCTACAGAAGCTATCCTACCTCTGGAGAACCCAGACTTCCTGGTCATGCCTTGTAATGCTCCCTCACAAAGCCCTGGAGTCATCCCAAAATTATTATCATCCTCCTTGTCATTATCACCCTCCTCCTCCTCATCATAGCTAACATTCACCAGCAGTTACTACATGCCTGGCAAAAGTCTAAGCATTTAGCATGTATTAGCCCTTCTAATCCTCATGAGAACATTGGTGTGTGTGTGTGCGTGTGTGTGTGTGTGTGTATGTGTGTGTGTGTGTCTGTGTGTGAGATGGAGTCTTGCTCTGTCGCCCAGACTGGGGTGCAGTGACTCAACCACCGCTCACTGCAACCTCTGCCTCCTGGGTTCAAGCAATTCTCCTGCCTCAGTCTCCTGAGTAGCTGGAATTACAGGTGCCTGCCACCACACCCGGCTAATTTTTGTATTTTTAGTAGAAAGAGGGTTTCGCCATGTTGGCAAAGCCAGTCTTGAGCTCCTGGCCTCAAGTGATCCGCCTGCTTCAGCCTCCCAAAGTGCTGGGATTACAAGTGTCAGCCACTGCACCTGGCCCTCATGAGAACATTTTAAAGTATATGCTAAAGTATGTGATAACATGACCTCCATTTTACAAAGGGGAAACTGAGGCACAGAGAAGTTAGTAATTTGATGGAGTTGGTGGCAGGATCAGGGTTTAACCTAGCTCCTGCACCCTCAGACTCCACTCTCAAGCCACCTGTCCCCTCAGCGGTCATCATTGTTGTCCGTGTGGTGTTTTAACTTTGCCTTTTAGACAGGGAAGCCTTGTGGTTTGGCCTTGACCTCTGAGGGAGTCCATTCTGAAAACATCAGATCGGCAGCCTCCCCCCACGTCCAGTGCCACAGGACTGGATTTGCTACTGGCCACGTAGCTGCTACTGCAGATGTTAGGCTTGGAAGAGAAGGCCAGGAACTGGGGAGGAGAGGCAGCAGCTGCTGTCCCAGAGCCCCCAGCCCACTCTATTTTCAGTAGCTGTGTCCATTTTGCATCTGTGGCTGGGGTTGGGCTGTGAGAGATCCTGCTCTCACAGGAACTGGGGCCCCACTGCCTCCTCCCCTGCCCAACCCGGGAGGGCTGTTCTTCCCTTAGGGCCCCCATCCTTCCTGACTCATCGTAAATTAATTCACACTGAGGTATTGCTTTCCCTGTCAGGTTATGGCTTCCAGGGAGGCAGATGGCTTTTACTTCTGAGTTGGTTGGTTTCTTTGTTTTGTTATTTTTTCCTGAGAAGCCTGACAGGGCTGTCATTAGGCATTCCTCAGCCTGTGGCCAGACCGCATTCTTTGGTCACCCATCCCCTTCCCTCAGTCCCAGGAATGGAGCAAACGCTGGTGCATTTTCCAGGCCAAGGCAGATTCCTGTTCCTGGAAGTGGGGCCAGCTGTGAGGCCTGAGAATTTCCAGTTTGAAAGAGGGTGTCACCTCCATTCACAAGGCTGTGAGGGTGTCTGGAAAGTTATTTGCAGTTTGGTGGTAACTTCCCATTTGCCTCCAAGCTCTTATGTGGAACAAAGGACAGTCTCCTGGGTCCTGTCTTCCTGTGGGTGTCCCAGGCTGTGTGGGGAGAATTGGGTCCTCTAGTCCTTTTTTTCCTGATTTCTCCTCCCTGTCCTCCACTTTCACCCCCACTTCAGGCTTCCACCAGATCCTTGGAATCCCTTTGCCTTGTCCTCAAGGCTGGCAGGCTGTTCTCTTCCTTGCAGCTGCTCGTCACAGCTGATGGCACCAGGCACACATTGGTCATGGTAGGCTGTTGTGATTTGGGTCGGCTTCCTGAGAAGACAAATTTCTTTTGTTAGAGCTTCCCAGAAGTGTTTGCAAAGGGCCAGAGAGGCCCCGGGCTCCTCCGGCCATGTCTAACTTACCCAGCAATCCCGGCTTTGCCCCTGGCCAGCCAGTGCAGCTGGAAAATATCACAACTGTAATTGCCTTGCATGGAGTCGGTGCTTAAAAGTAAAGTGAGCCCCAAACATCAATTTCCAGTCCCATTTTGAAATCTATGAACCTGAGCGTTGTGAGCAAGCCGACTAGGCCTCGGGGATGAGTGAGTCATTAGGCATTGCCTCATCTGTGGCAGGTGGGGCGGGGAGGCTGCTCTTCCTGACCGGGGTGGAAGATGCCACAGTAGCCATTAGGGCTTTTGGTTTTGCTATTGCTTATTCATCTAAAAGTTCTGGGCTGAGGCGGGTGCATCACCTGAGGTTGGGAGTTCGAGACCAGCCTGACCAACATGGAGAAACCCTGTTTCTACTAAAAATACAAAAAATTAGCCAGGCGTGGTGGTGCATGCCTGTAATCCCAGCTACTGGGGAGGCAAAGGCAGAAGAATAGCCTGAACCTGGGAGGCAGAGGGTGCGGTGAGCCGAGATCACGCCACTGCACTCCAGCCTGGCCAACAAGAGAGAAACTCTGTCTCAAAAA
>NW_016806197.1:2971826-3069649 GCF_001698545.2 Rhinopithecus bieti
AAAAAAAAAAAAAAAAAAAGTTCTTACTTATTGAAGTAGTATAAGCACATTGCCAAAATGTGAAAATAAAGGATAGAAAAAATTTACTTCAAATCCACCTTCTTCTATCTTAGCAGGCATTGTGAACATTTTGGTTTATATTTTTGGCATTTTAGTGTCTTAGGTTCTTGGGTTCTTCTCAGGGGTCCTTGATTTTTCATTATCATAAAAAACTTTCAAATTGCAAGAATGGAGTTTTCAGCTGTTGTTAACATTTGCATGCTCTTTCTGTCCACACACATATCGACACACACAGACATAAACATATCTGTGTATGTGTGTGTTTTTGTGCATGCGTGCGTATGTGTGTGTTTAGAAATAGGGTGTTGCTCTGTTGTCCAGGCTGGAGTACAGTGGTACAATCATAACTCACTCTCAATCATAGCTCACTCTAGCCTCCAACTCCCAGGCTCAAGCAGTCCTCCTGCCTCAGCTTAAGTAGCTGGGACTATAGGAATGCGTCCCCAAGCCTGGCTAATTTTTTAATTTTAATTTTTTGTAGAGATGGGGTCTTGCTTTGTTGCCCAGGCTGGTCTCAAACTTCTGGGCTCCAGCAATCCTCCTGCCTTGGACTCCCAAAGTGCTGGGTTTACAGGTGTAAGCCACCATGCCCAACCTGCATGTGTATTATTACTGTTGGCCTTTAGTTTTGATAGTTGGCCTTAAGGAACCCCAGGGTATGGACTAAAATGCCTGGTTCTTGTCTCACCTCTGCCACTTGTTATCTTTGCTTTTATGTCCCTTTACCACTCCAATCTGCTTTAGCTCTAAAACACAAATAGCTCATTTCTGTTCTGTTATCAGGTCATCTGACCAGATCAAGTGAGATCATGAAGATGAAGCTTGGTTAACTAAGGCTCTAGCCCCCAAATAAGTCATCGGCAAGACTTAGTTGTGGCTCAGTGCTGCAAACAAAGGGCAATTTGGGTTAATGAAGATGCTTTCCCGGCATCTTCAGTGGCAGAGGACCTGAGTACCTCCCACACTGGACAGTCTGTGCCGAATCCTGGGGTGTCTTGGCTTCTGGATGCCATTATAAGGGCATGAGCTTGGGTGAAGGACACTAGCTCATCTCACTGTGACCCAAGCAGGGAAAAATGTCTCAAGATTTTTGAGACATTTGAAATGTAGGTGGTCTGAGCAGTGAGTGAGTGATTAACCCAGCCAGGTATTATACTGCCCTCTGTATGGGCAGCGGGAAGTACCATGTAAGACTTGAATGCTAACTCCACGTTGATACCCAAGGACATTGCTTTTGACTCACCCAGACTTGTGTTTAGGAGGTAAGTGAAAGACCATGGGCACATTAATCATAATTATTTAGACTGACTTTGGTCATGCCTGGCTTTCTGAATGGCTTGTATACCAGTTGTCTAGGCTATTTCCTGGAAGTGGAGTTAATGTTGGGGGTCAGAGGAACCCTCTGCTTCCCCCAATGGGGTCAGTGCACATGGTTTGGCTTGGGTCCTGACTCAACAGAGTGCTTATTAAGTGCAAAAGCAATGTTGGCAGTAGACTGTGAGCACCCTTTTTTCCCCCAAAAACACCTTCAAATCCATTATTACATTTTATCCTATGAAGTGGTAAGGCAGATATTGCTTTCCCAATTTTCAAGCTGAGGAAACTAAGGCCCCAGCAAATTCCACAGCCAGTTAGTGGCAAAGGCAGACCTAGACCCCAGCTCTCTGGACTCCTTGCCCCATGCTCATTTGGGAAATGGCAGCATGACTGCCAGCTTGCCAGGCAGAATAATCACCCAGCAATCTGGACCTTCCTTCTGTTGTGCAGTTCACACTCATGGTGGCTCATTCTCCTGTGTTGCTGCTGTCTATATGCACAGCCAGCGGAGGCAGGGCTCAGAAGAGGCATAGGCAGCCCAGCTCTCCCCTTCTTTTCCAATATGTGTTCCCCATCACCCAGGTGCTGCTGGATGAGGAAAGAGAGGCCATGGCGAAATCCCGCCGGCTGGAACGCAGCACCAGCAGCTTCAGTTACTCCTCATACCACACCCTGGAGGAGGTAGGTCTGGTTGGTCAAGCTCTGGGCTCTCTTGTATCTTTGGTCCCCTTAGGGTTTCCTGATTCATGCAGAAACTAGTGAAGGACTCCAGGGTTATGGGAAACTGTGACTGACACTTGGGGACTGTACAGCAGACATTAGGTCAAGGTCTCTTAGGCAGAGAGTCATATTCAAAGATGTCCAGAAGCCAGAATTCAGATAGAGGGGACAGTAGTTCAATTGTACAGCCCTAGGCAGGTACAGAGCAGAGTAATGGGTCTACTAGGCAGAACACTAAGTCAGGGACCCATTATGGGCCAGAATAGAGCAGGTAGAAGCTACCTTCATCTTGACAGAGCAGGAGCGTCACCATCTTGAACAAACACCACCATTCTAAGTTCCCTTTGATTAAAAAACTGCCTAATTCCAGTGCTTATAGTTAAAAAAAGGACAAACATCATCCAGAAACCCCTCTCAGGTTGATTTCTCTAAAATAAACCTGTCCTTGACTGTGAAGCCACCTTTTGTGTTTCTTTCCTCTTTCTTTTACTCTTACACATATCCAATCCTCCAGTTAGGGACCTAGGGCTCTCAGCCTCTCCGTGACCAGTCCTGGTGTTCAGTGGTCCCAGCCATGGGTGCTGGAGTATATAATATGAGGGGCAGGAAGCCAGGCACATTGGACAGTCATGTTTGTAGAATAAAAGAGAGGTGCCTTCACTTGGAGAAAGTTCATGATCACAGTTGCAGTCAGCCAGGGCAAACAACTTGTTTATAAAGGAGAATGTACATAGAGGGTGCAGGGATGCCCATTCCAGAAAGGAACTCAAGGCACACTTCTCATTTTGTGTGTCAAGGATATGACATTCTTGATATCATCCATCTATTATCATCATCACTTTTCCCACTTCACAAGTCATGCAATAGGGAATCCACTTTCTTTCATATATTTGTTAATTTAATTACATGTATTGAAAGAACAAGAGAATGAAATAATACAGTCTGGCACTATTTATTGATGCCAAAGATAAATAAAACAAGAACCCTGCGTTCAAGGGGCTTACAGTCTAAAAGGAGCAAGAAGATAAAAACATCACTACAAAGTCTGTGAGATCTATCAGATGGATTGAATGGGCCAAAGAATGGAGGCAAGAGAGAATTTCCAACCAGAGAGAGCCATGTGGGTCAAGCCTGGGGATTTGAGCAGGCTCAGTACACACTATTCTCCCAGGCAAAGGCATAGCTCTGCACAGAGCAAGGAGCCTGGGAATCCAGCAAGATCATAACTCACTTCCTTTAGCTCTGAGGGAATGCTCTATTTTTGCAATTCTTTATCTGGTTCTTTTAGACCCTCTGAGGAGGTGGGAAACCATTGAAGAGAGTGGGAAAGGGCAGGGAGAACATTCAGAGAGTCCCCGGTGTTCATCCCACTTCCTGCTTAACTGCCAATCTTACACATGCCTTTCCTTTTAGATATATAGCTGGATTGACAACTTTGTAACGGAGCATTCCGATATTGTCTCAAAAATTCAGATTGGCAACAGCTTTGAAAACCGGTCCATTCTTGTCCTGAAGGTAAAAGCCAACAGCATCAACCTGTGGACTCCACATTGAGGGCTCTGGCATAAGATTGAGCTCATGTGGGGCAGTGGCTGGGCGGGAGTTTCAGGGAGAAGGACAATATGTCTACTCCTGTCCCCAGGTGACCCATAAGCTTTGGGGTTGTGGCATTCAGAGATCCACCCTTGTAGGTATGAAGAGGTGACAGTGTGGTGACCTAGCCTGTCCTTGGTCAGGAAGTAGGTGGGAGGATGGCTAAGGAGCTGGGGCTGCAGAGTGGCAGTTGTCACCCTGGACTTGGGGTGTGAGTGTGGGTGAGTTGGCGTTCTAGTACCTCAGTTGCTTCATTCGTTCAATGGGAAGAGAGGTACACAGAGGGCCCATTTGCTAATGAGGTCATCTGGCTCAGACAGCCCTGCAGATATGCCTGAGTCTGTAGAGAAGCCTCCCAGCCCTTCACAGGAGCCACTGGAACAGAAATCAAGCAAACTCAGCACCCTGCAGTTCCCTGGGTCATGAAGGAAGTAGGAGAGGTGAATGCAGAGCCCATCAGAAAGCAATTCTTAGTTTGAGCCCAAAAGGGCACCAGGGAGTGTGGACCCTGCGGGGCATTTAGCATCAGCTATCAGGAAGGACAGGTGCTTGCTGCCGCTCTCAACAATTCTCTGGTGGTCTCTTCTGAACAGCCAAGTGGACCCACCTAACTTGGGATTTGACTTAACCTGTCCCTGCTTCCATTTCTCCAGGGGCTGTGGTCTTCTCTTTCTAATGCTGTCTGAAACCTTGCTACTCAAAGCACGGCCCCTGCATGGCAGCATCAACATCACCTGGGAGCTTATTAGAAATGCCAAACCTCAGACCCTCCCCAGACCTACTAAGTCAGAATCTGCACTGGAATAAGATCCCTAGGAGACTCATGTGCCCATTAGAGTTTGAGAAACCCTGGTCTTAAGATACTTTCAATCCTGGGAAATTCTGTGCTTCTGGTTGGATCACTTTGCTCCCCAAGGGCACCACCATATTTTCAAAGGCCCTCACAAATGTGCATTTTTGGGCACACGGACAGGTACCTGCACACATACCCTCTTACCTAGTGTGTGAAACTGCCCCAGGCAGTGAGGATGCCTCGGGGGCCTCCTTCCAGGTAGCCCAGAGGCAGTAGCTGTCTGAGTTCAAACCTGTGTTTGGGGCCTGATTCTTTTTCTCAGTTCAGCACTGGAGGTTCTCGGCACCCAGCCATCTGGATTGACACTGGAATTCACTCCCGGGAGTGGATCACCCATGCCACCGGCATCTGGACTGCCAATAAGGTCAGCATGCACCTGTAGCCAAGGTGCACCCATGATGGGGGCTGCAACTAGGGGCAGGGACTTACTATTTAAGGGTGCCTCTGGTTGAACAATTACACTCAGGGTGCTGTCTCCCTCCCGCCCTTTGGGGCAGCCACAGTGCACTCTTACCTTTTGCAGCACAGAGCCCACATTGATCCCCTGCCTTCTAGTTGTTTAATATCCAAGCCTTTGGTTCTGCATAAAAGATATACCTAAGGGGTTCCATGCCACCCTTTCCTGCAGCCACTGGCTGTGCAAATGTCCTGCGCCACCTCCCAGGAGACCAGTGGGGCCTCCCATCCCTCTTCACTCTTTCTTGCAGATTGTCAGTGATTATGGCAAAGACCGTGTCCTGACAGATATACTGAAGGCCATGGACATCTTTATAGAGCTCGTCACAAACCCTGATGGGTTTGCTTTTACCCACAGCATGGTGAGGGCACCTGGGAAGGATGGAAGGAGGGAAGCTCTAGGGGGATGGAGAAAAGGTCACTGTACTTTGGGAACCAGCCCCTTCACAGCCTCTTTGCAGAAGTCCTCACCAAGGGCAGGAAGGCTGCTCAGGTACTGCACCTGCAGCCTCTTGCCCTCTGACCTCTTTCTTGCTGCCCAGGGAAGGCCACTATTGGCAGCCTATGCCCAGCCTCTTCCCAGACCCTGACTTCAACTACACAGTATCTGAGCTGTGTCCTTGGCCCAGCCCCATGCCAGCTCCATCCTGTCCTGGCAATTCCTTCCCTTTGCTCCTCCCTGCCCCACCAGGGTCCCCTACCCCCATAGGCCAGGATATCAGAGGCTCCCATTCCTGGGAATGGGCCCAGTGAATGAGGTCACCTGACCTGGGCTTTCCCAGAACCGCTTATGGCGGAAAAACAAGTCCATCAGACCTGGAATCTTCTGCATTGGCGTGGATCTCAACAGGAATTGGAAGTCTGGCTTTGGAGGTATGGCAACCTGCTGTCCTGGGGCAGGGTTGGAGAAGAGGTGTTGGCCCGTGGCAGGTTCTCCCACTCAGTCAGATTATGTTGACGCAACTTGGGAGGCACAGGACAATGTAGTCAGCTGACACGCATGAGTCACGGCCAGGGATCAGGCGAGCACATATCTCAGACTGGCCGTGGGTATGGGAGAGGTTGTGTGTGTGTGTATTGAATGTACACATGTGCCAAACCTTCATGGGAAACATTTAGGGGAGCCCCCAGCTCCTGAAATGAGGACTAACTACATGGGTCAAATCCTAAATATGACAGAGAAAGGCTTAATGGAGGTACTAAGTAGCCTTGCTTGTTGTTCAAAATCCAGAGTTTACGGTGCTCCCAAAATATCCCTAGCCCTGCCCTGAAGGGAGCACAACACGAAGAAATGCCTCTGAACTCTTTCCCTGAGAGCTAGGACTGAAATCTGCCCTTTGGGGAGGCCAGGGCAATAGTTTCAAGTGTCCAATAGAATGACCCACTTTTTTTTTTGTTTTCTTTTTTTTGAGACAAGGTCTCACTCTGTCATCCAGGCTGGAGTGCAGTGGTGTGATCATGACTCACTGCAGCTTTGACCTCCTGGGCTCCAGTGATCCTCCCACCTCAGCCTCCCAAGTAGCCAAGACCACAGGTGTGCACCACCACACCCGGCTAATTTTGTTTTGTTTTGTTTTGAGACAGAGTCTTGCTCCGTCACCCAGGCTGAAGCATGGTGGCGTGATCTCAGCTCACTGCAACATCTGCCTCCTGGGTTCAAGTGATTCTCCTGTCTCAGCCTCCTGAGTAGCTGGGACTACAGGCGCCCATCGCCACGCCCGGCTACTTTTTGTATTTTTAGTAGAGACAGAATTTCCCCATATTGGTCAGGCTGGTCTCAAACGCCTGAACTCAGGTGATCCACCCGCCTCGGCCTCCCAAAGTGCTGGAATTACAGGCATGAGGCACCTCGCCCAGCCAATTTTTGTATTTTTAAAAAATTTTGTGGAGACGAGGTTTTGCCATGTTCCCTCGGCTGATCTTGAACTCTTGGGCTCAAGGGAATCAGCCGCCTTGGCCTCCCAAAGTACTGGGATGACAGGCGTGAGCCACCGCACCCAGCCTCGAGCAAATTATTTGTCATCAAGGCTGGCTTGAGCCTGGTTTTTATTTTTGACCCATTACTTTATGACCCTGGTGCATACCTACAGAGCTGTCTAATCCCAGTGAGGGGGAGAGGGCAGCTTTCTCCTGAGTTCCTTGGTGTTTTTCCCTGATTAATCTCCCTTGCCATGCAAGGGGCACAGGGATTGGGAAATTGAGGCCTCCAGAAAGCTCAGAGACAGGTCCATGGACCCTGGAAATACAGCAATTTGATGGGCAGGACAATTTGATGGGTCCAGTTAAGACAGAGATTCCAGAACAGACACAGCCCTCAGCCCCCAGACGTGGCATCTGCACTTCACTGGGGTCAGGGTTTGGCTCCACAGGGGACGGTGTCATTGCTGTTGATAATCAGACCTATAGGCTGGTATCCAAACCAATGAGGTAGAACATTTAAATCTGGATGCCCATTGCTTTAAAAATCTGGCTTCTTGGAGTCTGTTCTCACTGAAAAATAAGGATGGCCCCAAAGCACTGAGAGTGAGGCCCATGGCCCGGAGTGTGGGGGTTCTAACTGCTTGTGTAAGGGAACCAGACCATGCAAAATTAGGCATTTCCACCTCCAAATGAACAGACACTTGCCTCAGCGGGGGCGTCCATGAGGCCCCTCAGCACTGACTGGAGTGAGTGCCCATGCACCCCAAGATAGGCTGGCTAGTAGAAAGAGAAATTACCTCTTAAAGAAAATAACCGCTGTGGGTCTCGCCACAGGAAAAAAAAAAAAAAAATCCGTATACACACAATGTACAAAACAATTATGGAAAAAAAGCCCAGAGGGGGCAAAAGGCTCCCATGATCCCACCACTCAAAGATCACTGTTTTAATAATTTACCATGTCCTTCCAGAGACTTCCCCTTGCTACAAATTACATTTTAGAGAAGGAAAATAAATAGCTAATGAATCCATTAGCAGGTACTTGTGAAACAGGCAGACTCAGAGGACCTTGACTGTGAGCGTCAGAGATGCAGGCAGCTAATTCCCATTTGGCCAGGGGAAGATTAGTTTATTCTGCTTAGCTCAAACCAGAACTAATGGCCTGAAGTGTTTCTCCATATTTGGGCAAAGCCACCTGGTCGTTGGCAGGGGAACGGCTTTCTGTGCGTGGGCTGCAAAGGCAGACAAAGCCTTCAACCTCCCCCGCTCTGCGCATCTGTTGCTGTTTGTCATTCATCAAGTGGAGCAGGTGCAGGAGCTCCCAGCAGACACAATAAACAAGGCCGCTGTTAGCTGGGCTGATTCCAGCCTGGGGGCTGCCTTTCACCCCCTAGGTCTGCTGGCACCTCCCCTTCTAACCAGGGTCCCCATCCCAGGTGAGGACCACCAAACCGAGAGGGGGTGTGCTCCCTGGGCCTCCCTGGGGCCAGCAAGAGTGTGTGTCTGGGTTGGTGACTCAGGCTGGACGACTTTGTTTATGGTTTTGTTATTGCCTTAATTGAATGGCTGTTTAACAAGTAACCTGTAGCCCATCCCTCCCACCCATGCCTGGCCTCCTGTGCATTCTTGGGGAGGACCCGTGTGCTGCATTCCTAGAGCATCATCTGAAGTGGTCCATGGGCCAGCCCCCCGCCCCAGGAGTCAAGAGGAATGCTGTGGCCTCCTCAGAAGACTTCAGAAGTTGAGGCAATCCCTGATCTCTGGATGGTGCCACCATTCCAGGGAAGAGGAGAGAGAGGAGAAACTGGGATGACTCCTTCCAAGTGTGTCCTTAGCCTACAAAGTCTTGACCAGCTCAGTGCAGCCCAACCCTCCCCTCGGGAATAAGGGAAAACAGAGGAGGAGCAGAAGAGGAAGAGAGAGATGGGGTGAGGGCAAAGAATCGGGGGGAGATGGGAACAAATGGAACTTGGGAAAAGAATAAAAGCCCTGCTCCTCTTTGTTCGCTCCCTCATCTTAAGTCCCCAAGAAGGATTTTCAAAGACTTCTTTGCACCTCTGGCTCCCAGAACAGCCTCAGGCAACTATGCGGAACTATTCTCCCACATTGATTTCCCATGTCCCCAGACCCCAAGTTCATGGCTCACCTGGAGCCGTGGCTGTGGCAAAGCTTGAGCTGACACTGAGTCTGAGTCCTCAACTGACGGCACACCCAGGAAGGATCAGCCTAAAGGTGTTGCTGCTCAGTAGGGGAAGCCAGGGTTGGGGCAGAGACTTACAGTTTCCTCTGGATGCAACTTCTGAGCCAGGCCCACCTTCCTAAAGGGACTACAGGACCAAGCCGAAGGGGGTCCCTGCAGGGCTTCAGAACTGCGGGGTATGGTGTGGCTGCAGTCCTCTGACATTAGACTAGAGGATGCAGCAATAACAAATATCCATCCCGATCTCAGTGGCTTAACACAACAAAAGTTTGTTTTTCATGCACACAAAGTCCAATATGAATAGGTGACTCTCCTTGGCAGCTTTCTTCTAGCAGTGAGAGAGGGATCCAGGAGGCTGTTTCTATCTAGAATTTGTTTTTGCTTCCAGCCACACAGACAGAAAAGAACATGGAGAAGTCACACTTGCTCTTAACAATCTCAACCCAGAAGTGCCATGTCATTTCTGTTCACCTTTTCATTGGTCAAAGTATGACCTTAGTCATACTGCAAAGGAGGCTGGGAAATGCAGGGGAACACAAGGGTATTTTGTGAGTGCCATCTGTGTCGCACGTGGGGATTCAACTCTTTGGGTGGCTTTATTTTACTTCCAGGAAATGGTTCTAACAGCAACCCCTGCTCAGAGACTTATCACGGGCCCTCCCCTCAGTCGGAGCCAGAAGTGGCTGCCATAGTGAACTTCATCACAGCCCATGGCAACTTCAAGGCTCTGATCTCCATCCACAGCTACTCTCAGATGCTCATGTACCCTTACGGCCGATCGCTGGAGCCCGTTTCAAATCACAGGGAGTTGGTGAGACTGGCTGCTTAGGGCTTGGGGAGAAGAGACCCCTTCTCAGGAAAATCCATATCTGTCATACTCCCAGAGGGCTCAGATTGTTACTTGGAATACAAGGGTCTGGACTGATAGACCCCATGGTGCAGAGAAGGGGTAGGGGGAGCTTGCTGTTCTCATGTGTGATCAAGTTCAAAGCTGGAGATGCTGTGCTCCCTTCTCACAAGGGTCATCTCCACCTTCAACTACCAGGACTCCTAAATCCATGCTTCTCACCAGGTGGTGAGGGTGGGGGAGTGTGTGGGAGCCCTGGGGAGCCCCTGCCTTTCACCCTGCCGATGTCATCTTGCAGTACGATCTTGCCAAGGATGCGGTGGAGGCCTTGTATAAGGTCCACGGGATCGAGTACTTTTTTGGCAGCATCAGCACCACCCTCTGTGAGTGAGCCTTCCCTGGCCCTGCTTCAGACACCACATCCACCTGGGGTTGGCCGCAGGGCAGTGCCATGGATCTAGCTGGGCTGGCCCAAAGCTGCCTCCCAACTGGATAGAAGGGTTAACAGTGGTACCCAGGCAACTGTTTCTTGGCAGCTTTTGTGCACAGCTCCCAATGCCTGGCTTACTGCAAGGTTCCTAAGCCTGGTAGCCTGCAGGAGCTTTCTTTCTGCAGGAGTAGAGAATGGGTTAGGTGCATGGCTGTGATCCTGGTTGAGGCCTGGGCAGGAAGCCCGGTGTGGCCTGGGGTGGGTGGGGGTTTGGCTCCCAGGGCCCACTTTCCACTCAGGATGCCTCTGTACCTTGCAGCCACATCCCCTTCTTCCTTTTGGAGTCACATTTTGGACTTTCTGTTTCTAGATGTGGCCAGTGGGATCACCGTTGACTGGGCCTACGACAGTGGCATCAAGTATGCCTTCAGCTTTGAGCTCCGGGACACTGGGCGCTATGGCTTCCTGCTGCCTGCCACACAAATCATCCCCACGGCCCAGGAGACGTGGATGGCGCTCCGGACCATCATGGAGCACACCCTGAATCACCCTTACTAGCAGCACGACTGAGGGCAGGGCAGGAGGCTCCATCCTTCTCCCCAAGGTCTGCGGCTCCTCCTGAAACCCAAGTTATGCACCCCCATCCCCATGCCCTCATCCTGACCTCTTAGAAAATAAATACAAGTTTGAACAGGCTTCACTGCCTCTCATGTTGGCTACCACCCCTATGGGCTCAGCACTGACAAGGGGACGAGAGAGCTGCTTCTCACTCCCCGGGGGTGGGGCTTAAATGTGGGGGAAGCCTCTTTACTCTCCATGCTACCTTCAGGACAATAAGGGGGTAGAGGCTATAGCTTTTCTCCTCTTGCAGTGTTTTCAGGGCCTGGAACAGAGAAGGCACACATTGTCCCGGCATATTTACATTTTAAGATGCCCCTGGAGGGGACAATGTTTGCTCTAAAGGAAAGCATTTCTGATGGGGGCATTTCTGCCACCTTGAGGGAAAGGTTGGCCCAGACAGGCCATCTCCACCTCGGTTGGCTTCACTTCCCATGCAGGGAGGGGGCAGGAACACATTTTGGAAGTTACCACTCACCCCATAACCCAACACGAACGAGTCATTGGTTTATGACCTGCTCCCCCTGAGGTGTCCTCAAAGGCTCCCTTGGTCTTGGGAACACAGGCTCAGAGCTAGTCAGAGCCAGCACATCAAAGCACTGCATATCCAGGAAGAAGAGCTTCTCCTCATCCTCATCATCACCGACACCATCGTGGTTGTCATCCGTGAGCTGTGTTAAGTAGGCACTTCCCCTAAGAGAGTTTAAGGGGCACTCTTGTGAGATACTAAAGAGGCGCTTTCCCCCAGCCCCAGGCTTCCTTGTACCTTTTGCCTCTTCATTCCGCCTGCTGCTTTCTGGGAAATGATGGGACTGGCAGGCTGTACTGGACAGCAGGGATAGCGGGGCTGTTTGCTCTGCCCTCAGGAAGGCAGATAACCCCTAGAAACAGGAAGAGCCAAATGAGGTTGTGTAAATCTGAGGCAGAAACATTAGTCGTGAGAGCAAGACTTGCATTTGCAAGAGCCAGGCTCTGTGTGTGTTTGTGTGTGCGTGTGCGTGTGCGTGTGTGTGCACGTGTGTACGTTCGTGTGTGTGTGTTTGTGAAATTGGATGGCCACAAGCCAACTCCTGGAGGACACAGAGACAGAGAAGAAAACATAGTGAAACAAAAATATTTGTGTAGAAGGCATAAAAGTTATAATCACAGACTCCACTGTGTAAAGGTGTAACTTGCTTTATTTATCTCTAGTGTATATTAACTTAGCCTCCCTTTCCATTCAGCCTGTGAAAGGAGATAGTGCTTGGGCCATTTGGTAGAAGAAGGGGATGGGAGATGATCAAAACCCCAAGTAAGGTTCATATCCAATATGGCGTCCAAGCAGCAAATGACTAATGGCTGAAGAAGGAGACTAGACAGAGGATTAGAGGCAGCCATAGGGGCCGAGCACTTCTCAGTGGTGCAGCTGTGGAGAGCTCTGAGCAAAGAAACAAGGTTGGCAGGTGAGGAGGCCTAGGACAGAGGCCGGAAGGCCAAGCCGGGGCTGTGCAGCCAGTGGCCATGGTGGCACAGTGGGCACTGGCTGGGCATGCAGATGCCCAAGGCCAGCTGTGCCACATGGAAGCCCTGAGGAAGTGAGGGTAATTAACCCCTGAACAACCCAGATCATCTTCAGGGGAACAACCAGCAGTGGAGGAGGAGAAAATCTTGATTTTGGCTGAAGTTTCCCACAGGAGACTTTTTTTTTTTTTAAAGCTGGGATTGGTCTGAGTGAGCTAGAATTTCCAACCCAAAGTTTTCTGCTGCTAGTGGAAATTCGAGGTCATGGGCTAAGTTAATATGAGCTAGAGGTAAACAAAGCAAGTTATACCTTTGCACAGTGGAGTCTGTGATTATAACTTTTATGTTCTCTATACAAATATTTTTATTTTTCTTTCATCTTCTTGGGGAGGGTATTCCTGGTATTAATAAGTTCATTTTTGTAGATAAGGAAAGCAAGGTTTGGAGATGTTTTAAAAGTCATACAAGGCCACGTGGAGAGAAAATTGTTGAGAAAGATTTGAACTTGGGTTTGTCGAACTCTAAAACCACTGTAACCATTTGTCCAAGTGCGGCCAGTGGCCCATCTGCAGCAGAATCCAGGGAGACTTGTTTAACAGGAAGGGATTTGGTTCCATCTCCAGACTGAATTAGAATATCTGGGGCTAGACACCCCAAATCTGCATTTTTACCAACTGCCCAAGGAGTTTTGAGGTATCTTCAAGTACCCACTGATCCCTGTTCCCCTGCCTCCCAGGAAGAATATATTCCAGTCTGCCCGGGAGGAGTTGGGCTTTGGGTCTCCCAGCTCTGCCATTGTGCACTGGGGCTGGAGGTGGCTGCCACAGAGGGAGGCCAGTCACTCTCTAGAGTACTTCCTGGGAGCTGCCTTGGCCCTAGCCTAAAGCAGTGTGGTCTGCAGACCACAGGCCTCACATCACCTTGGAGCTTAGTCCCAGCCCTACTAAATCCAAGTCTCTGAGGGGTGGGGCTTAGGAGATTCGAATGCCAAACTGGAGAAGAACTGGCCTAGGGGCAGGAGGCCTGGACTCTGATGAGCTTCCCAGTAACAGCCAAAATAAACTCTTTTCTAGCACTTACAATGTGCCAGGCACAGTGCCAAGTGCATTAGGGGATTCAACATGTCACCTGCTCACAGCTCTCGGAAGCAGGACTATTACTGTCCTTATTTTCAGACAAGGAAGTGACTCAGGCTCAGAGAGGATAGTCGCTGAAAGGCACACGGGTCCTGAGTGGCAGGGCTGGGACTGACCTGCAGGCTGGTAGATCATCATCTGCCTTCAGGACCTGAACCCAACTCAAGACCAAGGCTCTGCAGGATCAGGGGCGAGGAACTTGTTCTCACAGCCAGCTTGGCCAGCTCTCTGAGCAGCCATCAAGCTCACAAAAGTTGAGGCTGAAACTGCTGTCCAGACGGAGGTCTTCTTCTTCTTTTTTTTTTTTTTTTTGAGACGGAGTTTTGCTCTTGCTGCCCAAGGCACGATCTTGGCTCACCACAACCTCTGCCTGCCGGGTTCAAGTGATTCTCCTGCCTCAGCCTCCTGAGTAGCTGGGATTAAGGCATGTGCCACCATGATAGGCTAATTTTGTATTTTTAGTAGAGATAGGGTTTCTCCGTGTTGGTCAGGCTGGTTTCGAACCCCAACCTCAGGTGATCTGTCCCCCTCAGCCTCCCAAAGGCTGGGATTACAGGCGTGAGCCACTGCGCCCAGCCCCAGATGGAGGTCTTCTTAAAAAGCCCAAGGCGCTACCTGGTGGCCCTGTCTACCTCTCCTGCCTTGTGCCAGTTCCTCTTGCCTCCCTGCTCACCAACTCCAACCTCGCCGTCTCCTCTCAGTTCCCTCAACATCAGTGCTCCTGTCCAGCGGGCCCCACTGGTGGCTTTGTGTGTGCTGCTTTCCTGGAACATTCTTTCCTCCCTCTCTCCTCCTTCAATATCCTTTCCTCACAAATCCTAGGACCACCCACTGGAAGTAGAGCTTCTCCTATTATTCTCTTTTCCAATACTTCATTTATTTCCTTCAGAGCAATGCAGTGATAATAACTAACTAACTGACCTCTTAGTCTACTGCTGTCTGTCACCGCCCTCCTGTGTGAGCTACATGAGGGCAGGGGCCATATCTGTGTTGCTCACTCTCTCTGCACCTGTCAGCACTGGGCACATAGAAGATTCTCTATATTTGTTAAAGGACTGTTTCTCCTCAGCCTAGTAAAATTAGGACTAGGTTTCACTTTATGTGGCAGAAGTCCACCTTACTGTGGCTTAACCAGATAGGGGTTTTATTTCTGTCATATAACAAGTAGCCATGTGAGGTGGGCAGTCCAGGGCTGGACAGTGACTCCTGGGTGTACTGGGGACCCAGACCCTTCTGATCTCTTCTGCTTCACCATTCTGCTCTATTTTGACCTCTACTTTCAAGATGGCTGCTCTACCTCCCTTGTGATGGAATTCCAGGCAGGAAGAGCAAGGGGCCAACAAGTGAGCCAGCAGAGGTGGCGGGTCCAGAGACTTTGCCTTACACTATATTTGTTGAAACTCTGTCATGTGGCCATGCCCAACTCCAAGGGAGGCTGGGAAATTGCTCTCTAGCTGGGCATATTGCTGCCGCAAAGAAAACTGGAGTTCTGTGGGCAAGGAGGAAGGGAAGAACGGATATTTGGAAGGAGCCAGCAGAATCTGCAGCAGCTTCTCTGAGGGGCAGGGAGGATCTGAAGAGGCCTCAGAATCTGTTTCCTGCTCTCGTTTATCAAGGACTTAATCCCAAAGCCATAGAATTTTCCAGATGTTTTAGCCCAACCCGCTCATTTTTGCAGTTATGAAGACAGGGGCCTCTGGATCACAAGATTTGCACAAGGCCCTATGTGAATTTAACAGCTGGCGGAAGACTAAAGCCAGGGGGCTGCTCTAGTCCCAGCCCCACTGCGGCTTCCTTCCACCACAGATTGAGGGCCCACCCTCCTGGGTCTCCTCAGCCTTCAGCAAGCCCAGAGAGTTGATGGCGGGGGTTTAAGTTTATCAAATAAAAGCTCAAGATGTAGACATGCAAGTTGTAGAGCTGTTACAGAACAGCCTTCTCCTTTTTATAAACCCTGAATGTTTTCCCCCCATTTTCTGAAGTATATAATGCTAAACAGCAGCTCCGTTTTTCAACATACTGCTTGGTGGTGGTTTCTTTTTTTTTTTTTTTTTCCAACAAACTGCTCTTTTAGGTATGTTTTTTCATCCTTTACACCAGCAAAATTTATGAGCATTTATTTAAAAGAAAAAAGCATTGGAAAAACTGAAGAGAGAAAGAGCAATTCTACATATGGAAAGCTATAAAGAACCACAGCAAATGTGCTGCGGTTATTGCTTTCTTAAAAAAACAAACCAGGCAGGCAGTTTGGAATGTGAGGGGCCTGTGTGAGGCCAGGCTGGCCGGGAGGCCGCGGGGGCTGGGCCGGTGGCAGGGATCCAGGGAGTGCAGTGAGGGGCCCTTCACGCCCCGATCCTCCTCCATGGCCCCTCTGACCGCTCCAGCGAGAAACAGGGCCAGACAGAAAAAGACTTTACTGAGAACATTTAATTTAATGTAAAAATGCTCCTTTAGGAAAACAAGAAGGCCCAGGCGGCCGGTCAGCACAGGCTGGGAGAGAATGCAGCGAACATGGGGCCTGTCGGAGCTTCCCAGACTGGTGGTGGGGACCACACCAGCATAGAGTCAACAGCAGGCAGGAGGAGGCCTGCGGGGCTCCAGGGCCAGAGGCTAGGACAGGCAAGTCAAACCGGATTTGGGAAACGTGTTATCATTTCCAAGGACCGTCCTGAGTACGTGGGGTTGGAGAACCTTGAAGGCCAAACAAGCTGCCTGGATTTGTCCTTCCGGACGCCTCCCCGCCCATTATTTATTGCTGTCACGTTGTTGACGTTCCAGAGCCAGGCCTGGCTGCTGCAGCTCCCAGACCCGGTCCCAGGCATGTTGGGACACGGGCCGGCTGGGCTCTGTGGAATGTTCCCAGGCAACAGGTTCACTTGCTCGGTTGCAGCTGTGGGTCCTGCTGATACCCCTTCTGTAGCCGACTCCTCCTGCCCTGTCCTCCAGCATGGCCCGCCTGCGTGGGACAGGCCTGCCCCACATCTCAAACTTGGGGGGCAAAAAATGTCCTTCTGTGGAGGAGGCCCCTGAAGGAGAACTCCAGCTTGCTTGGTGGACTGAGGTTCTTCTTCCCTGAGCTTCTAGGATGTCCTTAGTGTGAGAATCCATTTCCTCTGGTCGTCCCTTGCCAGCCTCTTGCTCTGGGGCCTGCAGTTCACCTCTTGCTCTCTCCTAACCAGCTCTGCCAAGCTCTGCAGCTCTCCCTCCGCCTTCCTTCCCTGTCAGACCACCTCTCTCAATTCCCCAAAGCATGGCTAAGACCATGGAGTAACAGTTCCCACAACTTTACTTACGATATGGAAGGAACATACAATATAGAAAATAAAACATGGAACCCGGACGCTGGATGTCTCTGGTGTTGGAGCTGCTGGTGGTTCATGTCCCACCACTGGCCACCCCAATAGGCCTTCACTCTCCTTGACCCTCAGCCAGCTCCCATGCTGCTGGGGTGGCCTGTGCCCCTCCCACAGTGCGGACGCCCTCCAGGTGCTCCTGATGCCTATCAGGCTCCCGGAACCCGAGATGCACCCCTGCTCAGTTCCTCTTAGTGGCAGATCTCCATTCTGAGACTGGGGCTCTGTTCTCAAAGTTTCCTAAAGACCCTGGACACTGGAGGGTTTCTCTCTTCAGGGGACCCTTCCATCAGAGAAAAATTCAGCCTCTACTTCCAGAGAAAAAATACCACTAGCCACTTTAAAGTTTGTTTGTTTGTTTGTTTGTTTGTTTTTCACTTTAAAGTTTTGACCGTCCTGCAGCTTCAAAGAAAATATACTAATAGGCTCTGCTGGACACTCAGTTATAAAAGCAAAATTTAAGGAGGCCACTAATTGGACCTTGTCCTCTCAGCCTCCCACAATGCCCTCGAGCCCTGGTGACCTCCCACTACCAGAGCCTTAGCAGGATGCTAAGCACACTGCCCTGGACATGCATACCCACTGCAAGCCCCAGGCCCTCCCTGGCTCAATCCTTACCTCCCTGCAAACCTGGCATCCTCTCTCCACCCTTACCAGACCTGCCAGCATGGCTTGATTTGTTTTGGGGTAAAAAATTTAAGTGTGTCAGGTGCAGTGGCTCATGACTGTAATCCCAGCATCTTGGGAGGCTGAGGTGGGAGGATTGCTTGAACCCGGGAGTTTGAGATCAGCCTGGGTAACATGGTGAGACCTAATCTCTAAAAGAAAAACAAAAACAAAACTTAAAAAATTAGCAGGGCATGGTGGCGTGCACCTATAGTCCCAGCTACCTGGGAGTCTGAGACAGGAGGATCCCTTGAACTTAAAAATTCCAGGCAGCAATGAGCTATGATCACACCACTATACTCCAGCCTGGGAAACAGGGTAAGATCCCATCTCAAAAAAAGAAAGGAAAAGAAAAAAAGGGAGAATAAGAAAAAAAGAAAACCCAAATATCCTAGCATTGTAAAGTGTCACCACTGGAAGGGACCACGGAGATTATTCTGACCAACTCTCCCATTTAATAGATGAGGAAACCGAGGCCCAGGTACGTGAAGTGACCTGCCCAAAGTCCTATAACGAGTTTGCAGCAAACCACTTAGAAAGTATTCCTGTTTTATTTTACTCTCTTCTGAAGTTAGAGAATGTCTTTGTATCACCTGTGCACTGTTCCCAGTCACATGTAACAGAAAACCAACTTGAAAAAGCTTGAGGAAAAGAAGAAATTAATTCATTGGCCCATCCAGAGAACTGGGGTTGGGGTGGGATGTCTAAGTCCACCTGAATCATGTGGCCTCAGAGTGGGCAAGGAGTGGTCTCTAGGGGAAAATGGAGGTGCTGTTATTAGAAGGAAGAGGCTACCAGGCAGGGTGATGAGAGTGAGAGGTATGCACTGCAGTCCCTGGGCAGTTTCTCAGACTTCCTTTCCATCTGCACAACTGTGTCATGTCCAACCCTGAGCACACCTGCTGAAGGGAGGCAGCTGAAGTCTCATCTCGCTATTACATCTGGCTCTTCTGACAGCACCCATCATGTTCTCTACAGGGATCTTTCTCCACTGTCCCCTATTGATTCCTAATGTGGACAATGGGGACCAGTTCTCCTTTTGCTTCTTTGACAATCCATTTTCTAGGTTTCAGCTTGGGGTTTCTGAGCATTGCCTTAGAGCCTCTGTCTACCATGTTTGGGGATGTTCTGGCAGCAGGGCTGTCATGGATAGTTGTCCAGTTTGTGCACTGCTTAAAGTCATCCTGCAGAGAGAAAAAGGGACTATACCTGCCCAGACAAGGAGGGGTGCTGATATGGGCTGGCTGTGTCCCCACCCAAATCTCTTCTTGAATTCCCATGTGTTGTGGGATAGACCCGGTGGGAGGTAATTGAATTATGGGGGCAGGTCTTTCCCATGCTGTTCTTCTGATAGTGAATAAGTCTCATGAGATCTGATGGTTTTTAAAAAGGGGAGTTTCCCTGCACAAACTCTCTCTCTTTGCCTGCTGCCATCCATGTAAGATGTGATTTGCTCCTCCTTGCCTTCCACCATGATCGTGAGGCTTCCCCAGCCATGTGGAACTGTAAGTCCAATCAAACCTCTTTCTTTTGCAAATTGCCCAGTCTCAGGTATATCTTTATCAGCAGTGTGAACATGGACCAAAATAGGCGCCTTTCTGCATTTTACATAAAGGCTCTGATAGGCTAGAATTGTTCCCCTTTTCTGAAAATACAAACACTTTAAAAGCTTAATAGGTGCATCAGTTGGAATGCTTTTTTCAACAATAGAAACTCCAACTAACAAAAAAGAAAACTACATTCTTTCATATATATAGACCTAAACATATATATAAACATACATATATATAGTCTGAAGGTGAGGCAACAGACCTGACAGTATCCAGAGAAAGGTGCCCTCTTTTGGGAGTGGGGAAACCTTTTCTTTTTTTTTTTTTCTGAGACGGAGTCTCGCTCTTTCGCCCAGGCTGGAGTGCAGTGGCTGGATCTCAGCTCACTGCAACCTCCACCTCCTGGGTTTACGCCATTCTCCTGCCTCAGCCTCCTGAGTAACTGAAACTACAGGCGCCCGCCACGTCGCCTAGCTAGTTTTTTGTATTTTTTAGTAGAGACGGGGTTTCACCATGTTAGCCAGGATGGTCTCGATCTCCTGACCCCGTGATCCACCCGTCTTGGCCTCCCAAAGTGCTGGGATTACAGGCTTGAGCCACCGCGCCCGGCCTGAAACCTTTTCTAGAAGCTTCCTCACAGGCCTCCTCTCATGTCTCATTGGCAAAGCTGGGTCATGTGCCCACCTTTAAACCACTGACTTGCAAAAGCGAATGAGATTTCTTCAATTGTCTTAGACCAGTCAGAATTTGTCCCTAAGCTGGCAATGGCAGTGTTCCTGGGGGCAGATGCTGACTCACAATCTGGTTTGTTTAGCCAGGAAGAAAAGGGGAGGGACGCTGTGGGCCACAGTCAGCGAGGCTGCTGCAGGCCTCCCACTGTTTGCGTTCTGGCACTTGCCCATGACTCATTCTTGAATCTAGATCCCAGCCTGGTGGCTTCTTTCTCATGGCAATAGGTCCTGGTGCTCTATTTACCCAGCCCTCAGCCCGGTGGCCTCCATCTTTGCCCTCGCCTTGCTTGGACCAATGTGAAACCATCACATGGAGTGGGAAGGCAGAACCCTAGCCCTCTGACCTAGGTTACATTCTAGCAAATTGGCCTTTACCAAGAGGTACCTTTTTGACTTCCTGAGGTGGTCAGGAGGGGCCCGGAGCATCAGGCTTAGCTTGCACCTGAGACCCAAATTCCTCTGCCATGATGCTGTCCACTTTCTGCTGGTGCTGGCCCTGATGAACTTGTAGCATCAAATTCATCCTTTCCAGCCTCGCAAAAAAATATATGACTCTTGGGCATCTTAAATTGCTAACTGGAGGTACAAGAGGCTCCCTTGGTGAGTCTGCACCCTTTCCCCCAGGCCGCCCCCTTTTTCAGAGGTGTCATCTTTTCTGGAAGGAATTCACAAAAAGTCCAAGAACCAGCCAACATCCCCCAACATGTATAGTGTGAGCAAAAGAGATTCAAAATTATAGGACAGCTTCATATTTAGGAATATTGTTTTCATAATGCAAACTAAAGAAAGACTCTACAAAACCTTCCTTCCCCATGGGGAGCAGGGTAGAGAAGCCCGAGGACCCTGTGGGGCACCAGAAGATGAGGAGTGGGGAAGACATGACTCCTGGCCTGGGGTAACTTAATTTTTTTTTTTTTTTTTTTTTTTGAGACGCAGTCTCCCCTGTACGCCCAGGCTGGAGTGCTGTGGGGCCCGGATCTCAGCTCACTGCAAGCTCCGCCTCCCAGGTTACGCCATTTCTCCTGCCTTTAGAGCCTCTCCGAGTAGCTGGGACTACAGGCTCCCGCCACCCGCCCGCTAGCTTTTTGTAATTTTTTTTTTAGTAGAGACGGGGTTCACCGTGTAGCCAGGATGGTCTCGATCTCCTGACCTCGTGATCCGCCGTCTCGGCCTCCCAAAGTGCTGGGATTACAGGCTTGAGCCACCGCGCCCGGCCACTTAATTATTTTTTTAATGTTTTAATTTCATTTTTAACTTTTTAGAGAGATGGGATCTCACTCTCTTGCCCAGGCTGGGGCAATCATGGCTAACTGCAGCCTTGGACTCCCAGGCTCAAGAGATCCTCCTGTCCCAGCCTCCTGAGTAGCTGGGACTACAGGTGCCACCATGCCCAGCTAAGGAAGTTTACTGTCTCCACGGAGAGACAAAAATAACATTCTAGGATCAATGAAGAAGAAATCAATGTCAGTTTGTGTTGAAGCACTAAATAGTGTGATGAACACCTTTCCCCACCTGGCAAAATCCTGTCACTAAGACTTAAGTTAAGCCAGGCATGGTGGCCCAAGCCTATAATCCCAACACTTTCGGAGGCCCAGGTGGGAGGGTTGTGTAAGCCCAGGAGTTCGAGACCAGCCTGAGCAACACAGCAAGACTCCATCTCTACAATAAAAAAATTTTAAATTAGCCAAGTGTGGTGGTGCACACCTATAGTCTCAGCTACTCGGGAGGCTGAGGTGGGAGGACCGCTTGAGCCCAGGAGGTTGAGCCTACAGTGAGCCATGATGGTGCCACTGCTCTCCAGCCTGGGTGACAGAGCAAGAACTTGTCCTAAAAAAAAAAAAAAAAAAAGCCTAGGTCAAATGTCACCTTCTTGGTAAAGTCTTCCCTGGACTTTGTGTCATAGTGTGTGTCCTTTTAGCCCTCATGGTACTTTCATGACCACATCACAGAAAATGTGCTGTTTAGGTCTCTTGCAGGGAGGAGAGCAGTCCCCAAAAGTCCTTTGCACGTCTAATCCCGTATTGGTGACAGCTTCTTGGAGGACCTGTAGAGGACCAACAAGTTAGTTGGTTACTTCTGTCTTCCCAGCTAGACCGTGAGCTCCCTGAGGTCAGAGAACATCTGTATTGGGTGTTGTGTCCGTGTGGAGCACAGTACTTGGCCCAGAAGATAAGTATTGATTGAATAAATCGACAAAGGGGTGAGCATTTAGAGAAGGAGCAGACAGGTGAGCCAGGAAGCAGCCGGAGGAAGCTCCAGCGAGCACTGCAGCGCTGCCGGGGGCCGGTGGGGCCAGCAAGGCTGTACAGGGGAGAGCAGGAGCCTCTGCACAGGCTCCACATCTGTTAAAAGCGGGTTTAGGGCTTTCTTACCTTCCTAGAGTTAGGCTCGGGAGAGAGTTGTGGGTAAATATAAGGGGGTCACTCTGCCTTGGCATGCGAGGGTTGGCCAGCTAGGGGGTAGGGTAGGGAGGCAGTGGGAGTGGACAGAAACTAGAATGGGCACTATGGCTGTCACCAGTGCCCAAGGTCGGGGTCCTGACACAGAGCAGAGCCTCGAGATGGTGCCAGGAAAGCCCTGGGGGCCCCGTGGATGAGGGTGGATTTGTGGGAGACGTCTCTGGGGTGAGATCAGCATCCAGAACCCAGTGAATTCCCTTGTGTGGGTTCCGGTTTCTCCTGGATACTGTGCAGTCCCGACAGGGGTCTGGGTGGCTCCCCCCGCCACATTTGCTATTCAGACGACATCTGGTTACTGTTCCTGTCAAGGGCAACCCTGACCTCAGGGCCCTGTAGCGGTGGGGGTGGAGGGAAATGCCGGCAAGTGTTGGGCTCCTGCCCCCGCTGCTGCTGTCCAGGCTGGACTCCCACAGGACCCTAAGGCCAGCAGAAGGGGGCTGGGAAGTCCCACAGAGGGGCATGTGCCCCGCACAGGGTCAGGGCAGCCTGGGCAAAGCTGGCGTGGTGAGAGGCCAAACAGACACAAAAGGTTAGTCCACCCTGCTGGTCTCTCCAAGCCATCAGGGTCCGTGGGAGAAGAACGTGTCAGGCACTCTGCAGGTATCTGTGCCTCACACAGGTCTAATGGGGGAAAGCCTGGGCCTGCCCGAAGCCGCTGTGGGGACAAGAGGGCAGAGGCCTGGCTTGCTCCATCCCAGGAATGAAAGGCTGGTACTCAGGAGCATGGAACAAGGAGACGCCTAGAATGAGGCCCCAGCGGGAGCGACCACTTGGAGTCCTGGCTCCTTCTCCGCTGCCCAGTGGGCAAACAGAACCGCAGCTTTAGGGTGTGGGCAGGCAGAGTCCTGGCTGGGACTCCAGGAGGCCTCGAGCCCCCGCTGACCCTCAGGCCCCGCTGACCCTCAGGCCCTGCTGACCCCAGATGGTCGGGGGTGGAGCTCTGGCTTATCTCTCCAGCTGCCCAGTTCCCTGCCACTTTATCAGGAAGAGTGAGAGGGTGTCAAGAGCTCAGAACTCCCACCCCAACCTCCCCGTGGGACAGGACCCAGGTGCTGGGGGAGAACAGCCCTCGGGAGCAGCCAGGAGTCCTTGGTACTGGGAGGGTTTAAAAGCTGGGGGGCCGACTCGGCCGCAGTCTGACCTTCCCTCCCGGCGGCAGCATGCGGGGGTTGCTGGTGTTGAGTGTCCTGCTGGGGGCTGTCTTTGGCAAGGAGGAATTTGTGGGGTATGGATGTGGAGAGGAGGGGGTGCTCTCTGAGGGTGATGGGGAGGACTCAGCCTCCAACCAGTGGAGGAGACAGACAGACACATGGCAACACAGCCAGAGAGGATGGCCTGGCACCACCTGGGACAGCTGGCAGATGAGGAACCAGGGTTGGGAAGAGGTTGTGTCTCCCAAGAGAGTCTCCTGAGCCCTGGAGAAATCTGAGCTCTGAGGAGGAGTTTTCAGGAGAGGAGAAAGGAGGAGGCCTGGCTGGCTTGGAACAGAGAAATAGTTCGAACTGGGATCGAGACAGTAACAGTGTCTAGAAGTTTCTAAAGATGGGGAGAGAAGGGGTGAGGGAGCCCAGGCCTCTCCTTGCTGAGACCCTCAGTGCTTTCCCCTGCCCAGCCCAGAGGACCAGGCCCAGTCCAGGGATTCTGGGCTGCTGCCTCCCTCCTGCACCTGGAGAGTGCTGGTGGCCAGGGCAGGTGCAGTCTTGGGTGCTCACTCCCCACTCCCACTCTGCCCAGGCATCAGGTGCTCCGAATCTCTGCAGCCGATGAGGCCCAGGTGCAGAAGGTGAAGGAGCTGGAGGACCTGGAGCATCTGCAGGTCAGAAGAGGGGAAAAGGGCTCTCCGAGGCCCCAGGGTATCAGCTGGGGCCACCCCAGGTCCCTACCAGCCTCTGCGGCCAACTGTGCTTGAGCGCTCTCCACCCAACAAGGAGACATGGAATTGACCCTGTTAGGAAGCGACTTCAACCCCACAGCTCCAGAGTCTTGCTGCCCTTGGGCACCTAGGCAATGTGCCGGGCACCTTTCCGGTTCCTCCCTCTGCCTTACTGTCTCAAAGGCCTCTCACTCTGCTCCTAGGCCATTTCCCTGACTACACTGGACTCTCCAGTCCCCAGGGTTTCCCCGTCTTTCTCTGCCCCTATTATCCCTGTCCCACCCCCAATTATATGAGAACTTCTGGCACCAACAGCTCCTCCCAGGCCAGCCCTGTCCCTGCTTGCTGTCCTGGCTGCTGCCCCCAGCCCGCTGTGACCGTGCCGGCTCTTGTCCTCCCCAGCTGGACTTCTGGAGGGGCCCTGCCCACCCTGGCTCCCCCATCGACGTCAGAGTGCCCTTCCCCAGCATCCAGGCGGTCAAGATCTTTCTGGAGTCCAATGGCATTAGCTATGACACCATGATTGAGGACGTGCAGTCGCTGCTGGACGAGGAGCAGGAGCAGATGTTCGCCTTCCGGTCCCGAGCGCGCTCCACCGACACCTTTAACTACACCACCTACCACACCCTGGAGGAGGTGAGGGCGCCCCTAGCGGCCGCTCCCCGCAGCAACCAGCTCTTCATCATGGCTGGCAGGAACGGGGCAGGGGCAGGGGCAGGGCCAGGGCCAGCCTGGGTGTGTGCAGCACCTGCTCTGTTTCCATGTGGCCTGTGTGGTCGTAGCTCCATTGCATTGCAGGGCTCACAGCAGTCTGGGATGGTGGAGCTGCTAAGGGAAGCATCTGGGTGCCCAGAAGCTATTAAGGCCAGTTGTCTCTTCTTTCCCACCTCAGATCTATGACTTCCTGGACCTGCTGGTGGCGGAAAACCCACACCTTGTCAGCAAGATCCAGATTGGCAACACCTATGAAGGGCGTCCCATTTACGTGCTGAAGGTAACATCCACATGTGGACATACACACGGGAGAATGGACCCACACGTGGCATCCGTGATGGGGGTGGGCTGTCATGAAGAAATGACGGTCCCAGGGAACACATTGTTAGATGGACTCCCCATGCAGACATTTGGAAAGGCCTGAGTCTCCACCCTGGTCTTCGCGTGTGTACCCCTGCCCATACACAGACTCTTAGGTGATCCAGTGTTTCCATCAAGTGTCACATTGTGGAAGGTATTGTGGAATCTGGGTAGTCCAGATAAAGTGTTTTCTTGAGACAGAGTCTCGCTGTGTCACCAGGCTGGAGTGCAGTGGCGTGATCTCAGCTCACTGCAAGCTCTGCCTCCTGGGTTCATGCGGTTCTCCTGCCTCAGCCTCCAGAGTAGCTGAGGCTACAAGCACACACCACCATGCCCGGATAATTTTTTTTTTTTTTTTTTTTTTTTTTTTTGAGATGGAGTCTCACTCTGTCACCCAGGCTGGAGTACAGTGGCACAGTGGCACGATCTCTGCTCACTACAACCTCCGCCTCCTGGGTTCAAGCGATTCCCCTGCCTCAGCCTCCCAAGTAGCTGGGATTCCAGGTGTCTGCCACCATGTCTGGCTAATTTTTTGTATTTTTAGCAGAGACAGGGTTTCACAGTATTAGCCAGGATAGTCTTGATCTCCTGACCCTGTGATCCACCTGCCTCAGCCTCCCAAAGTGCTGGGATTACAGGCATGAGCCACTGCCCCTGGCCGATAATTTTTATATTTTTAGTAGAGACAGGGTTTCGCCATGTTGCCCTGGCTGGTCTCAAACTCCTGGGCTCAAGTGATCTACCCGCCTCAGCCTCCCAAAGTGCTGGGATTTCAGGTGTGAGCCACCACGCCCGATCCAGAGAAAGTGTTTTATTTGTGATGTCCCCCAGAGAACTGTCCGAGCAGCAGAACAATGGAAGGGCCAGGGGCCTGGCCAAGTCATATTCACCCCAAGCTTGGGCTGAGGGCAGGAGGCCAGGCTCTGTGGGATCCCTGTCCAGCCCCCAGCCCCACACCCATCTGAGTGATGGCCCCACAAGCAGAGCCTTTACCTGAGATACGCAGAGAGCAGGTGGTCTCTGGCCCGGATTGGGGTCTCCTTCAGGGCAGTGAGATGAGGCCCCAGCTGTGAAATTTCCTCTGATCACTCCGCTGCTTCCTCTCCAGTTCAGCACGGGGGGCAGTAAGCGTCCAGCCATCTGGATCGACACAGGCATCCATTCCCGGGAGTGGGTCACCCAGGCCAGTGGGGTCTGGTTTGCAAAGAAGGTAAGGTCAGGGAGGTGAGAAGGGCTCTCACCTGGTGGGGCGTTAGTGTCCAAGGCCCACAGAAGCCTGGGCCTCCCTTTGCCCATCCAGAAGCAGTGACCACAGAGGACATGGGGGAAGGTATCCATTGCTGTGACTTGGCAGATGCCTAGCCCAGCCTACGCTGCCCCTCTGCCCCTCTAACCCCAGATCACTCAAGACTATGGGCAGGATGCAGCTTTCACCGCCATTCTCGACACCCTGGACATCTTCCTGGAGATCGTCACCAACCCTGATGGCTTTGCCTTCACCCACAGCAAGGTACCAGCCTTCTCCTGTCCTTGGGGGAAGCAGGATGGGCCTCTAGCTTCTAAGCCGCACAAGTAGCTCACACCTGATCTCAAGCCCCAGAAGTCAAGGGAGAAGCAATCAGACCTGTGCTCTAGCCGAGGGTGTCTCAACTATGGCATGATTGGCATTTGGGGTGAATGATTCTTTGTCATGGGGGCTGTCCTGTGCATCCAAGGTGTTTCTAGCATCCTAACCTTATACCCATTCAATGCCAGTTGGAGCCCCCTCTCCAGTGGTGACAACCAAAATGTCTTCAGCTATTGCAAAATATCTCAGGGGAGGGTCAAGATTGTCCCCAGTGGAGGCCCACTGCCCCAGACCTTACTTCCTGGTCCTACTTCTGTTTTTATGGCAAATAAAACATCCGACTAATGACACAGGGCCACAATCTTGGCGGGGGACACCTCACGGCTTCTTGGCCACATAGAAACCTCTGGCCAAATGCCATCCTATGGCCTTCCCCACTCTCCTTCACCCGATGCCCCCTCTGCTGATCTTCCTTCCCGACAACCAGTTGGGAGTGGATCCCATCCCAAGCTGTGCCTGTAGCTCAGCTCCCTATCAGGGCACTAGTGTTGAGGGCTTCCACCTCCAGGGAACCCTCCCCCGAGTCCACTCTGCTCTCTGCAGCCTCTGAACCACCCCCACCCGCACTGTGATGAGTGCCACACGTGCCTCGGGGTGGCTGATCCTGTTTTCTTCCTCAGGATCGCATGTGGCGCAAGACTCGGTCCCTCACAGCAGGCTCCCTCTGTGTTGGCGTGGACCCCAACAGGAACTGGGATGCTGGCTTTGGGTGTAAGGCCCAGAGTGTCTTGGGAACAAGGATGGGATGGCCTGGAATGGCTCCTCACCACTGCTCTTGCTCCCGCCTCTCTCCTGCCCCTGCAGTGAGGGGAGGTTGGGGGGTGGCAGCTCTGCCTCTGAGGGCTCTTGGGGATGGAGGCTATGCTCTGAGAGTTGGTTGTTACTTGTCTGTAAAAGGCAAGTTCCTTGCAAATGGGCTAAGGTCTGAAATCCTATCTAGGGGGCTTCTAGCTTAACCTGAAGTCCTCCCTCCTTGGCCACGTCTCTGTGAGAACTAGTCTCCACTGAGGAGCCCGTCTTCCCTCCCTGGGCGTGTCCATCAGCTCTGCCCAAACCAGGCTGGGAGGGCAGCACCCCCAGGTTATAGAAGGCCTCTGGGCTTTCCTGAATCCAGGGGTGGGAGTGATCCCTTTTGTACCCACCTCACCCCCAACTCCATGCAAAGAACTGGATTCCAGAAGCCACAGAAACTGGAGGAGCCACACCACCATGCCCTCTGTCCCCCCACAGTGGCCGGAGCCAGCAGCAACCCCTGCTCGCAGACTTACCGTGGCAAGTTTGCCAATTCTGAAGTGGAGGTCAAGTCCATCGTGGACTTTGTGAAGGACCATGGGAACATCAAGGCCTTCATCTCCCTCCACAGCTACTCCCAGCTCCTCATGTATCCCTATGGCTACAAAACAGAACCAGCCCCTGACCAGGATGAGCTGGTAGGCACTGACCTCAGCATGGTCCCTCGTCCCCAAGATGGCTTCGGACAGGCCTGGGCTTTCCCCAGTTAGACCTGCGTAAGGCACAGATACCTCCAGAGTGCCTGACACCTCTTCCTCCCGCAGACCCTGATGGCTTGGGAAGACCAGCAGGGTGGACTACCACTTTTTTCTGAGAAATCGAGGCACAGAGGTGATGGAGTCACTTCTGTCATGTGACAGAGCAAGGGGCAGGGCTAGACTTCGATCTTAGGTACCACATGTGGAGGTACATGTGACTGAAGGGCAGAGAAGGCCAGCTGGACACACTGAAGGGCCAGAAAACTGTGCTGACAGGCTCCCGGGCTGAGCTTGCAGGCTAAGCAGGCTCTGTGCTCCCTGCGAGAGGCCCACGTCTGCAGGGTGCTTCTCCTAGGCTCCCCTGCCAGCCCCCAGACTACCCTGGCCATGCTGTTCCAGGAGCCTGGCCGTGACAGGTGGCCTTGCTTGGTGTTTTGTCCAGGATCAGCTTTCCAAGGCTGCTGTGAAAGCCCTGGCCTCTCTCTACGGAACCAACTTCAAGTATGGCAGCATCATCAAGGCAATTTGTAAGTGTCTATGTGGTCTCTTTTGGTGGGCCTGTGAGGAACATCTGCTGGCTCTTCCTGACCACAGGAGTATCCCTCATGGAAGGAAGTAGCCAAGGGCACCCAGATCTGCCAACTGCTGGCGAGGGCTGTTCTGAGGGGTGGGCAGTCCTTTTCCGGACATGAACTCTGCTCCCTTTGATACTTTCAGACAAATGTGAATTCCTCTGACAGCTCTTGTCCTCTTGTGTTGGGGCCAAGTCTAGTTTTTTGATTGGATGGGGTGGAAAGTCCTGCTGGGATTTGTAGATCACCAGAAAATTCAACTTAAAAAAACACTTCTCAGGGGCAGGGTGCGGTGGCTCACGCCTGTAATCGCAGCACTTTGGGAGGCCGAGGCGGGCGGATCACGAGGTCAGGAGATCGAGACCATCCTGGCTAACACGGTGAAACCCCGTCTCTATTAAAACTACAAAAAATTAGCCAGGCATGGTGGCGGGCGCCTGTAGTCCCAGCTACTCAGGAGGCTGAGGCACAAGAATCGCTTGAACCCGGGAGGCGGAGGTTGCAGTGAGCTGAGAGCGCACCACTGCACTCCAGCCTGGGCAACAGAGCGAGACTCCATCTCAAAACAAAACAAAACACACCACCAACAACAAAAAAACACTTCTCCTCCAGTGCCCCTCAGAGAATAGGCCTGATTTATTCTTCACTTATTTATTCATGCACTGCCCCTGAGAGGAGCATTACTGAATCAAAATGGAATTAACTCAACAAATGTTAATTGAACACCTACTATGCACCAGGGTCTGTTTCATGCACTTGGGATATAGCCATGAATGAAATAAGCAAAGATCAGGGAACTTTCTAGCCAGGGAGACTGACAATGAACATAAATAAGTAAATGATACAGTATGTGAGGTGACAAATGCTGGGGAGGAAAACTAAAACTAGACCAGGTGAGGTGAATCAGAAACACTGGGGTGGAGGTGGAGCAGGTGGGTTGAAGGGCAGGCCTCTTTGAGAGAGTGACATTTGGGCAAATATTGAAGGAAATGGGTGGAGGATACGGCAGCCAGGAGGCTACCCAGCTAGGAAGAGCCTTCCAGGCAGAGGAACATTCTAGAGCAAAGGCTCTACAGTATGATCTGGCCAGGGATGTTGCTGGAACAACAAGACTGGTGTGCCTGCCTCCAAGTACCTGAAGGTCGAAGCTGGGTAGAGGGCTGACGGGGATGAGCTGCATACACACCTCACACGCTTCCTGCCTGAGTGCCTAGGTTTTGGTGGACAAGCAGGTCACAATCTTATCCAAGGTTGACCTCAGTTTTGGACTCCAGGCCTTCTTTGGAAACTGATTCAACTCTGAGTCGAGGTTTTGCTTCATTCAATCTTGTCAAGTTAAATTCTGATATGCAGCCTACTGCCCTCTCCCGGGCCAATTCAAAAGTGGCTTCATTACCTGCTGTTAATTAGTTTCCCGGGCAAAGTTTCCTCCTAAAAGAAAGACAAGTGCCTTTTGCTTTGACTCTGGCTCTTTGCACTTTCCCCCTTGCAGACCAGCGCCCCAGGGGAACAAATCCTGGTTACCCAAACAGGGAACTCGGGTATATTTAGGGGCTTCACCGAAGTGGTTGTTGGACAAAGGCTGTTTTCAGAGGGGCTTATGCAATAGCAGAGACTTCCTTGCATCCCCCAGTGAATAGGGGAACCATTGCTGGTCTCCTCTTTGGACCTCTTGGCTTAGATTTTTTAGTGGGAGTTTCTTGGAAGTGAGGCTGCTTGGTCAACAGCAGACCTTAGTAGACACTGACTCCACTCAGCGTTGCACAAGGCACAGAGCTTTGGACAGTGTTGGATCGTTAACCCAACCCATGTAAATGTTCCCAAAGTGATTGACCCTTTCTCTCCTGTTTTACTCCTGCCCCAGATCAAGCCAGTGGAAGCAGTATTGACTGGACCTACAGCCAGGGCATCAAGTACTCCTTCACCTTTGAGCTCCGGGACACTGGGAACTACGGCTTCCTACTGCCGGCCTCCCAGATCATCCCCACGGCCCAGGAGACGTGGCTGGCGCTTCTGACCATCATGGAACACACCCTGAATCACCCCTACTGAGCTGACCCTTTGACACCCTCCTTGTCCTCCTCTCTGGCCCCACCCAGGCAACCAAATAAAGTTTGAGTGTACCAGGAACAGAATCCTGGGGCTTGCATGTGGAATGCATGTGGCATGTCTGCCTCTTCAAGCTGGGGCAAAAGTGATTTAGTTCCTGCAGGCCTCACTGGAAATGTGTGGGTGGTTGGACTAGATGACCCCTACATTCCCCTGCATTCCAACGTCCTGTGAAGTCGTATCCAAGTGGCGTCTGTTTTAATTAGACCACCCTGAGTTCAGCTCACCAGTGGGATGATTTGTTCATACCTTAGTAGCAAGCAGCAGCCACAGCTGCTAACCAAATGCCTGGCACCCCACAGTGGCGTGGAATTCAGTGTGTACAAAGGTCTAGCTAGCTGTGTCCATTCATCTATAAAAGCAACAACCTGGAAGATGAAATATAATAATCCAGGTGGCCACTGCTGTCCAAAATAGATGTTGCAGTCAAGTAAAACCGATTACTAAAGAGCAAAATATCATCTTCCATTCCTGAATCACATTGGAAGAAAACAATTGGGTTAAATAAAATCATTAACTGAAGATAAAGAACCAATCCAAAGGCCAATGCCAAGACATTTTAAATTTTTAAATTTTTTTGGTAGAGATGGGGTTTTGCCATGTTGCCCAGGCTGGTCTTGAACTCCAGGGCTCGAGCAATCCTCCTACTTTGGCCTCCCAAAGTCCTGGGATTACAGGTGTGAGTCATCGCATTTGGCCAAGGTATTTTATTAACTGTATAAATTAATTATATATTCTGAAGATTTTGCCTTTAGGGATAGAAGTCATCCACTTTTCATTTGCCACATCCTTCCCAGTGTCTTCGGTACGCAGTTCTGCTCCCTCATGTTTCCATCCACCCCACCCCTTCCCATTCTCCTGTTGAGCCCACGGCTCCCAGGATTTAGCTTCCCTTCTTCAGCTTGGCGATCCTGATGCGTGTGATAGTACAATTAGCAGCTAGCATAACTACATAGGATATCCCAACTTGTTTCAAAGCAAGAATCTCCCTTTTGGGCTGGCCGCGGTGGCTCACGCCTGTAATCCCAGCACTTTGGGAGGCTGAGGTGGGCAGATCACGAGGTCAGGAGTTCAAGACCAGCCTGGCCAACATGGTGAAACCCTGTCTCTACTAAAAATATAAAAAATTAGCCGGGCATGGTGGGGTATACCTGTAATCCCAGCTACTCAGGAGACTGAGCAGGAGAATCCCTTGAATCCAGGAGGTGGAGGTTGCAGTGAGCTGAGATCGCGCCACTGTACTGAAGCCTGGGTGACAGAGGGAGACTCCATCTCAAAAAGAAAATTTAATTATATTTAAAAATAATAAATGCTTGTGAAATGGAGACATGAAAGTTGTTGTCCACCTCAAAAAAAAAAAAAAAAAAAAAAAAAAAAAAAAAAGATTCTCCATATTGTTTCTTCCATATGGCTTCAGACGTGAATGTGGAGCAGGGGGTTCTCCCACAGACTGCCGGGAAAGTGAGTGGACTGGGGCTGGGGTGAGGGCGGCAGCTTCTCCCTCTAGCAGCTCCTCCCTACGCAGCCAGGCCAGGTTTTCAAGAAGCACCCAGCGTCTGGTTGGACTTGCCGTGCGGTTTTCCACATAAACAATGGTGGAATGAAGGTCAAAAATGCCTGTTTACAGAAAAAAAAAAAAAAAAAAAAAACAAAAACAGGAACATGGAGGAGTTTTTTTCATCTTGGACTTTTATTTTAATATTGTTTTTGCTATCAAACATTCTAAAACAAAAAGAATGAGGGCTGGGCACAGTGACTCACACCTGTAATCCCAGCATTTTGGGAGGCTGAGGCAGGGAGATTGCTTGACCCCAGGAGTTTGAGACCAGCCTGGGCAACATAGCGAAATCTCTCCATCTCTACAAAAAATAAAAAATTAGCTGGGTGTGGTGGCATGCACCTATAGTCCCAGCCACTTGGGAAGCTGAGGTGAGAAGAACCCTTGAGCCCAGAAGTTTGCAGTTGCACTGAGCCATGATGGCACCACTGCACTCCAACCTGGACAACAAAGTGAGACCCTGCCTGTTTCTAAAAAAAAAAAAAAAAAAAGAATGAGGCTCTATGTATGTGTTGTTACATTTTGTATATATTTGTTACATTGTTACATTATATTGTTTACATAAATTTATAAGCATGTAAGTTTATGAGACAAGGTAAGATGGTGTTTCAGTCTTTACAGAAAGATGACCTAAAAGATTTGACAACACCCTCTTCAAGTTATCTTTTAGAAAATGCTTCCCTTCAATCTGTTTATCAAGAGATTATAACTCTCTTTTCAAAACCCATTTTAACTGCTTAGTTTGGGTGAGTAGGAAGCTGATCATCGTTTGTTTAATGAAGACTGATAAGAGAAGAAATATTAAGTTAGCATGACAATTTATCATTTTATAAAACTGGATCACTAGACTTTGATGGTAGAATTGCTTAATTTAAAATAAACTGTGCTTCCTGACAGCAGGAACCACCTTGTTTGGCATTCAACCCCCAATAGCATTAACAGTACCTGACACATAGATGCCCAATAGATACCTGTTGAGTGAATGCTGTCTACTTTTGTTAGTGAATTCATAAATGTTATGATCTGTATGTTGTAGGCTTGCTGAAAATACCCTGCACAAGTTATTTTGAATTCCCAGAGTTGAGCAAGTTAAGTCTTAAGAAAGCTGAAGTCAAGGAATGAATGTAAATTGCACAAGGGCAAGGATTGCTTTGTTTTGTTCACCATTTAACCCCCACTGCTTGGCCAAGTGCACAGCACATAGTAATAGTATTGATATTAACATCAATAATAATAAATGCTTGGCCAGGTACAGTGGCTCACGCCTGTAATATCAATACTCTGGGAGGCTGAGGTGGGAGGATTGCTTGAGCTCAGGATTTCAAGACCAGCCTGGACAACACAGCGAGACCCAGTCTCCATAAAAAAACAATTTTAGGCTGGGTGTGGTGGCTCATGCCTATAATCCCAGCACTTTGGGAGGCCGAGGTGGGCGGATCGCTTGAAGTCAGGAATTTGAGATTAGCCTGGCCAGTATGGTGAAACCCTGTCTGTACTAAAAATACAGAAATTAGCCGGGTGGTGGTGCATGCCTGTAATCCCAGCTGCTCGGGAGGCTGAGGCATGAGAATTGCTTGAAACCAGGAGGTGGAGGTTGCAGTGAGCCAAGATTGCTCCACTGCACTCCAGCCGGGGTGACAGAGGGAGACTCTGTCTAAATAAATAAATAAATAAACTGAAATATATTAAAAAATAATAAATGCTTGTTAAATGGAGACATGAAAGTTTTTTTTTTTTTTTGTACTTTCAAGTGTGGGAAGAGATTTACATTTTGTTTGTAGATACATATTTTACAAATCTATGGGTGAAAACACTTAAAATTCCTAAGTAAAACATAAAGCTAAAAGAATTTTGGAAAAGACTGCAACTTAAAATGAAGGTATTGATATCAAAATGTGTTAATACCCTAAAAGACAATTTTGGAAAATACTGCAACTTAAAAATAAAAGTATTGATATGAAAATAAGTATTAATAACTTTAAGGAGTTAAAATCATAAAAGGGGTTTAAAAAAAAAGACGAACATTTCAAAAGAAAAATAGGCAATTCCACTAAGAAGAAACACAAACAAATCAATACATGTATGAAAGATACTGATCCTCTAAGTGATTTCTTGTTAGTTAAGGAGAAATGAAGATATTTTTCTCTCATCAGATTGGCAGGGAATAAAAAGACTGACGACTCCCGCGTTAACATGCAGTGCTGGTGGCGTAGACATTGGCACCACCTTCCCGGAGGGCAAATTTGGCAATATAAATCAAAATAGTAAATGTATTGTGTCTTTGACCCAGAAAACCCACATGGAAGAATTTACTTTACAAAAATATTTGGATGGGTTCAAAAATATGTATGTACAAGATTGGAAAAGTAAAAAATAAAATGAACCTAGATAATTACCAGTCTTGATGCTGATCTGACACATCCACACACTGGAACAACATGAAACCATTAAGGGCTGTGTTGACATGGAAAAATGTTCGCAACATACTAAGTGATAGAAACTGGCTATAAGATGGAAACGTTATAAAACGATTGTGGTGATGGTTGCACAATTCTGTAAACTTACTCAACATCATTGAATTGTACACTTAAAATGGGTGAATTTAATGGTATGTGATTTATACAATACAGTTACTTTAAAAAAGAAGCTGGATACAAAATATTGAGTCCAGATCCCATCTTGTTTAAAAGACAAACACACACACACACACACACACGCACGCACGCACACGTTTTCTCTCTCTCTCTCTCTCTCTTCCTGAAGGAGATACCCCCAATAATAATTATGACTAACCCGGGTAGTGGTGGTGTTAGTTTTCCTTTTTATGCTTCTCAGCATTTCTTGCAATGAGCTTTTATGATCAGCTTTTATAATGGGCAGGGAGCGAAGGGAGCTATTTCAAACACAGTAGATAACCTGTGTGTAAAGTTACCTAACATCGGTTTATTATCAACATCAAACAGCTAACTGGCCATCTTAGTTTTTGCTCAGATTCTTTTAATTTGTCTAAACTCATTTTTTTCTGCTCTGGTATCATATTTCATCATCTTGCCCAGAACACTGCTGTTTGTCTTATCTTGAGAAAAATGTACACTCCAAGATACAGCTGGAAGCAGCAGTGTTTCTACCAGAGGAAGAGATTACTCAGCTCATGCAGTTGGGGGCCATTCCCCATCCTACACCTTATTGTAGCTTGATGAAAATTCCCAAAAGCCCTTCCTGCTCACATTCAGTTCTTGTAGCAATCTTGGGAATTGATTATGCTAATGTCTATTCACCAGGGCCTTTGAAAGTCTTTTATTTTCAAATGAACTCATTTTACTTTCTACTTAGACCATTACATATGGTTCTCTAACGGCCTGTGGGCCCAATATTGATGGTCCATGAGAATCCTTAGGGTAGTCTCTTGAATTAACACTCAGATATGCATGGCTAGCTTTCTGTCTTTGGCCTAAAGTTAAAATGGGAATGTCATTGAATACAATCCAGATATGACCTCACTGGTCCTTCATCCAGTTGCAGGGTTATTCATCATCCTGGCAATTGTTTTGCAAGGGCGAGTGGGTCGAGGTGGATTTGAAGATGCACAGGGACTCTTGCTTTACGAACTACAGCAACATCATTCTGTGAACACACTAAGACCCAGATGCTACTCAGATGAAGCTGATATGACCAACTGTAACATGCAAATTGGCCAAATCAAGGGAGAAGCCCTCAGAAAAGCACAGAGCATGCATCATCAAATCTAAAGAACTGTCAAAGGGTAATGAGTTCTTCCCCGAAGCTTGCAGGATCTGCATTAATTTGGCAACTCTAACACTGAGTACCATCCAACAACCTCAGGGACTGGGATTGCCAAATGTTTATTGCCAAACTAAAAGGAGAAAATGGAAAGTCTTCTGCTTAACCACAGTAGTGGTATCAGCTATATTTTTAGAAGACGGCAGTAGAATAAGGGCTCTGCTGACAAGGACTGGAGCAAGGAGGTTTGCCTCTGCTTCCCCCGGGAACTCAGGCCTACGGCCATCCCCAATTCACGCAACTTATGTTTCAGCGGAAATCAGAAACATCACCACAAAGGAAAGAAAAGGTCAGGGACAAATCATATCAATATGGTTTACTGAATGAATGGCTCGGCCTATCAGGAAAACAGCCTACTTTTTTTCTCCTACAATGTAATTAGAAGTTTGTAATTCTCATTCCTTAAGTGGTACTTCGCAAGGTGTCCATTAACAGACAAAATAAACCTCGGAAACCCTGGAGCACCTGTCTTCAAGACAGGACACCAGACACAGACGGTGGAAATGTGGAAATACGTATTCCCTGGAGCAGATATTTCAGTTCCTGAATTTCCATCACCTTTTGTGCAGGCAAGCGGAGGAAAGTTTTCAAAAGAATCTCGGGTGACTAGGAGGGAAAGGAAGCCAATAGCCAAGGGAAAGGTTCATTTTCACAGTAAATTAGAGGCATCACCAAGGGAGAAAACGGCTGTGCCCACCCAGAGTGAGAAGCACAGCGCGGAGTGGCTGAAAGAACACTCTCTGGAATCACAGTTCTCAGGCTGGCTCCTGGCTTTTCAACCTCCTAGCTCAGAGACTGAAGGCAAACCTGAATCACTTAATTTCTACCCGAACCTCAGTCTCCTCATCTGAAAATGGGGGTGCCTGACTCATCAGACTGTTGTGGAAATTAAATGAGTCAAAACATATAATAACGAATCTAGGAGCAAAGTAAGCTCTCCACAAACATTGGCTAGTATTATTATTTTCTGGAAATCTTAAAGATTCGAAACAAAAGAGAAAAATAACCCACTCTTGGATGGGGGTGGTGTATGGCCTGTGCGTGCTGAATTCTGGAGGATACTTTAAGCCTGGCAGAGACAGGGTAATAACACCCCCAACAGCTCTCTAGGTACTTCCTATAGAGGGAGATCTAAAAACCTCAGGGTTTTGAATGCCTCGCCTACAAAGGCAGGATACACAAGGGGGACAGAAGATAACGAGCTTTCTGGGTCTGCAGAATGACAGACTAGCACTGAGTGGCTACCACAGTGGGCATCACATCCAGACTTCAATCTTGACAGGTTCAATTCATTTATTCATGAACACTTATTAAGGGCCACTGTCATAGGGTTGGTGATTTTCACCCTCTGGGAGCTTATAGTCAAAATAATTGCAACAGGAAGACATATTGATATCCTTTAAAAGATGCAGCCATCCGTCCACAGCATTTGAGAAGTGGACTTCTTCACCTCACATTTTACCAGGTGCCTCAGGACGTTACACAGGTGAGAATTTGCTTCTGCACAGAACAAAGAGGATCAGCAACAGACGGGGGGCCATCAGGGGATCACAATGTGACAGATACAGTTTCGAAAACACATAAAATCATGCACTGAATCCTGTTCTGCCTGAATTCAAGACTGACAAATTTCCACCATTACATTTTGTATGTTGTAACTGACCTGTGTATCCATTTAAAGATGTCGTAAGAATACTTTCAATAATTATTGTAAGTCTAGGAAAGTATTACTACCCAAATGTATTCTGAACATTTTGGAAGCACAATGTTATTTATTGCTTTTGCATGAAAAAATATTTGTTAGTGAAAAATTAATGGACCTGCATGTAAGTACTCAACATGCTCACATAATTAAACTGGTGAATTATAATTATACACGTTTCTCTGTGCTTTCCTGGGGGGCGGGGGGGGGGGGGGGGGAAGGCTATGTGGGAGTTAAATTGTTGAAAGGAATGGGAAGAAAATAAACACACATTAAAGACACTGAGAACGTTTTGGAACTGGGGAAAGAAAGGTTCTTAATGATTATCTTCAGAGTAGAGCAAGAAGGTGGTCATGGATTTAAATCTAGGTGGACAGAAACTAATTATTCGCTCTAAAAAAGTCAGATAACATAAAAGACAGAATCTATAGCCAATAAACAACATGACAGAAACCAAAACCAACACAAGAAAAATTACCTATGTATTTCTTCCTAGCCTAGGACTCTGATTTCACTTACATTCCACAGGGGAATTAGAGAAAACACGGTCTTTGTTTTGTTCTGTTTTCTTGGTCGAGTAGCCTAAAGTCTTAAGAATTTTTGTATAATTTAAATAGCACCACAGGAAAAATCCCTGAGCAACTAATGAATGTTATTTGTGCTCTTTTCATTCGGATTTATACCAAGCCCAATATGATTGTGCTGGTCCTGGCTAACCACTAAAGATTAAAAAAAAAAAAAAAAAAGATAAAATGAATGCAGGCCATTTAAATCATTCTACAGTTTTCAAGAGATTGAGCCTGACATTATTACAGCCCAGGGTGTTCCTTTTGTTCTCAAATAAGTAATGTAGCTTTCTCTTTTCTCCCTCACTTTCTGCCTCTCTTTTTCTCTGTGCTCTCCCTTCTTCCTATTTCCTTGCTTCTTTCCTTCTTTTCTCCCTTCCTTAAATACAAACCCCTTTAAAGCATTTAAGGTATGATTTAAACTTTGGCAATCACTGTTGTTCAGGTGGCACTGTAGCTATACACAGATGAAGCACCTTCCGTCTCAGGGTTCACAAGCCCCAGACAAGGGCAGCTAGTCAACGCCTGAGACGCTGGCAGGAAGCCATGATCCAGTTGTTGAAGGTGGCTTCAATCCCAGCCTGAGCAGGAAAAGAAATCCAGGCTTTCTGACTGGAGAGCTGAGGCCCCCTGCCCTAATTGGACTGATTTCCTGATTCATTTATTAAAAAAAAAAAAAAAAAAAAAAAAAAAAATGCTTTTCTAGGAGATGCAGCAAAAATCACACCAGTCTCCTGTGGCTCCCCAAATCATCTCGACAGAAAAGAAGAGAGAAGTTGGCAGTTTTCAGCGTATTCATAGCAAACAACAAATTAGTAACTATGTACTTTAATCTTCAACATTCATAATTGCACAAAGCATCACTGGTCATTTAAATAATACATGTCAATTAATCTAATGAAGAAACTGGTAAAGTAGAATGTAAAAAGCAATACCTCGAGCACATAAAGAATGTTTGATATTAACATTTAACATGCAAAGTGCAGAATTAGAACAGCTCTTTTCAGCATGGTTATTTAAAATCCTTACCAACAGGGGAAAGCAAACACTATGGAGAAATACACACAAATATATTCAACCCGCCAGATCTCTCAGGTGAGTGCACACCAATTCTAATAGGTCTGGCTGACCTGGCTTTCCACATATATACAGTGGTTTCTAACACTCCAAAGTTGACGATGGGAATGCAGAATCGGAACATTCTGATGTTAATGGGGAGACCATTTACTTTCAAAATAGAATGCGGCAGGGAAGTCTCAACTCCTGACAAGTCACCTTTAAAACGGCATAACCAGAACTTTGTGACAGAGAAAATATTTTTTCCTTAAAATGTGTATGTGGCAAAATGGCTGAAAATCTTGTCCATGCTAGGGGAAAGCTGAGTGTGGAAAATGTGCATTTTCTATCTACGCTGTAAAGAAAATACAAAGCCAGAGCATTTTGGCATTAGCAAAGCCTGAACTAAGTTCTCAGGCAATAAATTTATGGGGAAACATGACAGACTCCTCATTAAAGCTATGTGTACGTTGGCTGAATTTTATACAAGATTCTTGAATCTTGTGGAAAATTGGGCACGGCTTGACATCTGAACAATGTTCCTGGTTTGTTTGATTTCTAAAGCATCGGAAAATGTTGCACTTTGGAAATCAAGTAGAGAAGAATAAACACACTCTAAAACAGAACTGGGTTGAATCTGAAAGTTATTTTTCCATATGTCTTTATGAGATATTTATTACGTTTATTTCTCATACAAACACAGCCCCATGCTAGAAATACTGTGGTGCATTTCTTTTTTTTTTTTTTGTGGCGAGAAAATAGTACTGTTAAGGCAAATCTTACCCTGTAGCAGTTACCAGCAGGACAGGCAATTTTCAGCTGGCTTTTCAGAAGCTGGTTGCCATGACAAAGAGCACAATTTATTCCTCAGTCCCTTATCACAGCTATGATCACAGACCATAAAAATTAACATGGCTCTTTTCCATCTGATTTCAGAGTTTCTCATCCTTACCTGAGGCCTTTTGTTCCCCCAATTAAATGGAATGAATGTCAGTCATTTAGCAATTCAATTAATGCTGATTCAAAATTCCGGCCAAAACCAGAATCTATAATCACAACTTCCTAATCACAGTTCAGTCATGAGAATGAAAAGTAAGCAGGAAATTGCACTAATTACTCAATTAGACTAATACTGTATTTCTAAGCAAGGGCTTACGAGGCTGTCAGCCCTGAGAAAGGACTTCGGAGTTCTCTTCACCTTGCGTGTCCACAGTTGTCCAACCAAAGCTGGTATTTTCAAGTGGCCATAATTTCTATCCATCTAACATGGATGGACTGAAGTTGGGCAATGGGCATTAAAACTGATATACTGACCACAAGTGAGGGCCGCTTTGGTGGGCTTCAAGGGTGTGGTGGCCAGGGCTTTCCCATGAGAGGCCCTCCTCCCCCGTGTGAAGACACCCACATGCACACCTTTCTGGCTCCAGGAAAATATCTAATAAGGGGGAGCATTCAGTGAGTGTACAGCTATTCTCCTCATCTTCAATTTGAGTGATGCACACAGGCACTGGCTTCCATACTCAAAATAGGGCCTGCAGTATGCTGGGCAGAGAGCTTCTTGCTGAGTGAGTCCACTGGGGTGGGGCCTGCAGGCGGCTGGAACCTAAGGCTCATCTGCACCCCTGGAAACAGCTTCTCACACCAAGACTGCAAAGAGAAGCCTTCATGAAGTCAAGAATAGTGAACAAAAAGGCGGTCAGGAGGGGCACACGGGCAGATGTGACTGAAGTATTTACAAAACAATGAAGAGATACCCAACAAGCTGAACCTTATTTAAAAACAACAACAACAACAACAAAAAACTAAAAACTTAGATCCTTTTTTCCTATACAGTTTCACAAGACTTAAATATGCTATAAACAACAGGGAGGACACTAGAGCCTGTCACACCTCTGGTTTTTGTGGTCACCTGTCAAAATTCTTCCTGAGGTGGCCTCCTGAGGGGAGAGGAACTGGAGATAGGGAGAGGGAAGAGGGCCTATCCCATACGTATGTCATGGTCTTTTCCTCTGCAGAAGTTTCTGGAAATGACCCAACTTGGGAAATGCTCAGGGGTTCCGAAAAGAGGAAAAACATTTATTTGCCTAAGTGAGACAAAGTCTTTACTTCCAGGGTTTGCCTTGCAGGTGGCCACTGCTGAGGGAGCGGGGGTTTGAATGGCTGGCAGGGCCCCCACCAGGCAGATTCTGAGTGCTTCGGGCACCAGGTACCTTGGAGTCTCTTCCGGAGGAGTTAGCTTGGTTCATTCGGCCTGAAGGGAGCAAGAAAGAAGGAAGATAGCTGCAAGAATGATTCCAGGGACAATCTGCCAAGTACAGTTTTAAGCTAATGAAGTCCTGTGCAGTACCTACTTTAGGCCAATGATGACCTACTCCTCATCCTTGAGATCAGCCTGAAGGTGGGGAGGGGGACAGAAATGAAGGGAAACCCAGATAGGTTTTTTCCCTTCCTCTCCATCATCCCCAACAAACCTAGTCTGTCCTCCACTACTTCCTTCGTAGAGAGGATGCAGCTGAGGAGCGATTAGGGGAAAGAGAAGAAGACGCAGTATGGTTAAACGAAGGTAGGAAGACAAACCCCGGAGGCTCTCAGAGTGGAGAAGCGAACGCAGCAGAAGGAATTAAAAACTTTCCAAGAAAGAATCTGAATGTCTGATGTTTAACTCCTCAGTTTTGCCTGAGATATACTTTTTGATGAAGTCTCTACATTTTTGCCTGGGCGCAGTGGCTCATGCCTGTAATCCTAGCACTTTGGAAGGCTGAGGTGGGCGGATCACTTGTGGCCAGGAGTTCGAGATCAGCCTGGCCAACATGGTGAAACCCTGTCTCTACTAAAAGTACAAAAAAAATTTCCCTGGCATGGTGGTGGGCACCTGTAATCCCACCTACTCAGGAGGCTGGGGTGGGAGAATCGCTTGAACCAGGGAGACGGACGTTGCAGCATTCCAGCCTGGGTGATAGAGCAAGACTCTGTCTCAAAAAAAGGCTCTACATTTTGATAAAGTCTCTCTTCAATGCATAATTCTTGCCACTATCTGGGGTCACCTCCACTGCCTCCCCTCCCCAGCACCTGTAACACACCTCCCTAGTATTGTAAGAATCTAAATATAAGAGATGAAGGTTTTCATATGATGAGGTGATATTCAAGGCTGCAAACCAAACATTGTATTTAAAGGTCAAAAGATCTTACTAGGATGATCTGCAGGCCCTTGCTCCTCTTCCAGATAATATTCTATCTTTTTTAAGTCTTCTGGGGTAAATCTCCATTTATTCTCAGCTGGTAGGGGTGGCACTTTGGGGCTGGATCGTTTCCGGGCAGAACCAGGAGGAAGGGCCTGCTGGCAAGACGCTGGCAGGGAACCAGTAATCAGTCCTTCCGGGAATTTCTGAGCTAAGACTTTTAGACCTAGGTTTGGAAAAGCATCAGAAAAAGCTGCATTAATATGGCAAGGCCAAGCCAAAACCTGGAAAGAAGCCCGCATGTCTTCTAATCTCTGGTCATCAAGTTGAGGCCAACACAAGGACATGAAATTTTTCTTAACTATTTCATCATTAAGCAAATTATACCAGAAAATATTTGTTGTTACATGGGATTCTGAGAATTCCACAAGAAATCCTTTTGCTCAAGTCTTCCGCATTAGGGCTTTCTGACAGAGCCCTGAAGCAACATCAGGAATTAAAAACATGTGCTGATGAAGCTAAGGGAAGTTTCACATAACTCCTGACTCCTTTCAGCCAGCATGGCTTTTTCTCTTTCCAGAACACTGAATTCTGAGCACCAAGAGAGAAAAGGGGATGCAGGTGGGACTGAAGGATGATTGGCCTTTGAAGTCCCAAGCAGAGTATCACTTGCTCACCTCCGGAAAGCATGAAGAGGTTTTCAAATCCACGCTCGCACATGGTGGTGGCCGCCTGACTGGCCAGCCTTTCATCGTCGTCATACAGAATGATGATCTTGCCATGGGCATTTTTCTAAGAGTCAGATGAGTTAAGGTTCCAAGGCACTGGGTTGATGTCCAAAGACTACGAGAAACCCCCAAGGAATAAAAGGTCAGTCCACCTGTCTGAGGTCCTGGGAACAATGGACAAGCCCATTCTTACCATCACACCAGCAGGGACCGGATGGTTTCCCGTCATGGAAACCACACAAACTGGTATTCGTTTTTTCTGCAAACTGATGTTACCATGGCCTAAGAGACAGCGCTAGTTACGGACTTTACATCCTTTAGCTCTCTTATCCTCACGACCCTGGAAAGTAAATACTGCAATCCCCATTTTACAGATGAATAAATAGAACAACTTCTATGCCTAATGTGTCCACTGAAGCCTATTTATGATAGTAAAAATGTGGGAGCCATCTAAAAAGTCCAAAATCAAGGAATAGTTTAGTAAATCATAGTAAATCTGAAGATATTACATAGCATCAAAAATGTGGTTTACAGAAGGCTTGCATCAGCATGGGGAAATACGGAATATGAACTGAAAAAAAGCAGGATACTAAATTACATATACAGTAAGGTTTCAACTTCGTCAAAAAAAAACAAACACGCAAAAGACAGTCTGGAACAAAATATACTAATAGTGTAATAGGAGCCACTGCTCAACTGTGTGATTATAAGAGATTTCAATTTTCCTTTTAATAATTTTTGGTATTTAAATTATTTTCGGCCGGGCATGGTGGCTCACGCCTGTAATTCCAGCACTTTGGGAGGCCAAGGCAGGTGGATCACGAGGTCAGGAGATTGAGACCATCCTGGCTAACATGGTGAAACCCTGTCTCTACTAAAAATACAAAAAAAAAAATTAGCCAGGCATGGTGGCGGGTGCCTGTAGTCCCAGCTACTCAGGAGGCTGAGGCAGGAGAATGGCGTGAACACGGGAGGTAGAGCTTGCAGTGAGCCGAGAGCGTGCCACTGCACTCCAGCCTGGGTGACAAAGTGAGACTCCGTCTCAAAAAAAAAAATTAATTTTCTGCTTGTATAATTTTTATGAATGAAAAAATTAAAATTTTAAAAGAAAAAATTAAAATAGAAAAAAACCCTAAGTTCTGCTATGTAAAGTTTTCTGGAAGGAAAAAACTCTCTTAGGACTAACTCTCAATGGATCCTAACTCTTAACCTAGTGTTTTTTGGCCCAGGGCAAGACAGTTTGAAAGCGTCCGCCTCAAAGTCAGGATTCTCGGCAATAGCTAGGAATCCAAATTCTAAAATATGCTCAGCTGAATAACATCAAAGGTCCTTCACAGCATTCTTACCAGGAGCGTGGTGCACGGTAACTTTGATTCTTATAATCCTCATACCACCCAATTCCTTAAAATGCAACAAAGGATACATATTCAAGAATATCATTTGAATAAGGGTTCATTGTTCTAGACAGAGTTGCAATTGGGTAACTGTAAGCTGCAAAGAGAAGAAAAAGTTTAGGAAGTCTGTTGTTCTCTTAATACAACTTGGCCTCAATTCCCAGCTGGTTTAAAATCTAAGAGTTAAATACATCTTCAAAATTCATGAGCTGCTGGGCACGGTGGTACACACCTATAATCCCAGCACTTTGGGAGGCCAAGGTGGGTGGACCGCTTGAGTCCAGGAGTTTGAGACCAGCCCGGGCAACATGGTGAGGCCTCATCTCTATAAAAAATACAAAAACATTAGCCGGGTGTTGTGGCATATGCCCCTAGTCCCAGGTACTCGAGAGGCTGAGGCAGGAGGATCACTTGAGCCCAGGAAGGCAAGGCTGCAGTGAGCCATGATCGCACCACTGCACTGCAGTCTTGGCCACAGAGCAAGATATTGACAAAAAAAAAAAAAAAAAAAAAAAAAAAAAAAAAAAAAAAAAAAAAAAAAATCAAGGAGCCATAAACCTAAACACTTCTGTGAAAGAGAAGAAAGAGGGCACTATGAACAAAGTATGAAGCTTCATTTCCCTCCTTCTGACCACCACCTGTGAAAATGAGCAGCCTCTCAGAGTATTTTATGGTGGAGCCAATCCTGTAGGATTCCATAATGGATCCAGCTAACGTACAGTTTGCTTAACTGTCTACCATGAGCTGTGGTTCCAGCCTGCCTAGACTCAAGAGCAGGCTCTCTGTTCTTGAGAGTGAGGCACTTTAAAGCCTTCTCTCTCTTACCTCCAACAATGTGGCACTGCTGGTAAGAATCTCTATCACGCACATCTAGCAGCAGGAAGGGGCAGTCAGGATAAGGTTTGTCTTTGGCATTAGGCTCTGCTTTCTTCACTGGCCCTTTGTCTAGATCCAGTTCCCCAACACCACTGATGACACTGCAAGTGAAAAAGTAGGTCAGCAGAAACTAGTCAGAGGTTGGTGGCTTAAAGGTCAAACATGTTTCTTCAGAGTAGTGAGATGAGTGCTCAATCTGTTTTCAAAGGGCGCTTCAAAGGGAAAGGAACATGGACGTGGTGTCTCAGTTCTGCCTCTGAATGCAGGATCCTGTGGACTTCCTCTTCTACTACACTGGACCCCACACAGGAGACCCACATGTCCACACTCACCTTCAGACAATGCGTGTCAGTGCATTACATGGCTGAGGGGTTAGGGACTGAAGGGTGCATGCTGCCTCTAGCCACAAGGGCAGCATCAGAGGGAGAAAGAAGGGAACCGTGAATCCAGTGGGGCAAAAGAGGAAAGAATATGGTTGGTAGGACAGGAAAAAGGAAAGGCATTTCTTTCTAGGTATATTATAAGTAATTAAAGTAACAATAATGCTTTATACATTTCATACACATAGTCAGTGACCTATCTGCTATGGTATTGAGTCTTAATACTTCCATAGCTCTCTGTACTTACTTCAGTTTTGTAGGTTACAACATTGAGGTTGATGAGGCTTTAGATTTGGTGGCATTCATAGAATGAGACAGAGGAAGAGCTGGGATTAAAATGAGGAAGCTAACCACTACCACTAACAGTTCTGAGTCTACGGTCAATCAATCACCAAAACTGGTCACCGTCTTAATATTATAGGGAAAATGTGGTAAAAACATGAATCAAAGGAATAAGAAGACTAAGTGTTATGAACAAAATGGCAAGCAGTGAAATATCCTTACTGGAATAAGAAGATGGTTACTTTCTTAGGAAATACCAAGACATACATGCTAAATCACAGCTTAGTATGTACCTTAGCTTCCTTCCCATAACAGCAAATCAAATTCTGCGTTTAAATCCAATAAACACTGTAACTCTGTGCTATATAGTGCATATTTTGTTGAACCAAAGGAGAAGAACATCTGTTTGATAAGAAACTGCATCCTCAGTGGAAGTCCTGTTGGCCTGTCTCTTCTTGAATGCAATTTTAGAGTCCTTTTGCAAAAGTTAACTATAATAATATGAAGCTAAAAGAATAATAATAATGGTGGAATGATGATAGCAATTCTTTCTCTGGTAGAACTAATTTCTCTAGAACTATTTTATCAGTCAAAGGGATGGATATCTGCTGAAAATCAGTACTGTCTTGTAATCAACACTTAATATTAGTGAGAAAGTACTACACGGACTAAAGTCCATGTAATCCATGGAATAAGGAGGCCTTAGAAGAAGGGGCAGAAGAATAAAATAAAAAGAAGGAACAGCCACATTCAGCTTTAGAATCAACACCAAGTACTGCTTTTTCCTTTGCACACTCAGTATCAGAGCACTACGTGTGGCACTGTCACTTCCGGACCGGGTATTATAAGCTGCAGCAGTCAGAAAAGGGGGAAAAATCATACTCTCTGAATCAAAAGATAGTATTTGTAAAGTAATTCCTCATAACAAACTTACATGTAGAAGGGAGAAGAATGGAACTGAGAAATGAAAATTAAACTCTCCTATTAATATATTCTCCATTAACTCAGTAAGAATGCAGTGAAAAAGATTCAGGAGGTGGCATTTACATAAAGAGAAAGTAGAAGGCTGGGATTAAAATGTGAGACTTTACTCCTGCCAGTTCTGTTTCTAAGGCAAGAAAAGAAAAGAAAAAAAAAAAACCACAGATCCCCGAAATTGGCCTCTAGGTTAATATAAAGGCAAAACACAGTGAAAATATGAATCAGCTTCGAGTACCTCTGAAGGGTTGAGCGGCTGGAGTCCCCTGCTCCCGCGTTGTTTATGAGCTGCTCAGGGCTCGGCGACTGCTCACCTGGATTTCCTTTCCCGTTAGTCCTGGCAGTGGTTTCGGCATCAGGGTCTGAAGCTGCAGAATCATTGTCTAATATTTACAAATGAAGAAATAATTAGATTGAGCCTCAGGATTTGTGTTTACTTATTAGACAGTTCCAAAGACATGAAGTCAAGAAAAGGAAATCTTTTCATCATTATTAAATTGCTGTGGAAGTGCTAATGTACACGTTCCCAAAGTGTGGTGGACCCCAGATATCCCCAAGGCCCTTCCAGGGATCTGCAAGGTAAAAGCTATTTTCATAAGATGTTACTTGTCTTTTTTACCGTTTTTATATTTGCACTGATGGTACAAAAGAAATGGTGGATAAAGCTGCTAGCACCTTAGTAAAAATCAGGGCTGTGGCACCAAACTTTATTGGCAATCATTGTATTATTCACCATCACGCATGCATTCACAGTAAATAAGTATGGCAGTCACACTAAAAGACGATCCCTGTTAAAGCAGTAACAGTTACTATTCTTATTAAATCTCACCTTGAAGTACATGCTTTTTTTAATGTTCTGTGTGATGAAGTGAGGAGTCCACATACAATTAAGTTTGCTACATACCAAATTACCAGGGTTATCTCAAGGAAAAGTATTAGTGTGATTGTTGAGTTGCAGGCTGAACCAGTAACTTTTGCTATGCACACCATTTTTGCTTGGAAGAAAACTGACAGAAAACTATGGTTAGTTAGACTTGAGTATTTGGCAGACATTTTCTCAGAAGTGAACTAAATAAGCCTGTTATTTCAAGGAACACTACTGATGGCACTGCTGCCAATGATTGTATTTTGAGCAAAACTCGAAGTTTTAGAAACCGTGTTTGCCATCAGGAAGTATGGGGAGCTGCTTCCCCACGCTTACAGACCTTTTTGGTAAGATAGATCGTGAGAATAATATATGTGATTTTTTTGACAGGTGTATAATAAAATGTATTAACCTTTGGGAAGATCTTCATAACTCGGTGAACCAATATTTTCTAAATGGCCAATGCATGATGTTATACAATCATGCACAGGTAAAAGATTCAAGATATAAGACAGTTACACTGAAAGTGCCTGATTTTAATCTAACAGTATCAAAGATTCATTGATATGATTTCAGATTCTACATTACAGCTAATCCTTAAGAAACTAGCAGTTGTCAAGTTTTATCTGAAAGGGCTATTAAAATACTTCTCCCTTTTCCACCTACAGGTTTGTGTGAGCTGAATTTTCCTCACGCACTTTAACCCAAACAGCATATCACAACAGACACTGCAGAAGCAGAGAGGAAAATCCGCGATCCTTTCATTAAACCAGACACTAAAGAGATTTACAAAATATGTAAAACAATACGTTCTCAGTAAAATTTTGTTTTGGAAATAATGCTATTTTTCATAAAAACATGTTATTTATGTTTGTAATGGGTTTAGTATTGTTATTTTAAGTGAAATAATAAATACTGTTTCAGTTCCCAGTTTAAATTTTCAATACAATAAATATTAATAGACATAAAGCACATAAGCCAAAGCTCTTTGGGATCTTCAATAATTTTTAACAGAGTGGAGGAAGAGAACAAAATGTTTGAGAATTTGCTGTTCTAACCAATACAATAAGATTAAAAAATAACAATAACAACAGGCCGGGCGTGGTGGCTCACGCCTATAATCCCAGCACTTTGGGAGGCTGAATGGGGTGGATCACTTGAGGTCAGGAGTTTGAGACTAGCCTGGCCAACATGGTGAAACCCAGTCTCTACTGAAAATACAAAAATTAGCCAGGTGTGGTGGCAGGCACTGTAATCCCAGCTACTCAGGAGGCTGAGGCAGGAGCATCACTTGAACCTGGGAGGCGGAGGTTGCATTGAGCTGAGATCGTGCCACTGCACTGCAGCCTGGGCAACACAGCAGGACTCCATCTCAAAAAAATAAATAAATAAAAATAAAAACAACAAGTCTAATTATTAAAGAGGATATTAATTTTGCATATGATATGATAATATACCTAGAAATTTTAAGAGAATAATACGAGAATAAGTGTAATAAATATGTGGTTAGATAAAAGAAATGCTAAAATATTTGTTCTATACACCAATTTAAAAATGACAGAAAAATCTCATATACAGTAACAACTGCAGTTATCAAACGTACTCTCCAAGAAATGAACCTAAACCAAATGTGAATAACCTATAAAAATGTATAAATCCTTTATAGGACTTATAAAAACGTTACTTAGAGGCCTTAAAGAAGACCTCAATGAAGAGAGTGCATGTTCCTGATTGGGCAACTAAAACTAAAACATGAGTCCCTCCCAAAGTTAACTTTTGGCCTTAATACTAATCCCAAAGGGATTTTTTTTTTAAACTGAAAAGGATTTAAAAAATAAGAAGAGCAAATACAGACACAGACACACACACACACACACACAGACTCAAATCCTTTTTTCCTATTCAGTTTCACAAGACTGAATATATATTCTGGAAGCAATATATACCCATGGGTTTTTGATGTGTTGGTTTTTCATATATATGAGGAAATAGGAAAATATATGTATATACATACATAATTAGGGGCGATTTGGAGACCTGCCTTATCAAATAGTAACATATGTTAAAAAGGTAAAATGATCAAAATAGTACAGCACTGCAACCAGAACAATGGAATATAATAGAGAACATGGAAAAGAATATAAACAAAAAGTCAATACATCCATATCATAAATCAGTGGGTAAAGGTAGAACTACTGAGTATATGGTGCTGGGAATATTTCTCAACTATCTGGAAAAATCTAATTCAAATAATCACCTCGTGTCATATATCAAAATACATACCAGATGGTTTAAATGCAAACAAACAAGCCAATAGAAGAAAATGTAGGTAAATAATTTACCAACATTGAATTTTATGAGTCTAAAGCAATAAAAGAAAACAACAGTATGGGCTAATAGATTTGATCATGTAAAAATGCAACTTCATATATATCAAAACCAACACAAAGAAAATTAAAAGGTGAATAACAAATTAGGAGAAAGATCTGTAACACACATGAATTAAGAAGGTTAATATACTTAATTTATAGACTTAAAACATTAACTAGCTCTGTAATATAATGTGAAAAGAGTAAAAATGCAAATAAGATCATGTGCACGAGGTAAAAATGCAAACAAGATTAAATTGTTAACATAGAAAGGAAGTCTTTTCCCCACTGAAGACATGCAGGCCCTCCTGCCTCCTTCCCCAAGGGAAGTATCAGTGTATTAAACACTTTCACATATTTAGGTCTCATTCCAGAAATAAAACATTTACATGTGCTTGCATATATTTTACTTCTTCCCCCTTTTACAAATCCAGGAGAATTCTATTCTGTTGTTTTATTTTTACTTAATATAGCCTGGAAATTGTTCCAACTAATCAAGATTTTTGCCTCATGCATTGTCAAGTTAGTATTGTTCTCCACTGTATAAAGATATCATAATTATTCAGAACTCTCACAAATCAGTAAGAAAAAGATGAACATCCTATTAGAAAGAAAGGAAAAAGAGCGTATAAACTCCTTAAAAGAAGAAATATGTATTCATGACCAGTAAACACACACACACAGAGCATAATCTTACTATCAAATAAATAAAATCTATTAGATACTATTTTCATCTATTAAACTGGAGAATATTAACAGAAATGATAATTATTCAGCTTTGGCTGGGACGAGGAAAAACAGGTCTTCTCATTCATTCCTGGTGGGAATGCAAACAGGTAGAACCATGCTGGAGAGAATGTGGCAATCAGCACTGGGTGTCTAAAATGGTTTCACCCTTTGACCCTCTGCAGCAATTTATCCTCAGGAAATAATCAGAATCATACAAACATTTACATATATACATTGTAGCATTATTTTATAAAGGTAAGAAATCAGAAAAAACTATAATGCCCACCAAGAGAATAATTAAATTATGGTATATCCAAAGGACAGACATTAGATGACAACACAATCTTTATAGTCATGCTTCTGGAGCCTATTTAGCGACATGGGAAAGTATGAATGAAAAAGGGATAATTGAAAACAGCACAATACAAAATTATACAAAGAATATAGATTTAATTGGCGTGAGGGGTTAGAGAGGGGAAAGCGGACCAAAACATACAGAGTGATTATTAGTTATTTAATTTGCTTCTTTATATACTTTTTACGGTTTCCTAACTTACTAGAAACACACTTTTAAGTTAGGCAAAAGCGATAAACATTATAAAAGGAGTTTTTTTTTTGTTTTTAATCCCTTCAAAGATAGCCAATATGTATACAGATACAATCTGTTCCCCAGGCACTCCTGAGTGAATTATTATCTGTGTAGAGCACTAGAAAAACACTAATATTACTCACACATTATGGTGTCCTACTTTACAAGAGCCTACTTTGCTGCGCAAATTTATCTCAGAAGAGAAAATTGCATGTGCCCATATGTTCTGGTGCTGCAATCTCAACAATGAATTGAAGGACCAAATCTAGGTGCTTATATAACCCAGTTAAAATTGGGAGTACTTGTATGAGGAGACTCAATTATCTCTGTTACAAAGAGCTCTTATTTCTCTGCTTTGTGAGAGGCATCTGTCAAAGATAAATTCCTGTTGTTTTCAGATTCTCTTTATCCTCCCTAACAAAAACCAGCCCGGGGAAATGACAGTTGAGTTGCACAAACCCAGTGTTCAGACTTCCTGAGAAACTTGTCTTGAAATCAGAAGTCAAATTCCTGACCTACATCAACCTTAACAAAACACATTCCTCTTCAATAAACAGCCACACACTGATTGCTGGGTACTTCAGGATAAAATAAAGACCTTAACTCTGTGTATTCTTTTCATGAGTACAACTAGTAGGTTTTATTTTCAACTTGGTATTTAAGAAAGGAGATCTGGAGCCTACCTGTCTTTCTAGCCTTTCTCCTACCCAGTGCCTACTCGTCCCTTAGACCACAGCCAGATTGGATGACTGAATTCCCCAAACATGCCTGGTGTGCTGTCCTCTCCATGCCTCATCTTTAACTTGTACCTGTTGAAATTCTACCCCACTTCAAGGTCCAGTTCCAGTGCCTTGAGGAAGCCTACCTTGGTCTTCTTCCTTTTTTTTTTTCTTTGAGACGGAGTCTAGCTCTGTCGCCCAGGCTGGAGTGCAGTGGTGTAGTCTCAGCTCACTGTAACCTCCGCCTCCTGGGTTCAAGTGATTCTCCTGCCTCAGCCTCCTGAGTAGCTGGGATTACAGGCACGCACCATCACGCCCAGCTAATTTTTGTATTTTTTTTGGTAGAGACAGGGTTATACCATGTTGGTCAGGCTGGTCTCGAACTCCTGACCTCGTGATCTTCCCCCCTTGGCCTCCGAAAGTGCTGGGATTATGGGCGTGAGGCAAGTGTGCCTGGCTGCCTACCTCAGTCTTCTAACTAGAAGTGTCTTTCCTTCCTTGGAACTCTCCCACAACATCCTGCACCTTTCCTAAAGGCACTTTTCAGTCCCTTAAGGGTACAATGAAGGCAGCAAGAAGACACTGGATGCTACTGGAGACACTTAGATTTGTAACTCAGGTCCCTTCCTTATTAGCTGTATCACTTTGAGGAGGCAGCTTAACCTCTGCAGCTTGGGCCTCTCATCTGTAAAGTGTACCTTCCTTCCAGAGTTTTTAAGAAGGTTAAGTAAGAAAATTCATGTGAATTCACCTTGTAATATACAGTCAACAAACGATGGTTTCCTTCCATTCCTCCATTTTAAAATTCTTCCACCTTAGTAATTCTGTGGTACTGTTATCATTCAGCCCACCTAACACATATACATGTGTGCATGTGCACACATGTGACTGGCAATTTCATGTAAGCAGAGCTGTGCTTTGTTCATCTCTGTAGTCTCATAGCACTTAATGTGTAGGTACACAGAATGCTAAAAATATTCATTGAAAAAAGTAATTAGTATTTTAAACACATCTAAACCATTTGAAACTGTAAGTGTTAGAGCCAGAAAACCAGATGGCTTTTTACAATAAGAATGAACAACTAAAGTATCAGGTAGCATTTCCCTGAGAGTAACAATCTAATTACAAATAGACACATCAAAGTCCCAGTCCCTGGGAACAGACAGCAAATGTGTACAGGGTGAGTGTTTCAGTCAAATGGTCAGCCGGTTATTTTCCCCACACCCTCAATTCTCATTACCTTCCAGCCTTTGAATCTCCTCAGCTGTCACTTCCAGTGTTTGATCAGAGAGGGAAGCAACTTGGATGATCTGATAGAAAAAAGAATGAAATGTGTGGATGTTTGTTTGTTTTTAAACAGAGGCAATTTTGTCTTTTACAAAAGACGAGGAAACAACAAACATCAAAGATCTCTTGTTTGAAGAAGCTGTCAGTGTCCTCAACTGAAGACTGAATCGCAGGCCTCCTTCCTTTTGTGTTGGTAATACACTGCAGATGATCATTTCAGAAGAAAAGCACACTTAGAACACTACATAAACTTAGAATGCTAAGAAGATAGTTTAGGACAAGAAACATGAACAAGAGTTTAAAACCACATCTGTATATATCGTGATCCAAGCATTATACATTATTTCTTAAAAATGCAATACTGACCGCTTAGCATAACATAGAATGGGATCAGCAATTCTCCACACAATGAAGAAGTAAATGTAAATGTAGTAACAGATACACTGATTACAGTGTCTTATACTTCTATACAGTATTCATTTTTAAAGCACTTTTCACAACTTAGCTCACAAGACCCAGGATTCAACTTGAGTTCTGCCGGTAGAACTCTTGCTTGGGAGCCGGAGAGACGCCTTCTCCATAATTTTCAAATAAAAGAAGAAAGTGACTTGCCCAAAATAACAAAACAGCTTTGGTAGGATGATTTGGAAAAGATCAGTCCAAGAAAAGGGGAAATCACTTGGTTTCCAGAGAAAAATGCTGAAACAATCCAGGATCCAGAATTATAGATTCTAACTATGAAGTTAAATGTATAAGGAAAAAAACCCCTAAGCCACAAGTTTAATGAATTAAAAGTAGGGCAAACATTTACTTTACAGAATTCTTATCAAAGAGAGAAAAATTTCTCACCATCCTCATGTGAACATACATACCACATACCAATTAATTTTCCCATAGCTGAACGACATACAAAGAATCAGAAGAAACTCCTCGGCAAACATTCCCTAGAGTTGAATTTAGAAATACTCACATAAAATGACACGAATTAGACAGTCTTTACTCCAGTGGGAAGATCATGAAACTTACCAGCTGGGCAAAAGTTGTAACTTTTAGTCTCTTGAAAAGCTCATCTTTTTTGTATCTGTAATCTGAAAAATATGGTAAGACAAATATTTATTTAGATTTATTTTGCTTTTTTAGAGCTACTCTTTCTAGCTGTCAAGTTACGTGGTCTTTCAAGTTATTTATATGCTTTTAAATCTATTATCTCATTTGAGCCTCATGATATCCTCAAAATTAGGTGTGGCAGGTAGTAGTATCATCCGTTCAATTTGTTTCCCTTTGCTTTGTCATTAGGAAGCTTGAAGTTTAATTTACAAACTACCTTTGGTCTAGTGACTATCCCTTGCCTTTATTTTATTAGTCTACCATTTTCCTTTAACTAAGTTGTCTCCACTTTGACCACATTGTACTCCGTGCACTTTTGTAAGCTGCCTCAAATCCTTTTCAGAGCAAAGCAGGGAAGAAGTGTCTGTGTTCTACAAATGAGGACAGAGACTCAGAGAAGCTGAACAGCTGGTAAGACGTTCATGCCCCACTATTCTGACTCCAGCTTAAAAAGAGAGCAAAAATATTCCTGTCATTACACACTATGCTGGAGCTAAAGGACGACATTTCTACGTGTGTGCTTGGCTGGACACACAGTTGTGATTGGTTCTGATCATCTCTCAGCTTCTCTCCAACTTCAATTTGATAAAAATTAACCTATTCAGTTTCAGAGATGAAAAAGTTCTGCAGTTCTGTTGTACAACAGTGTGAAAATACTTAATGCTACTGACCTGTACATTTAAAAACCATTATGATGTTAGGTGTTCTGCGTTTTTGTTTTTGTGGTTTACCACCATTTTATTTTATTTCGTTTATTTATTTATTTATTTTTATTTCTCTGTCGCCCAGGCTGGAGTGCAGTGCCGTGATCTCAGCTCACTGCAACCTCCACCTCTCAGGTTCAAGGAATTCTCCTGCCTCAGCCTCCCGAGTAGCTGGGATTACAGGCGCCCGCCACCATGCCTGGCTAATTTTTGTATTTTTAGTAGAGATGGGGTTTCACCATGTTGGTCAGGCTGGTTCTGAACTCCTGGCCTCAAGTGATCCACCCACCTCAACCGCTCAAAGTCCTGGGATTACAGGCGTGAGCCACAGCACCTGGCCCCACCATTTAAAAAGATAAAATAAAATAAAACCAACTTAGGCCAAGTTTGGTGACTCACGCCTGTAATCCCAACAATTTGGAAGGCTGAGGTGGGCAGATTACTTGAGTTCAGCAGTTTGAGACCAGCCTGGCCAACATGGCAAAACCCCATTGCTACCAATAATACAAAAATTTGCTGGGTGTGGTGGCGCACACCTGTAATCTCAGCTACTTCAGAGGCTGAGGCATGAGAATCAATTGAACCTGGGAGGTGGAGATTGCAGTGAGCCAAGATTGCACTACCGAATTCCAGCCTGGGCGAGAGTGAAACTGTGTCTCAAAAACAAACAACAAACAAACAAAAAAACAGCTTAAAACATCAACATTTATTCAGTGCTGTCTTTACAGTTCTGAGCTGTAACTCAAATATAGGTACTTCCGTACTTGTGTTAATAATTCTTCCCGTCACATTAAACAATTGTTAAAAACGAAGCCAGTCGCACTTTATCTGTTACCTGTTCCATAGATGTGTGTGAAAGGTTAGCGTCCTTAAACTGTTTTGAAGATGACAGTCAAATTCTGAATGGTTTTCAGTGTTGAACTCTGCCCACCCTTATCCTTTCCTCCTCACCTAGGTTTTTATATCGGTACCCGTGACTCCTTAAATGCTGCTTCATTATTTCAGAATTATTCAAGGTTAGCTGGTTAATTGCTATGGCCTTCACAGCATAAATGTCTTGTAAACCAAGACTCCTAGCAACAAAGGAAAGGATTAAAGGTATTTAAGATTATTTACCTGGTGTAACTAATCACTTCCATGAATTTTCCAAAAACCAGCACAGACCAGGTGGTTACTTTGGAGGATAATGTAATCTTGGTTTACCAAGCACCTTAAGACTCAGGAAATGATACTACTTTAAAAACTAGCCTTCTGTAAATATATCAAGGCTTTTTTGAAATAGGGAACTAAACTTCTCTGTTCTAAAATGTCTTAAAGAGAGCAATTTGGTTAATAACAGACCATTACTTCTAGAAAATGCTTAGAGATGCTGCTTCTGGATACAACAAAGTAACAAACCTATAGGCAGTGGAACTTCTAACACCTGCTGGGATGCAGACCCAAACAGGCCGAGCTGAGGCTTTACAAAGTACAACCGAATAACTACAGTGTTCCTTTTGATTGCCACCAACTTGCCCACCAAAAGTCATTTATGCAAATCAAAACAACAATAAATCAGCAAATGGAAACAGCTAACAGCTTTCAAGTAGTTTGCACTGTGACATTTATCCACTGATATTCTTCTGGTATGGTTACACGGTTTAAAATGCTTCTAAGCATAAAATGTATACTTTAAAATCCCCATTAACTAAACAGAGATTAATTTAAACAAACAAACAAAAAAAGACTGCTTTATCCTAAAGATTGGCATTTCTACTATCTTCTGCACAAGCACTAGAAGCCCCCTAAATATTTGAACCTGAACTCTACGTACCTGGTTCTGGTTTAGAAGGACAGCCGTCAGTAGGACTTTCTGACATGATTACTCAGAGATGAAAGATCAAACTAGATGTTTTAAAGTAAGTTTAAATTTTTATAAAAAGGATGATTTGGAAGGCTCTGTCAGTCTGTCCTTGCAAGAGCGAACAGAGCTTTAAGAATGGAGCTTCTGCTGTGTGTCTTCGCCCAAACTCTGTGTTGAAGACAATCCTTGTTTCAGATATGTTATAAAGGTTTTCTTCTCCAGTAAGTCTAGGTTCTAAGTCTGTCTCTCTCGAGTTACTGGAAGGACAGAGACCTGACTATCTAGGATGTTTCACGCTGGGTCCAACTAGTGTCATCTAACCACCAGAAACCAAGAATGGGCTTTGTAAATTGTCAATAGACATAGAGTGTCTATTTTCCCCAGGTAGAGTTGAAAGCATATTCAGATTACAAAGGATTTCTGCATTTTCAGGGTTCTGTTGAAACGCGTTATTAGCAAAGGGAAGTTGGGCTCACAGTGGAAGACAAATCAAAGGAAGTAACAGAACAAGGTTTGTGGTTTCACAGAAAGAAATGGCATCTAAGGTAATCTGAGTAAAGTGATGGGTCTAGGGTATCATGAAACAAGGGAATATTCTCTTCCCTTTCAACCCCAAAGAATACTTACAACAGAAAATGGGGAAAGAGAAGGAAATATCTTCCAAAATGTAGATGCCAAACCAGAATCTAAAGCAATTCTGTCAGGGAATCAGCACAAAGTGTGTGAAATGGGGTTAACAGGAATCTCCTGCTCTACTAAAAGGAAGCCCTCCACTCCTACGGAGGGAAAGTGAAGTGAGCATTTTCAAGGCTCTGTTTCAAGGGTATTTCTTCTGGGAGATCACCTCCACGTAAAGTTTAGATATTAAAAGAAACCACACTGTACTTTGAGGAAATGTTCTAAGTGAGGTTCTGGCAACCTGGGCGGAATGGGACATTTTTATGGGACAAATTTCTAGTGAGGACATGTGAACTCACACTCAGCTGCAAATGGATGAAAGGTGACAGAGCCGACAAACCCCAAAAGAAGCAGGACAGCTGGATTCTGCCTGCCTTGGATGAGTTAAGGATGGCAACAATGAAGTATAGGTGAGTAAATGCGATCTTTCTCCAGAGTTTAAAAGTATATATTTTATATAAATATTTAAAATACATATACTTATGTAATATAAAATGTTTAGGAAGAAGAGAGAAGGATACTGTGGCATTACATATTTTTAAGAAGTCTGTAGCATTAGCCCTTATAGCTGAACATGGCAAATGAAAACACAGCATAAAACGGCTCCTGAGACCACATCTATTGGTTGGGGTTTCCCAATATTACAGCACTTCAAATGGAACTTTGATTTCAAATAAAAAGGTCTGCTGTGTAAGAAAAGAAAATGTTCTGATGTATTCTTGATGTGCAATTTTCTCTTACAAGAAGATGTACATTACCGCAGCCAAGTCCTGAACTATGATCAATCAGAGTACCTCTTTACCACCATTAACTACATATCCCCTAGCACTGGGTTCTCTTATTCAAGATAAGAGCAAATCCATCTTAGAAAATAGATGTTTCTACTTCTTCCTTAATTCTGGCCTTGAAGTGTACACTTTACATCAGTTTTGGATGCAGATTGAAAATTATGATTTTCGCAAGGGCAACGCACTCAATGACTGGTAGCATATCTTTGCAGACTAGCTTTTTAAAAGGACGTAGATGAAATATGATTTTTAATTAAAAGAAAACAGACTGCAATGAATTGATAATACATAACACTAAGTTCTCACGTCCCTGTCTTCCATGAATACTCTCATTTATACATACAAGAATGTTCTGAAGGAAGATATTATTACCCCTATCTCAAATAGAGACAAAATAAGACAGAAAAGATGAAATATCTTGAAGAAGGGCATGAAGATTGCAGTACAATGACACTAGAAGCTTAACCCGAGCTCATTCCACCAGATCTGACTCCACAGGCCAACACCAATGTCTCCTATGGGATAGAAGTAGGGCAGAATTTAGGCCTACAGGCCACAATCTAAGGAGCAGCCCAGTACAGCACCCAGGATCTCCCACAGCCCTTGAGGCACCTGCTAGGCTTATCGGATCATCCATAGTTCTCTGTGCCTGTCAGCTGTAGAACACAATTGTTAGTTAAGAACCAACTTACAGAACAACTATAGACTTCCATTTTCCCAAACCATTATTAAGAGTGTTACTTACTTTTCTTAATCTCTTCGAGCTTCTCAGTATATTTAGTCATACTGTTACCTAAAAAGAAAATAAGGGTTTTAGATATACTTTAAATGGAAGCAAATGAGCACCACTGTGGAAACAGAATGGAGGAAAAGTATCCCCTAAGCTTTCCTGTCCTGTTCTTAGGGATTCTGGACAGCAGCATACAGGCCACACACAGTAAAATCTTTTGGATAATACAGCATTATTAAAAGTTGCAGAGCTGAGCGAAATGTTTTGGTAGAATGTGTTTAAGCTGGGATGCATACCCCCAAAACATTGAGAAGATCCAGGAGATACAGATGATCATTTTCTATCAATTTGTTTTCAAGTCTAGGCTTTTCTCCCCTTTTTTCTCCCCTGCCCCTGCTGATGATCTTTTTGTGGGGAAGATATATAGAAGAGGAGCAAAAAGGAGGCAGTGTTCTTTGAATGTCTAAAATGTGCCTTTGTGGTTACCCAAGCAACCCTCTCCTCTCGGCTTTGTCTTCACAGTTTCCTTCTCTTTCCTGAACTTGCTCTTCTACTATTCATGCTCACGTTGCAGTCTGAACTAGACTACGCAGTCTACACACTAGTATTCACCATAGATTTGATGTGCTGAGAAACAACAGCAGATTCTCGCCACTGCAGAGAGCCCCCAGCCCTCATGTTTTACAGTATGTGTCTACAATACTAGGTACTGGCCAAGGTGGTTTGGAGGTTTTCAGACTTAAAAAACTCAGCCAGGAACCTTCTGGTTTCCAACTAAATTCTAGCTGTCACGCCAGGGGCTATTATTTTTTACTGGGTGTGCTTTGATTTGATTCAATTCAATGCAGCAAGCTCTTTCTGGTATGGCAAAAGGAAAACATTCAAAATAATTTCTCATTTCTAAAACTGTGCTCCTAGCTTTTTAAGCCTGGAGAGGATCTCGTCAGATGCAGCCCCAGTATCAGATAAAAGAAATGCTTTCAATTAATAGTAGCGTGAACTGACATTTTCAAGGACTATTCTGAACTTTTCTTCACATTTGGGTGAGAGGTAGAAAAAGAAACTCCTTGCTCTGAAACCCAAAATACATTTTAAAAAAAACAACTTATTTCTTTGGCTATTATTAAATCTTTACCATGAATTCACCATGGAATAAAATCTACCATTGTTTTCCTTTTCTTTTCTTTTTTTTGGTCTTAAGACACACACTCTCTGTATCCAGGACCAGAAAGGAGGATTCAGAGTAGGCCTGGACCTGGAAGTTCCAAGAGAAATGAAGGCAGTCAGGGCTACTAGGAAGGCCTAAGCCTTCTCAAGAGGGACGCTGACTACCTCTCAGAAGAGGCTCAAATCACCAAGATTAGAACCAAATACAGTCTTTCTTAGGTTCTTCAGACTGCAATTGACCTGAGATGTGACCAGATCTTCAGAGCAGAAGCCACGATTTCTTCCTGGACACACACATCTCTCCTGCCCACTGCAACTCTGAACTCAGGCGTGGACCTGCCTGGTCAATACAATGGGGGAAGAAGACGGCAAATCAATATCCTGTTCAGCTTCCCAAGTCTCGTTCTTAAAATATTTTACCCAGTAGCTTTAGGTTATATGTCCCTGAGTCACCCACAGTTGCGTGTTATTGACGTGGCAGGTAGTTTCTTTCAGCTAGGGAAGCTTTAGGCAATCTAGTCAGAAAATGAGGGACAAAAAGGATCACCTGATTTGTCTGATGGCATGGCAAGTTAGTAACTAAGCCAGGATTCTCATTTCCAACCTCCTGAAAAACACATCTTTTCTTGTTGTGTTGTAAAAAACCACAATTAATCATGAGGTAAATTTGTAGGAAATGCTACTTCCTTAATAGTGAGAGGTGGGGATCATCTTGTGTTGTAAATTCCCTGAGGAATGGAAAACACTAGTAGCCAATCTTATTTATCCAGTCTTTATTATTGAAACACTGCATTTCCAAACCACAACCTTATTCATCCAGTCTTTATTATTGAAACACTGCATTTCCAAACCACAACCTTATTCATCCAGTCTTTATTATTGAAACACTGCATTTCCAAACCACAGTGGTTTCCACTAACAAAGTGTCTACACTTCATTTCTCCATTAATTACAAACATTTCAGGGTAATTACACTTAACACTTTATCTTGTATCAGCTGACCCTCACCACAATGTAGGGAGGTAGGCCATCACGCCCACTATTTGTTTTCTTCCTAAAGGAGAAGGCTGAGAAACAAACGTTTTTTGCAGAATTATACAAATATTTGGTGAAATTCAGAACAAATCTGAGAGGACTACTGATGAGTTCTTTTCACTACAGACATTCATTCTATCCAAGAATGGGGAAAAAAGGAGAATGGAGGATTTCTTCCTTGTTTTAATTGGACAAATGAGATAGCAGGATGGCTGACACAAAATACCCCTAAAATGGTTTGAGAAATTATGAAAAGTGGCATTTTATCCCACTTTGTAAACTGCTTATATCTTAACTACGTAGCCTATCTTACTGTATCTAATTGCATCTGAAAATAGTTTCTGACTACCTTTTAAAAAGATTGGAAATGAATCCATTTCATAATTCACTTATTTATAAACATGGCTTTGTTTCATACAAAAGGAGCCTAAAAGACTATCCAAGAACCAATTTTTTTTTTAATTGAAATTACACATTACTGCCAGATACATTTTCCCAGATAAGACTTTTTGATCAAAAAGAAAAAAAAAAAGTCAGTGGCTCCCCATTGTGTCCTAACTAAAGCTGAAACTCCTTGCTGTAGCACTGGACACCAACTCACTACTTCTTAATGTTGCCTTAATTACTTAACTTGACAAACTCTTGGTCTTCCATTCTCTAACGTATCACCTTGCCACATACTCATAATAGCCCACCCAGCAGGAATTGACCTTCCCCTCCTCTGAGCTTCTACAGCACTCGGCTTACAACTCACAAGGCATTTATCACTGTATTGTCTTACCTACCTTACTAGACAGAAAGCCAAAGACTATTTATGGGCACGTACACACACACACACACACACACACACAACACGCATGCGTGCACAATCTTTATCCCTTCCATTGTCTAGCATAGGAGACACTAAAAAATATTTGCTGAATGATGGTCAGGTGCACTGGCTCATGCCTGTAATCCCAGCATGTTGGGAGGCTGAGGAGGCAGGATTGCTTGAGCACAGGAGTTCCAGACCAGCCTGGGCAATATAGTGAGACCTTGTCTCTACAAAACACACACATACACACAAATTAGCCAGGCATGGTGGTGCATCCCTGTAGTCCCAGCTACTTGAGAGGTTGAGGTAGGAGTATCACCTGAGTCCTAGAAGGGGAGGTTGCAGTGAGCAAGAATGTGCCACTGCACTACAATGTGGGTGACAGAGTGAGACTCTATCTCAAGAAAAAAAAAAAAAAGCCAGGCGTGGTAGCTCACATCTGTAATCCCAGCACTTTGGGAGGCTGAGGTGGAAGGATTGCTCGAGGCCAGGAGTTCAAGACCACCCTGGCCAACAGTGAGAGCCCCATCTGTATAAAAAATAAAGAAATAAAGAAATAAATAGGCTGGGCGTGGTGGCTCATGCCTGTAATCCCAGCACTTTGGGAGGCCAAGGCGGGAGGATCATGAGGTCAGGAGTTCGAGACCAGTCTGACCAATATTAAATAGTAAATTTATATTTACAAATTACTAATTTATAAATAATAAATAGTAAAACCCCATCTCTACTAAAAATATAAAAATTAGCCAGGCATGGTAGTGTGCACCTGTAGTCCCAGGTACTCAGGAGGCTGAGGCAGAAGAATCGCTTGAACCCGGGAGGCAGAGGTTGCAGTGAGCCGAGATCCCACCACTGCACTCTAGCTTGGGCAACAGAGCGAGACTTCGTCTCAATAAATAAATAAATAAATAAAAAGGAAAAATATACATTTGCTGAATGAAATGAACGAAATATACTATGGAGATCTACTATCTGAGAAATCCTTATAATGAGTTATTTTATAATGCAAATACTTCCCAATTTGGTCTGAGTTTCTGCATACCTGATTTTCTTTAAACTATGTACAACTTGACTTATACACAGCATATGTTATGTGCTACATATATGACTCATATTGCTTCACAACTTAAGCAACCTAGAAATGTATAAGGTAGAATTTAGCTTCTACTTTGTTTACTTACAACTAAAGTTCTGATAAAAGATATATAACAAAACTTTACAATTAGACTCAAGAGGAAGAAATAAGCCAACTATATCAATAGTGCTATGCAAAGACAGAGTACAACTGATTAAATGAATGAGTTATTCATTAGATTTTTTCCATTGTTTTCCTATAATTTAATAACATTATTTATACAGAGCCAATAAGAAAAGCAAGTGATTTTGTGCAGCAGTAATCTAAAGTAGATGAGATTTATAAGGCACGAACTCAGTTGCTAAGAGACAACTCCATGGCTTTATTTTTCTTCAATATTTCCCTCCTCTATGGAGAAGTTCTCTTGGCTCGGAAGAGCAGAAAGCATGAAAAGAGGCACAGTGGTCCTTTGTTAACCTCAATAAGTGATATGTGTGTATAGTGCTTTCTGGTTTATAAAAGCCTTTCACATACATTTCTTCCTTTGACGGAAGGAACAGAATTAAACAACAAATAAAAATGAAGAGTGCCTAGTCTATAATGAGTTTGATGCTTACAATCAAGGCTATTAGCAAATATTCAGGAAAAGTAAAGCCTAAAGAAGAAAAGAGGGAATGAATAGTTTGTCTAGAGATAATAAAAGGAAGGTGAATTTTTAAAAAGACAAAAATAAGGCTAGAAAAGACTGAGTGCAGACAGCCTACAGAATTTCAGAAAGCGAAAGAAACTGGAAATTAGATTGAGTATAGACAGAAATGAAAGGACAACGCAGCCAATGAAAGGCGATGGGGACTAACAAAGGGAGAGCCCTGCGGTTTGGCAAGTGTCCCTTAATCAGCCTGCGGTGCTGCAAAACAGAAACCCAGAGAGGGTGCTTGAGAATATACAAGAACCCTGCGGTGCTGACTGAACAAAACGCAGCCAGGGATTTCATCAGAAGCATAATCCATTCATGGCACAGTCTGGCAGTGCTGGGGAGCTGGTAAGACACACACAGGCACCTATGGAACAAAAGAAATATTTGAAGTTCAAAATAATTCTGAGATTTCTAGCCATGGCCGCACATCAGTGTTTGAGTTCATATGAGAAGCAGAGCCAGAGGTAGAAAAACAAAAAAATAATCTTTACCCAGGAGGAAGATAGCAGTCTTTGAAGAACTCAGTAGAAGGTGATTTGGGTGAAGGCAGGAGATATCACGAAATTCTTGATTTCTTGTGATTACTCTGAATTGCTTGCTGTTTGGTAAGAAAAGATGAAAGACCCATCTATTTAGCCTAAAAATGAGAAATGCTTACTCATTCCTGTGCCTATTTTCAATGCTCTGACTGCACAGCTTAAAAGCATACCACAGGTAGAAACTCCGTACTCTTACTTGGGCTATAAGGTCCCTTTTCTGTTTTCTTAACTCTTCATCCTTTTCACCTCATGACACTCATACAATGATACAATGTGGATACAATGCTGGGTTTGGGTTGATCCAGGCCCTGTTGGCTACCCAAAGGGCTGTAGGGATCTGTGTCTTGGCACGTAACACATAGGCTGCTGCACACCCGGTAGAAAACTTTTTCTGAATACACAGGGAGGTAAGTCACAAAAACACACAGAAATATAGGCATTAAAATAAAAATCTCTCCCCTAAATTGACTTTAGAATAATTTCTAAATTTGAAACAAAAAAAAAAATTGAACACTAGAATAAGATTTCTCTCCCACACTGACTTTAAAATACTGTGAGTTTTAAGCAATGAAACATACTTTGGCCCTTCCAAAAGCTTTACAAGACTAGTTTGGGAGACTTCTGCTTCCAGAAAGATGGGGTAGATGTACTTAGCTATTCCTCCAGCTAAGAAAAAGAAAACCCTCGACAACCCACAGAATGGGAGAAAATATTTGCAAATCATATTACTGACAAGACTCTAGTATCCAGAATATATAAAACAACTCTGTTTTATTTTTATTTTTTGGAGACGGAGTCTTGCTCTGTCACCCAGGCTGGAGTGCAGTGGCGCAATCTTGGCTCACTGCAACCTCTGTCTCCTGGGTTCAAGCAATTCTTCTGCCTCAGCTTCCCGAGGAGCTGGGACTACAGGTGCACGCTGCCACGCCTGGCTAATTTTTTTGTATTTTAGTAGAGACGGGGTTTCATCATGTTGCCCAGACTAGTCTTGAATTCCTGAGCTAAGGCAATCCACCTGCCTTGGCCTCCCAAAGGGATTACAGGTGTGAGCCACTGTGCCCGGCCAAAAGAACTCTTATAACTCAACAAATAAGAAGAAAAATAACCCAAAGTAAATATGGACAAATGATTTGAATAGACATTTCTCCATAGGAGATATACAAATGCCAAAAAGGACATAAAAAGGTGCTCAAACATTATTGGTCATTAGGAACATGCAAATCAAAGCCATAATAATATACCATTTCATGCCCACACACACAAAAAATATACCATACCATGCTACAAAAATGGTAATCAAAACGATGAACAATAACAAGCATTGGTGATGATGTGGAGAAAATAGAGCCCTCCTACATTGCTGCTGGGAATGTGAAGTGGTGTGGCTGCTGTGGAAAACAGTTTGGCAGTTCCTCAAAAAATTAGACACACAGTTACCATATGAAAAGCAATTCAAGTCCTAGGTATATGCCCAAGAGAATTAAAAACACATGTTCACACAAAAATTTGTACACTGATGTTCTTAGCAGCACTATGTCCAGTAAGTGTAAACAACCTAAATGTCCATCAACTGATGAGTGGGTAAACAAAATGTGGAACAGCTATACAACAGAAGATTATTTGATAATAAAAAGGAGTAAAGAACTGACACATGCTACAACATAGATGAATCTTGAAAACATTTCACTAAGTGAAAGAAGCCAGACATCAAAGGCTACATCCTGTACGACTGCATCTACATGAAATGTTCAGAATAGACAAATCCATAGATACAGAAAGCAGATTAGTGGTTACTCAACATAGTAAATATGTCAATTCTCCCCATGTTGATAAACAGGCTTAATGCAACTCCTATCAAAATCACAGCATTTAAAAAGTAAATGTAAATATGATTATTCTAAAATTTATATGGAAAGGCAGGGGAATTAAAATAGCTAAAATAACTGTATAAAGAAAAAGAAAGGCTGGGCACTGTAGAACACGCCTGTAATTTCAGCACTTTGGGAGGCCGAGGCGGGTGAATCACTTGAGGTCAGGCGTTCATGACCAGCCTGGCCAATATGGTAGAACCTCATCTCTACCAAAAAATACAAAAATATGAACCGGGCATGGTGGCGCCCGCCTGTGGTCCCAGCTACTTGGGAGGCTGAGGTGGGAGAATTGCTTGAGCCCGGGAAGTAGTGGTTACAGTGGGCCGAGATCACACCACTGCACTCCAGCCTGGGCTACAGAGTAAGCCTCTTGTCTCAAAAAAAAAAAAAAAAAAAAGAAAGTGGGCATAGTCAGTCTAACCAATTTTAAGTATCCAATTTACTATACAGCTATAGTAATCAATACTATGGTATTGGCAGAAGGCAGACACATGCATCATGGGATCAGAATAGAGAACCCAGAAATAGACCCACATAAATATGCCCAACTGATTTTTGACAAAGGTGAACACAAAATTAAATGGAGAAAAGGTAACCTTTTTAACAAATGGCACCAGACCAAATGAATATCCATAAGCAAAACTTAATCTTGATGTGAGTCACATCTCTTATATAAAAATTACCTCAAAGTTTATCATGAACTTAAACATAAAACTTTTAGAAAAAAAATCATGATAGAAAAAAAAAAAAATCATTGAGATCGAGGCCAGGCAAAGACTTTTTAGACTAGACAACAAAATCATGATCCATAAAAGGAAAAGCTGATAAAATGGACCTCATCAAAATTAAAAACTTTTGTTCTTCCAAAGACCCTGTTAGGACGATGAAAAGACAAGTTATGAACTAGGAAAAAATATTTGCAAACCGCATATCTGACAAAGGACTAGTAGCTAGAATGTATAAGGAGCTCTCAAAACGCAACAGTAAAAAAGCAACTAAACTAATTAGAACATAGGCAAAAGATATGAACAGGTATTTCACCAAAGAAAGTATACAGAAATCAAATAAGCACATGAAAAGATATTCACCATTACCACAGGGAAATGCAAATTAAAACTGCAATGGGCTGGGTGCGGTGGCTCAGGCTTGTAATCCCAGCCAAGGCGGGTGGATCACTTGAGGCAGGAGTTTGAGACAAGCCTGGCCAACATGACGAAACCCTATCTCTACTAAAAGTACAAAAATTAGCCAGGCATGGTGGTGAGCACCTGTAATTCCAGCTACTTGAAAGGCTAAGGCAGGAGAATTGCCTGAACCCGGGAGGCAGAGGTTGCAGTGAGCCAAGATCATGCCACTGCACTCCAGCCTGGGTGACGGGGTAAGATTCTGTCTCAAAAAACAAAACAAAACAAAAGAAAACTGCAATGACATATGCCACCATACAGCTATCAGAACGGCCAAAATAAAAGCTGGTGACAACACCAAATGCTGACAAGGATGTGGAGAAAATGAATCATTCATCCATTGCTGGTGGGAATGTAAAATGGTACAGTCACTTTAAAAAACAGCTTGGCATTTTCTCAAAAAACTACATGGGCAACTACATTCTGACCAGCAATTGTACTCCTGAGCACTTAACCCAGAGAAATGAAGATTTAGGTTCAAACAAAACTATGTGCATGAGTGTTTATAGCACTTTTACTTTAATAACCAAAAAGTGGAAACAACCCCGATGTCCTTCAACAAGTGAACGGTTAATTAAACCTGGTACATTCATATCAGAGAATACCAGCTGTTAATAAAATGGAACAAATTACTGATACGTGCAACAACCTGGATGAATATCCAGAAAATTATGCTAAGTGAAAAAGCCAATCCAAAAGGTTGCATACTGTATGATTCCACTTATACAGCATTTGTGAAATGACAAAATTACAGCAGTGTAGAACAGACTGGTGATTGCAGGGGCTAAGAAAGGGGTGGGAGTAGAAAGTGGATGTGGCTATAAAAGGGCAACATAAGGAATCCGTGTGGTGATGGAAATGTTCTGTATCTTGACTATATGTATCAAATGTCAATATCACAGTTGTGATAGTGCATTATAGTTTTGCAAAATGTTACCTCTATGGGAAACTGGATAAAGTACACATGGAATCTTTCTGCATTATTGTCTACAAAATATATATGCATCTACAATTATGTTGAAATTAAAAGTTTAACAAAAAAGCCAGTTTAAAAATCTCAGGATATAAAAGGACATACGTATTTAATATATATTATAAAAAGCAGATATACTTTTATCTCAAAATCAAAAAAATGAAATTAATCTTAGGCACCATTATTGAGTCAAATTCTGGTTATGAATTGAGAAATTAAAGAGGAAGAAGGGACCTGTCCTTCACAAATCCCAGTTCAATTTCCAGAAGAAAAAAAAAAAAAAAAAAAAAACTATGAAGGCATAGACAAATCTATATATCTGAAATAAACCTCAGCTCTTAACGTTTTAATTATAAGAAAGCATACAGATTCCAAAAGAAATTCCTTCCTTTATAGTAGTCTATAAAATAATATTTAGACTCCTCAGAAAAAATACAGCATTTTAAATCTAGGTGCTTACCTCACAGAATCACTTACTTCAGAAGCATGGATCACAGTTGCAATTAGGGGTTAGATGGGTAGAGACGAAAGAGTTGAGGGTTTTTGTGGCAGAAGAAACAAGGCTTGGGGGAAATACAGGAACAGTACGGCCTAAGAAACAGTACACCAGACTTGGCACCAGATCTCCAATATTGACTTCCTCATCCTGTATATAATCCTAGTTCTATCTCCTTTATTGAACTCCGAATAAATCACAAAATCCCCGTGCCACAATTTCCTCCTCTTCTAAGACAGAGATAATATTTTCACCTGCCCATCAAACAGGATATTTGCAAGGATAAATATCTGTACGGCATGGAAATGTCGGAATGAAGGGTACCAAGAAATAGCAATCTGCAAATGAGGTGAATTTAAAACACTGAATTTAAGTCTATTTTATATGAAGAAACCAATGATTTTTTGAAGGAGACTGGAGAAAGAGAAACAAAATAAACAAAATGATTTAAACCAAGTCAACATCGTCATTTACTTTTCTCAATTGTCTTGAGGTTGCTGGTGGAAAATTCGGTATTGCTAAAGGCATACAGTACCCCAATCCACTAGCGAAACCATTTTAATCACGTGAATTTTCCACAGCAGGCTTTAAAAGGTTGACAAAAACAAAAACAAACAACCAAAACCCCACAAGACGGAAAATCCATTAGGGTCTGTGCAGCAGTCTATCACAACACTGAAAAATGGGAACAGCGTGGAAATAAGCAGTTCATTTTACCTGCACTGCAGCACTAATTAAATTCTGACTGGTATTTCGGTTACTCATTCAAGTCTGTCTGCCTCCACTTGGATCTAAACTCTTTAACTAGAAAAAAAAAAAAACACAATTCATACTCATCTTTACATCTCTCATGGTCCATAACTTGGCATATGGTCAGCACTTTGCAAACACTGCATTGAACAAATATGCATGTGTCTAATCTATTACTGCCAGTTTAAAGGAATATACTTAAAGTATTCCAAAATAGAGGCTGACCTCCTGATATTTATTTAGCTAAAGCCCTGAAACTTATTGAACAATGGTTTTGATTTCTAGAATTTCATTTTCTCAGTTTACAATATTTCTTATGTGGTAAGGAATAATAAGCTAAATTATGTAAATATAAATTTTACTGATACTCTGAAAACATCTTTCAAGGATAAATCCTGAGCCCAGAAAGACGTCAGGCAAAATAGTTAGAAACTTTTAGCTGTGATTTATACCAGATATGTAGGGTTGCTTTCTGTCAATAATTAGCTATTGGATTTTTTTAAATTCTAATTTTCTAATCTTTACTCACCAGTGTCCAGTCTTGATTTGACATGCTGGTATCTTGGGTTCTGTGGTATCCTTTTCATCAGATACTAAAAAACAAGGAAATTCACAATTAACTGGGCTAATGTAAGGATAAGGGTGGTAAAGTCAGGAGTCAGATACTCAAAAAATGGAAAAAAAAAAAAAAGGTAAAATTTCTTAGAAATTAAAGATGGGGCCAGGCATGGTGGCTCACGCCTGTAATCCCTGCACTTTGGGAGGCCAAGGTCGGCGGGTCACCTAAGGTCAGGAGTTTGAAGTCAGCCTGGCCAACACGGTGAAACTCCATCTCTACTAAAAATACAAAAATTAGCCAGGCATGGTGATGGGCGCCTGTAGTTCCAGCTACTCTGGAGGCTGAGGCAGGAGAATCGCTTGAACCCGGAAGGCAGAGGCTCCAGTGAGGTAAGATTATGCCGCTGCACTCCAGCCTGGGTGACAGAGCCAGGCTCCAACTCAAAAAAAGAAAAAAAAAGAAAAAAAAAAAAAGATGGAATGAGCTCCAGAGGTCCAACTGTCTTTTCAACATAGGATTTTTTTCGACAACATTTCCATAGCTGAATATATTTATCTTGTTTCTGTCAGAAAACTTCCATATTTCGTCAAACTCATCTCAGAGCACTACATGATAAGAAGAAAAAAAAAAAGCTCCTAAAAAATTATTTCTTGGCCGGGGGCCATGGCTCATGCCTGCAATCCCAACACTTTGGGAGGCTGAGGCAGGTGGATCACAAGGTCAGGAGATCGAGACCATTCTGGCCAACACGGTGGAACCCTATCTCCACTAAAAATACAAAAATTAGCCGGGCGTGGTGATGCGCACCTATAGTCCCAGCTACTTGGGAGGCTGAGGTAGAAGAATCACTTGAACCCAGGAGGCAGAGGTTGTGGTGAGTTGAGATCGCGCCACTGCACTCCAGCCTGGGTGATAGAGCGAGGCTCTGTCTCAAAAAAATAAAAAAACATATTTCTTACATTGAGCCCAAATCAGTCTTTCTAATTTTCTTTCAGTCCACTGCTACAACCCACTGTAAGTCATCTGCCTCTGTCTCAAGAAATCTGTTAAGATGACCAAAGGCAGTCATCCTGACCCTGTTTCATTTCACTTTCTTTATGATGGTTTCTTGGCCATTTTCTCTGGACACCCCTGAGATTTTATCCATCTCTCCCCTGCAGGGATCCAGCCCTAAGCACAGTGCTAAAGATGTGGGCAGGCCAGGCCCCAGGTGGGCAGGCTCCCGCTGCTCCCAAGTCTGTAGCTCCAGGGATGTCGACCATGGCATCTGCTCTCATGGCAGCTGAGGCTCACCTGGGGCTCAGTGCAAGTTTAGGTTCAGCAAAAATGCATATGTCAGGTCTCCTTTGTGCTGCTCTCTGGTAGTTAACTCTTTGAATCCAAGCATAAGACATTAACCCACATTAAATTACAGTGGCAATTGTGAAAGCCATTAAGTGAGGAGAAGCTAATGAATAAAGGTATCATGAAATAGTGCTTTCTTGCTCAGGCCTTTTTCTGGCCTGCAGGTATGAAAGTCCTTTCCTCAATAACAGGTAGCTGTGGAATATGAAATTACCGCAATGCCTTTTCGGCTTTATCTTCTGCCACCCTTCCTCATGTTCCCATGCTGAAGTTGCTGGGAATGTCTCCTTAATGCAGCACACTCATTCAGGTTGCCAGTCTCTGCAGATGTCTGCCTAGAATGCCTTTCCTTCACTACTCCTTGGGCAAAATGTATTTCCTCTGTAAAGCTATCCAGTACAGAACTAGGCACTTTCTTCTCCCTGGCTCCCAGAATACTCACAGCCCGCTCCATTGTTTAAACCTCAATCTTCTTCCCTAGTCTAGGATTTCCCTGAAGGCAGGGGCAATGACTTACTCATATTTGCATTTGCTTAGGACCTAGTGCATGGTAAGTACATTTATTGATATTCAGTGAATAAGTGAATACCGAAAATGAAGATTGTACTACAGCAACTATCTGGTTCCTTAGATGAGAACATCGGACTTACAAAAACTGCATCCTTTGCCTTTGAAAACAGTTAACCACCGCATACTCTGTCGGGAGGATTGCAAAATAAACATTTACCTATAAAATAATGGTTCAAATGACCCACAAAGCATACAAACAATATGGGATACTTTAGTGTCTTACAAAATATCTGTTGGCCAGAGTTTTAGATTTCAGGACCAGGGAGAATTTTTTAAAACTAGAGGCACCTACAGTTATCACCTTTTAATATTGCCAAGGGCATAAAAAAACAAAACCAAAGCAAAAGCCTCACAACATCTGCTATTTTAACATCTAAAAGGTAAGGGAAAAAAAAAGCCCAGAGTGAAAGGGTCAGTCCTTCAGTGTCATTAAAAACCATTCATGACATTGTGATTTTCACTTCGCCCCAAGCAAGTCACAGCTTTATCATCAACTCTTAGCATCTGTCCTCAGATTGTGTTTGGAACCATTGAGCTATTTTATCCTTAGAAAAAGGTTGGAAAGCTTGTTTCTCCAAATGATCAGTAACTTGTCTATATGAGAAAGTAATTTGTCTATATGAGAAAATCAGTAACTTGTCTACATGAGAAAATAACACCAATTTCAATTTCTTCCCTAGAGGAAGACAGAGCAGATTCTTGAGCAGAAGATGGAAACCATCCAAAGACCGAAAAGTGGGACTTCAATACAAACTCCCCAGAGACAGACAATATCATGGCAAAATGAAACTAACAAAGAAAAAAACAGGGGAAGTATGTGTCTGGTAAATTGAGTCAAGTAATGCTAATACTAGATTGCAGTTATCTTAGGCTAAGGGATTTTTTTCCTGCACTCTGTACTTTTTTTTATCATTTCTATACTCTATTTCCTGTTTTACTTTTGTTTTGTTTTTCCCATTAGTTTCCTAGCAAAGTTTCTTTTAAAAATTCCAGGCTAGTCTCTGCTGAACCAAGGGGATTTGTCCATACCTAAGCCAAAATAGCTAAGAAGTGAGGGTGTCTCTGGGGACCAGGTGTGGTGGCAGCAGAATGATGAGGGGAGAGAGTGTGGACAGCTGCAGTGGCTGAGCCCTTCCCGCCCCCGGTTTTCCCTTACATAGACTAATGAGAAATCCATATGCTGCAGGAGAAAAAATGTAGTTTCTTTTCTGTGTTCCCACTGCAGTCCAATTTCTTGTTCCTGTCTTTCTAGTACCAACCGCAATGTAAAACTATTTGTGCTCCACTGCAAGCCGAGCACCATAGATTTTTATGGGATGGACATACTTTTTTTTCTTTAAAATTCTTGCTTTGTGGGGTGACTGCTTCTTGACCTACTGACCAACTGGCTTTCTTTCAATTACATAAACAGGATGGAATGGTGGAAAGTGAAGAAGCTGAAAAAAGAAGCTGTTTTCAAGGAAGACTGTTCATTGAACAAAGACTTATTGAGCACCAACCATTCATTCAGTGGACATTTACTGAGTGCCTACTAGGGGCAAGCCTCTGTGCTGAGGACAGAGAGGTGAAAAACACAGTCTTTGCCATCCAGCTTTCACTGACTGCTGGGCAGACAGACAAGGGATAAACAGACATGAGGCTGCATGAGGAACAAGGAAAGGGAAGGAGGGGGTGTGACAAAAGCACATCAGATTGACATCTAATCCAGGTTAAAAGAGTCAAGAACTGTTTCTTGAAGGGTCACTTCTGAGCTGAATTCTGAGGGTTAAGGAGGTTAGTCAAGCTAAAGGAGTAGTGGGTGGGAGCTACGGGGTTTCTGGCAAGGGAAAAGCATGGCGAAAGAGTGGAGTCTCGAGGGAGTACCAACAGTTTTCAGCAATCTAACAGTAACTGGCCTGCTTGGAGCACAGCGGGAAATATGGGGACAAACGACGCTGGAGAGGCAGCAGGGGCAGACCACAAACAGCCTCGCATACATGTTTAAAAAAAACTTGGGTTTCATCCTATAGATCAGTGGATCTCAAAAAGGTACCATTTTGCTCCTTGTACCCCCAGAAACATCTGTCAATGTCTAGAGGCATTTTTGGTTGTCCCAACTGGGTGGTAGGAGGTGCTACTGGCATCTTAGTGGGTAGAGGCCAGGGTGCTGCTAAATACCCTACAATTACAGACAGCCCCACCACAAGGAATGAGCCCAAATGCCAATAGTGCCCAGGGTGGTGAAGATGATGAGGGGGTCACTGGATAAGTTTGAAGGAGGAGTGACAAGATTATATTTCTGTTTTAGAAAGGTGACCCTGGGAGCAATATGGAGAATATGAGTCAAGAAAGGAGGCATGAAAATCAGTTGAAAGGCTGTTGTGCTAAGAGGATCTGTAGTCCTAAGGAAGTGGCAATAAAGATGAAGAGACCGTTTCAAGAAATCTTTAAAATGTTAAATCAATATAATTTAAAATTGACTCATGTAGTAACAGGACAGTGATACCATTCTCCAAAAAAGGGAGTTAAGAAGGAAGCACATATTAAAAACATAATATGGTCAGTTGGAGCATGCTGAGTATGAGATATCTGTGGCTTGTCCAAAATGGAACTATCGGCCGGGCACAGTGGCTCACACCTGTAATCCCATTAATTTGGGAGGCTGAGGTGGGAGGATCACTTGAGCCCAGGAGTTCAAGACCAGCCTGGGCAACACAGGAAGACTTTGCTTCCACAAAAAAAAATAAAAAATAAAAAATAAATTAGCTGGGCATGGTGGCATGTGACTGTGGTCCCAGCTGCTTGGCAGGCTGGGGTAGGAAGATCCCTTGAGCCCAGGTCAAGGCTGCAGTGAGCCATGTTCTTGCCACTGCAATCCAGCCTGTGTGACGGAGCGACATTCTTGCTAAAAAAGAACCCCAAAAAACAAAATGGAAGTATCTAGTTGTCTATTTGGGTCTAGAAATCAGGAGAGATACCTGGGCTAGAAAAAAACAAGATTTGGTAGTTGTCAGCATACAGGCAGCAGAGGAAGCCGTGGAAATGGACAAAATCATCCTGGGGAGAGTGCAGACTGAAAACCCCAACATTTAAGGTCAGGTGGGGGAGAGGCACCTTGGATGAAACTCAGAAGAGGCCATACAAAAGTGGGTCATGAAAATTAAATCAGGAAGAAGGGAGTGGCCAACAGTGAACAATGCTGTCAAGTCAGAGAACAAGAGGTCAAGTATGAACAAGTGAACAAGAATGCTGTTCAGGTAAGAGACCAAGAGAAAAGTGAATTTGAATGTAGCACACCAGGACACTGTTGATGGCCCTGGTGGAAGCAGCTATGGCAAACTGGTGGGGCAGATGCAAAAAACAGCAGGTCAAGCATATGAGAGGCGAAGGAGGAAAGAGGACAGTAGCTGGATGATCTTTTCTTTTTCCCTTAAGATTTTCCCTTAAGAGAGTTGCTAAGGAATAATCTCTGTTGTTGTTATTTTGTTTTGGAAAAAAAAAAAAAAAAAAAAAAGGAGAGACTTGAGGATGTATACAGGCTAATGGGCAAGATAAGAGAGTTTGAAAATAGTATGGAGAGAGTGGGAGAGGATGAGGTCCAGAGCCCAGACAGCAGGGTCAACTTTGGATCTATTTAAGATATAAGATAGGTAGGTGGTCAGAATGAAGTTCATCTGGAAGAGGCAGGACGTTGAGAAAGTTCATGTTTGTGGTATCATTACAGGGCTCTTTAAAAACAACCAAAAATGTCAAAGACTGTTTGAGGGTTTACATAAAAGAAAATGTCCTCCCTGTCTAACCACCACACCCCAGCTATTTCACTTCTACGTGACTTTCAAGACCCAGGGCAAACTTATCTTCTGGGAAGATTCCTCTGAAGGCCTCAGTGAAATGGAAATCTCTTCCTTGACTGAATATTCCCAGTTCTTTGTACCATTCACACTTCTTACTTCCTGCACTTGGGACAGGGGCTCTATCTTGTACAACTCTGTACCTACTACAAGACCCTCTGCTAATGAAACAGCAGTAAGTACCTGCCAAATGAAGACCTGAGCAACATATGTAGTGTGCATGCTGGTGCCACGTGGGCAGCACGGACATCAAGGGCTCTAGGGAGGAATGTCAAAGGAGATTGCTCATCCACTGGGGGTGATAAGAAATACTTCATGGAAGAACGGACACTGGAGCTATGTTTTAAGGGTTGACCTTCTGTGGATAAAAAAGATGGGAAGGAGGAATGGCAAAAGTATTCCAAGTGGAGCAATTTTTAATAGCAAAGCCACTTTAAAAACAAGTTTAAAGAACAACAAATTGTTCTATTTGCTGGAGATGACTTAACAACAACAAGAAACATGGTAATGCTGCTAACATTTATTGAACACTCACTATTATCATCAGGCACTAAGCATTTTACCTACATTATCTCATTCCCCACAACCACTGTACATCTTCACTCCAGCAAGAGTTCTTAATATGGGGTCCACTGATGGGATTTAGGAAGTCCATGAGTCTCATGACACTATGCAAACTTTTGTGTATGTGTATTTTTCTGGGGAAAGGGTCCTTGGTTTTAACCAAATTTTCAGAGGGGTATGTAGCCCCAAAAGAGTTAAGAATAATTGGTATATGGAACCCTGTGATATAAGACTGGACAGAGACAGGTAGGCTGCACGTGGAGAAGCCTGAATGTAGGCTGAGTGGTCTGGACTAGGTCCTGAAGGCAATGGAAAGTGCCAAAAAAACCGAGCTGTGAGCTACACAATCTCATCAGTATTTTGGAAGATTATTAACATATGCAAAGTAAGACTGGACTTTGTGAACACACGGATGTTGGAGAAGAAGGGGTAAGAATGAGAAGTCAAAGATGGGATTTTTCTGAAGGAAAATATCGAAAAATGAATGAGCTTTTCAAGACTTTCCATCTCTCTCAAATGGGACTCACAAAGTTGTTTGTATTTCAACTGCAACATATGTAATAATATTTACACTTAAAAGATTTTAAAAAATACCATTATACATTTTGTTCAGACTGTCTACTTATTTTCTATGGAGAGAAAGCCCATAAAATGAAGAGAATGGGTACCAGTTTTACTACAGCCACATGTAAGGAAATCTCACATTTAAAATAGGCCTTTTAGAGAACTTTTCAAAATGGGATTTTAACCTGGTCTAATTACCCTGATCTCAAACACCAACCTTGACCCATGTCTCCATGTGCAGCAGCCCCTACTTTCTCAGCAGCTACCACCTGTAGCAGATTGTATTTTTCAAGATAGCCACAAAAAAATTTCCCATCCCACTTACACTATGACGTTACACCCCTCCCACTGAGGGAAGGGCTTCTGTTTCCTCTCCTGAATCTGGAGGGGCCTGTGACTATGAGGGAAGCAGTGTCAGATGACTTTTGAGGCTACATCATAAAAGGCAGTACAGCTTCCATCCACCTGGTTCTCTTGGGACACTTGGGGCCACACAGTCTGTGGTATTTTCTTATGGCAGCCCACAGAACTCAGCAGCTATGCTGTGAGGAAGGCCAAGCCACATAAAAAAGGCTATTCGTAGGTGATATGGCCAACAGCCCCAGCTCAGGTCGCAGAAAACAGATTGTATCAGTGCCCTAACATGTAAATGAAGCCTTCAAGATAACGCTAGCCCTAGCTCCTGTCTGTCTGCAAAACCACATGAGAAATCCCAGTCTAGCTGAGCCAAGTCAACTTTCAGAATTATAAAAGCTAATAATAAATGACTATTATTGTTTTAAGCCACTAAACATGGGGTGATTCATTATAAACCAATATGTAATTGGAACATGACCCACCCTTATTCCCTTCTAGCCAAGCTCCTTGAAAGAAAGAAATCTACACTGGGTATTTTGTACCTTACTCTTCCATCCACTGCAACATGGCTGCTGTCCCCACATTCTACTGAGGTTCCTATGGCACTAAACAACATCAGCGATCCCCTAGCTGCTAAATATAATGGACATTTAACAGTCCTTAACTTACTTTAGCTTTCTATGCCATATGACACTGTTACAGATCCTCTTCAGTTTCCATTCCCTTGGTTTCAGTGACATCTTTCTCCCCTGATTCTCCATTAACAAATGGATCATTCCTCTGTCAGCCATTTAATTATTGTGTTCTCAGGATTCCAACTTCTCAATCTGTAAGTTCTCCGTGGACTAACACTTAGGCTTAATTCCATGTATATGTTTCTGATTTCCAAATACTGAACCTTAGCCTTGACTTCTCTTCTGCAGTTCAGATGTGTATTCATTTACTCGTTCAATAAGTATTTATGAAACAACTATTGTATGCCAGCCAATGGAACAATGCAGACAAGGTCTCTATTTTATGGTCTTGTAAGTATGCCCAAAAAAATAAATAAAATACAGATTATGACCTATGGGGTGGAGACAGCCAAATGAATGAATGCATCTAATGTCACTCCTTAAAGCTTCAATAAAACCTCATTAAAAAGATATTATTTTAGGGACATATAGCCCCAAAAATAGAGTGGGAGAAGTGACAGCAATAGAGCACTAGAATTCTGAAATCTACAAAGTCAATCAACAAGTGAAAATGCCTTGATGGACTCAAGGTACCTGAAGACTATGTATGGGGCAATAGGGAAGACAAAGAACAAATTCTTAAAAGGCTGAGGCATTGACAGCCTTAGGCAGCTCCAGAAGTGGGGAGTAGAAGGAGTGGTTGGAACAAAAGCTGGTTAAAGGCCTAAGGGCCTTTGAGAAGCAGCTGGATCTCCAAATCCCTCTCTCTCTGTGCTACCCACTGGATGACTGCCTCTGCCCAGTCCTGGCAGATATCTATAGATTTATTCCCTGGAAAAGGTTTATTGAGGGGGAGGTCTGCACACCGGGAAAGCCAGAGATATCATTACTGAAAATAGGGTTAATAGGTGAATAATGAATACCAACGTTGAGACTTAGTCTCCAGCTCTAATGCCTCCAGGAATTCAACTAGGCTTTTATCCTCAGGAGACTGGAGGGGTTCTCTGGGGAAAATGGCCAGCCTGAGAGGAAGGTACAGATCTGGGAGGAGGGTACCCCCAAATCATGGCCTAGCAAGATCATTCAATAATAAATCTTATCATCAGCAAGTGTCTCTCAAATATACAGAGATCTCAATCTTCTTTTAAAATCTCCTACTTGATTGAAACTTGTTATGTGGTCTTTGTAATAAATAAATAATAAAGTCTCCTACTTGAAAACATAAATTTACAACTGAGGAATAAAATAAGTCTGAGAACACTGCTATATTCTGAACTGTGTCCCTTCAAAATTTGTATGTTGAAGCCCAATGTGACTATTTGGAGATAGGGCCTTTGGAAGGCAACTAAAACAAAGTGAGCTCACACCCTTATCCAATAGGATTAACGTCCTTATAAAAGGAGACTCTAGAGGACTCCGTCTCTCCTCCTGCCACTGTGAAGACACAGTAAGAAGGTAGCCATCTGGGCATGAACTCGGGAGGCGGAGCTTGCAGTGAGCTGAGATCGCGCCACTGCACTCCAGCCTGGGCGACAGAGCGAGACTCCGTCTCAAAAAAAAAAGAAGGTAGCCATCTGCAAGCCAGGAAGAGTCCTCACCAGAAACTAAATCAGCTGGCACCCTGATCTTGGACTTCCAGCCTCCAGAACCATGAGAAATAAATTTCTGTTGTTGAAGCCACCCAGTCTGTGGTATTTTGTTATGGCAGCCTAAGTTGAGTAATACAACATCTCCAACAAAACAAAAATAGCAAGTTGGAAGAAACAGAGACCATGTAGGGGAAAAGAACATTTAAGAAAACTATCGTTAAAGAAATTAAAATACATGTCCATACTGCTCTAAAATTGACTGCAGTGGCCTCACGCAGTGGCTCACATCTATAATCCCAGCAGTTTGGGAGGCTGAGACAGGCGGAACACTTGCGGCCAGGAGTTCAAGACCAGCCTGGTGAACATAGCAAAACCCCGTTTCTACTAAAAATACAAAAAAATTAGCCAGGCGTGGTGGTGTGCACCTGTGATTCCAGCTACTCCGGAGGGTAAGGTACGAGAATTGTTTGAACCTGGGAGGCAAAGGTTGCAGTGAGCCGAGATTGCACTACTGCAACTCCAGCCTGGGCAACAGAGCAAGGCTCTGTGTCAAAAAAAAAAAAAAAAAATTGATTGCAGTGATGATTGCACAACTCTGAATACAGTAAAGCCACTGAACTGCACACTTGAAATGAATGAGTTTATGCTATGTGAATTATATCTCAAAAAAGCTGTTACAGAAAAAAAATGTAAAAAGTAAATACATTAAAAAAAATTTTTTTTTGCTCTACAAAAGACCCTGTTACGAACATGAAAAGATAAGCTACAGACTGGGAGGAAATATTTGCAAAGCACATATCCAATAAAGGACTACTATCTCAAATATATAAACAGCTTTAAAACTCAATAGTAAAACTATTCATTGTAACAGTGTTTGTAACTGCAAATAATCAAAAACAACTTAAATGATCACCATGGGGAAACTGATAGATAAAATGTGTTCTAGTCACATGCTAGATTACTATACAATAGTTAAAGTAATAAACTGGACATATTTATCAACATAGATGGATCTGAAGCATAATTTGCATGATAAAAGCAAATTGTATACAAATAGCATAACACTATTTTTGTAAAATTTTTTTTTTTTTTTTTGAGACGGAGTCTTGCTCTGTCGCCCGGGCTGGAGTGCAGTGGCCGGATCTCAGCTCACTGCAAGCTCCGCCTCCCGGATTCACACCATTCTCCTGCCTCAGCCTCCCGAGTAGCTGGGACTACAGGCACCCGCCACCTCGCCCGGCTATTTTTTTGTATTTTTTAGTAGAGACGGGGTTTCACCATGTTAGCCAGGATGGTCTCGATCTCCTGACCTTGTGATCCGCCCGTCTCGGCCTCCCAAAGTGCTGGGATTACAGGCTTGAGCCACCGCGCCCAGCCAAAATTTTTAAGCTCACAAAATAATGTCTGTTTTACAAGAAAAATATGTCTGCTGAATTAGAAAGCTATACATTAAATATATGGGAGCAGATGTCTATAGTCCAAGGAGAAGAGTGGGAATAAAAGCAGTAAGAACCAAAATTGTCTATAACTGAAGTATACGGATAATCAAATCATATCAGTCCATTTGTACAACTGAGGTCTTAGAGAACTAGCAAAACAAAAACACAAATAAACAAAACTGTGATACAATAACACCAAATACTTAGGTAAGAGTTAAAAGGAAATCATTACATTGAGGTATATTTTTCTGACATGGAAAGATCTCCAGGATATATTGTTAAGTGAAAAAAAATCAAGTCAAAGAACTATATATAAAAATGTTATAACATTTATGTAAAACAAAACTACAAAATAAAACTCTTATATTTCTCTTCTTCCCTCAATCACCCACACGTTCAAATGTATAGAGACGGTTTTGGAAAAGATAACTATGAAAACATAATAAGTAGTGATATAAGAAAATGCCCTGAATTATTCATCAAAAGTATAGAATTAAAAATAAAGGCAAACAGAAACTCCAGGAAAAAACAAAAAGCAGTAAGAAAGGAAATATAATCCTACATTTCCTTGTTTTGCAATAATATTTACAGTCATCACCAACACAAAAGGAAACAAAAACTCAACAGTTAAGAAAAATAGAAAATAGGCAAAAGACACAAAGAGATATTTTACTGAAGAGGATATATGGATGACAGATAAGCACATGAAAAGATGTGCTTCGTATCCATTAGGGAAACGCAACTTAAAACCACAATGAGATGGCACTACACATCTATTATAACCATTAAAATAAAAAATATTGACAGTATTGAATGTTGCCCAGAGTATGCAAAAACTGAATCTCTCATACACCGTTGGCAGGAATGTAAAATGGTACAGCCTCTCTAGAAAAGTTTGGCAGTATCTAATAAAACTAAGTATATGTTTACCATACAACCCAGCAATTGTACTCCTGGGCGTTTATCCCAGATAAATGAAAATTAACATCCACACAAAGAGTTATACCTAAATGTTATCTTTATTTGTAATAGCTCAAAACTGATAACAACCAAAATGTCCTATACTAGTTGAATGGTTAAAAAAACTGCTGTACGGGCCAGGCATGGTAGCTCAGGCCTGTACTCCCAGCACTTTGGGAGGCCAAGGCTGGTGGATCATGAGGTCAGGAGTTCAAGACCAGCCTGGTCAAGATGGTGAAATGCTATCTTTACTAAAAATACAAAAAATTGGCCAGGCACAGTGGCAGGCACCTGTAATCCCAGCTACTCGGGAGGTTGAGTCAGGAGAACTGCTTGAACCCAGGCGGCAGAGGTTGCAGTGAGCCAAGATGGCACCACTGCACTCCAGCCTAGGTGATAGAGTAAGACTCCGTCTCAAAAAACAAAACAAAACAAAACAAAAAAACTGCTGTACGTTCATATCACAGAATACCGATCAGGAATCAGAAAGAATGAACTACTGCTACATGCAACAACTTGTATGCGACTCAAGGACATTATCTTGAGTGAAAAAAAAAAGCCAATCTCAAAAGGTCACATACTGTATGATTCCATTTATGTAACATTGTCAAAATGATAAAATTATGGAGATGGTTACCCAGGGTTAAGATGATGAGAGGGAAGAAAGTAGGTGTGACTAGAAGAGTAGCTTGGAGATTATTTCTAGTAATACAATAGTTCTTTATCTTGATTGCAAATCTACATATGTGCAAATCTTGATTAAATCTACACAAGTGATAAAATGGCCTAGAACTATACATACATTGTACAAATTTCAATTTTCTAGTTTGATATTGTATAGTACTCAAGTAAAATATAATCATCGGGGAAAAATGAGTGAAGGATACATAGGACCTCTTTGTACTATTTTTTTTTTTGCAACTTTCTGTGAATCTATACTTGTTTAGAAACAAAATGTGTTTTAAAAGTACAACAGAGCAAAAAAACAGAGCTCTTAAAAATTAGTAACATGGGCCGGGCATGATGGCTCACACCTGTAATCCCATCACTTTGGAAGGCCGAGGCAGGTGGATGGCTTGAGGTCATGAGTTCAAGACCAGCCTGACCAACGTGGTAAAACCCCATCTCTACTAAAAATACAAAAAAAAATTAGCTGGGCATGGTGGCGGGTGCCTGTGATCCTAGCTACTTGGGAAGCTGAGGCAGGAGAATCGCTTGAACCTGGGAGGCAGAGATTGTAGTGAGCCGAAATCGTGCCACTGCACTCCAGCCTGGGCAACAGAGTGAGACTTTCTCTCTCAAAAAAAAAAAAAAAAAAAAAAAAAAAAAAAAAAAAAAATTAAAACATGACGGCAGAAATTAAAACTAAAAGGATTGGAAGATAAAAGTTAAATAAAGTTAAATCTCCCAAAGGGAGCAGAAAGACAAAGATGAGGGAAACAGGAGATGAAAGTTAGGAAAATCAGAGAACCAGTCATATAGGTTATCTATATGAATAGAGAACATCAGAATAATGAATTCAAGAAAAAGAGGATGGAGAAAATAGGAGAAAGTTAAGAAAATTTTATAGACTAAAAAGACATAAATTTCTGGTGCCTATCAATATGAGTGAAAATAGAAATATCTTTGTAAAGTCACACTGGGGACAAAAAAAAGGTTCCACAAGCTTCCTGAGAGGAATTAGTCATGAAGCAACAGAATGGCTTTGGACTTCACAACAACACAAGGCACTAGACCACTAAGCAATGTTTCCAAGATGCTGATGATGGCCAGTTGTGGTGGCTCACACCTGTAATCCTAGCACTTTGGGAGCCCAAGGCAGGATTGCTTGAGCCCAGGAGTTCAAGACCCTCTTGGGCAACAGAGGGAGACCCCATCTCTACAAAAAATATTAAAAAATTAGCTGGGCACGATGACGCACACCTGTGGTCCCAGCTACTCAGGAAGTGGGAGGATTATTTGAGATTTGAGCCCAGGAGGTCAAGGATATAGTGAGCCATGTTTGCACCACTGCACTCCAGCCTGGGTGACAGAGCAAGACTCTGTCTCAAAAAAAAAAAAAAAAAAAAAAAAAGATGTTGATGATTTTCAACCAATAATTCTATACTCAGCCAAACTCACTGGCAAATAAATGTTAAGGTAGAATAAGAATATTTTTAGACATGCCTAACATTTTAGACATAAATTTTAAAAACTATCTTGCGAATTCTTTCTTAAGAAACTACTGGAAGTTGTGCTCTATTCAAACAAGAGAGGTAGCTGGGCATCTTTGTCTTGGGCACAAACAGAACCACATACAACATCCCTGCTCCTCTTTCCCCACACACCTAAAACTATTCCTCCTTTTCTTCCTCCCATATTCTTGCTCTCATTCATGGTGCCAGCACCAATGAGTAGTCTAAGCTGAGACTTAAGTCACCCATCACACATCTCTCAAAGCTAATCAGGAAATATTGATGATTTTGCCCCCTAAATATTTATCCTCAATTCCATCCCTAGTTCAATGGCCTTAGTTTAGATCTCTATCAAAATAGTAGCGGTGGCTCATGCCTGTAATCCCAGCACTTTGGGAGGCCAAGGCAGGTGGGTGGCTTTGAGCTCAAAAGTTCAAGACCAGCCTGGGCAACATGGTAAAACCTCGTCTTTACAAAATACACAAAAATAAGCCGGGATTTGATGGTGTGCGCCACAGTCTCAGCTACTCGGGAAGCTGAGGCTGGATAATCGTTTGAGCCCGGGAGGTGGAGTTTGCAATGAGCTGAGATCTCGCCACTGTACTCCAGCCTGGGTGACAGAGTGAGACTCTGTCTCAAAAAAAAAAAAAAGAAAAGAAAAAAAAGTAACCACTTAACCAATCTCATTTCCAGTCCTGGAGCCTCCTCAAACCCATCTTCCACAATGTAGCTACAGCCATCTGCCTAAAATGCAAATCTGACCATGTCACTCACTTAATAACTCAAAAAACTTCTCAAATTCTGACCAGCAAACAAGATAAATATGTGGCAAACTGCCATTCTCCTCACCTCTCTCTCCTACCCCCATGAAAGACAATATTAACATTTTTTATTAATATTTTGATGGACAAATCATAACTGTATACATTTATGGGGTACAATTTGATGCTTTGGTATACACACACGCTGTGGAATGATTAAATCAGACTAACATATCCATCAACCCACTTATCATTTTTTTGTGGTGAGATATTTGAAATTTGCTCTCAATGAAATATACAATTTACTCTATTTTGAAATATACAATATAGTTGAACTTTGGACAACATGGGCTTGAACTTTGCAGGTCTACTTATACCCAGATTTTCTTCTGCCTCTGTCACCCCTAAGGCAGCAAGACCAACCCCTCCTTTTCCTTGCTCCTTAGCATGAAGACAATTAGGATGAAGATGTTTATGATGATATACTGCCACTTAATGAATAGTAAATATATTTTCTCTTCCTTATGATTTTCTTAATAATAATCTTTCCTCCACCTTACTTTAAGAATTCAGTATATAATACATACAACATACAAAATATGTCAATCAACTGTTTCTGTTATCAGTAAGCCTTCCAGTCAATAGTAGGCTATCAGTAGTTAAGTTTTTTTTTGCAGTGGGGAGGGGAGTAAAAAGTTATACATGGATTTGCTACTGGGAGTGTTGAGTCTGCTGTAATTATTATTAACTATAGTCACCATGCTGTGCCAGAGATCTCAAAAACTATTCCCCCTGTTTAAGTGTAACTTTATGCCCTTGGATCAACATCTTCCCATTTCTGCCTCCTTCCCCCAACCCTCCAGGCTCTGGTAACCACCATTCTACTCTCTAATTCTATGAGCTGGACTTTTTAAGATGCCACATATAAGCGAGATCATGCAGCATTCAGACATTACTAATTGACCATGGCTCTCTTGCAGAGCTTAGACTCAGCCTTACAACTTTCTCAACATAGTACCAGGCAGTCACCAAGAGATGAAACAGTTACAACTCCTATTTGGGATAAAGGCTAAGAACCTCAGCAAAACAGAGAAAGCTACAGGGGCCTGTTAGGAGTTCAGACACTCCTTACCTTCACTTGCGCTGTTCTACCTGGGATGCTGCTTCACCTGGCTAATGAATGGCCTTGCCACCCCTTTCATCTCCACAACCCTTCTCTCAGTCTCTCAGTTGAGTCCTACCTATTTTCTCATAACATCTTGCTCCTCGACCACACTGTACTCAAATTCTGTTCATAGTCTCCTTCACTAGATGCAATTTATTTATTGTTTATTTTTTTGAGACAGAGTCTTGCTCTTATCACCCAGGCTGAAGTGCAATGGCACGATCTCGGCTCACTGGAACCTCCACTTCCTGGGTTCAAGCGATTCTCCTGCCTCAGCTCCCCGAGTAGCTGGGATTACAGGCGCCCCACCACCAAGCCCGGCTAATTTTTGTATTTTTAGTAGAGACAGGGTTTCGCGATGTTGGCCAGGCTGGTCTCGAACTTAGAACTTCGTGATCCGCCCACCTCGGCCTCCCAAAGTGGTGTGATCCCAAAGGCTGAGCCACCGCGCCCGGCCCAGTAGACGCAATTTATTAAAAGACAGAGGCCTTGTCTTCTTTGTACATCTAGCACCTACTGCACGGTAGAAGTCCAACAATGTTTGTTAAAACTGCCACAAATGCACCAGGGGACTAGGGGTGAAACAGACGAAGAAACTGAAGGGTCCTATGGAGAGAGGGGTAAGCCTAATGTCCTATTTTGCCCGTTTTCCAAACGTTTGGTCAGCTTACTCCTGCTCTTCCTGTATCCCCACAATCAGAGATGCTTGCTGGCTTTCATCACGTGTCATTAGTGGGCAGCGGTTCCTTTGTCTTTTCTGTTTTGTAACTGTCACTCCGAGACTGTAAGCCATTTGAGGGCAAGGGCCGTGTCTTTGTGTACTTCGCTCCTCGCAGCCACAAGTACTGGCATGCGTTCGCGGGGAGAGATCGCTCCTTACCACGGGGTCCTGAACACGGCCCCGCGGCCCCCAGTCCCTCCCCGTTCCGCCCCTGCACCCCGACCCCTCCTCACGCCGACCCCTTCCCGCCTTCCCGGCGGCGGAAGTCGCTGGCTGCTCTTCCCTGCCCACATGGAGTCTTTTCCGGTGCGCCCGCCCCCTCCGGCTCTCCGGCCGGGACCTGGCCCTCACCTCAGGGTTCCCAATGTGCCTCCGGAGGGACATATTTGCTCCAACCGACCACGTTCGGGGTTCTAGTCTCACCGGTTGCCTCTAACCCTAGCTTCCTACCCCCACAACCTCGTTCAGCCGCCTCCCTATACCCCCTTCTCCGATTGGCCCGTCTTCCCCGGCCAGCCAATGGGGGCCCCGTTTACTCTCTCATCTTAGGGTCGCAGGAGGGCAAGACGCTGCTCAATGGTTGCCAAGGGCAACGCGGGACGCCGGCTAGCGAGGCCTTTTGTGCTCTGGGCCCGGGCTCGCCGGCTCCAGCCTTAGGGCGGGAAGAGGGACTTGGGGGGAGGGGAAGGCTGGCGCCTGCGCAAAGCCGGGGGCGGGGACAGGGGCTCGAGAACGGGGACAAAATGCGAGTTTTAGCTGATGTGGAACCATTAATATGACACAAGACTCCCCATCCCCCACCTCCGTTTTAAGGCCGTTTCAAGCAAACATCTGGGCTACTGATTCCACAATAGGGAATATGATATGGGCCAGGGTTGTTCAGCAGAAATGGGAGAGTATGGTTTATTATTTTCTGGTTAGGTTAATACGCAAATTATGCAAAATACGTGTGTAAATACAATAATTATCAGTGCTTTAAAAGCTTTTAGGCTAGCTAAAGAGCGACATCCTTAATTGCGAAGCACACGCGCCATTCTGTGGTTCATCGTTCATTTAACAAATACTTAATAAGCACCTTATGAGAAAAGCTGCAGTAGGTTTTGTGGAGGAGGGGAGGATGACTAGGACCCAATCCCGTCGTCATGGAAACCACGGTGACTCCTGCCACCAGCCACCACCTGTTCCCATTCCGGATCTGAAAATGAAGTCCTAGCACCTTTACAAAACAATTACACAGTTTGACTTGGCTTCTAAATGTCCCACCAAATCCATTAAAATTATTATTTCCTTTTACATGGAAGGAACAACACAGTAACCCTTTGTCCTTTGCTCTAACTTGTTTTTCCAGGAATGGAGAAAGGTTACTCTGAGCAGTTCATACTCGCCAGTTCTCTGTTAGTGAATAATGGCACACTTCTGAGCTACTTCAGGGTCTGTGAGATGTCCCATTCAGCAGCACGGCCTCACATGCCCTTGTCCTCTTAGGCACTTCAGCAACCCAACCTTAGGGCTACACCTTGGATCATGTTGCCACTCAGTGTTGCTTGACCAGAATCTTGAATTCTGGCCACAGCTGCTTCTTGCACTTGAGTCACTCTTTCATGTTTACTAAGTTTTGTCTTAATTTCCATAGTGTTTGCCAGTTCTTTAACCCCTCTAAAATTCTCAGTCTCACTCCTCTAGTAAGGAAGGGTTTGAAGGCTGCAAAAAACTTCGAAGGAGGCAGAGGGAAGTATGTTAATCTAGAAGCTTTTGCATAGCAAGCAGAAACTTCTAGATTCATTACTATTTAGAATGTATGCTTACCTGGTGCACCTTGTGGGTAACCATTGAGATTATGGGTAGAATAACAGGAGAAAGGAGAGAGGGAGATGATGAGTGACTACACTCAAAGGTGGTGAGAAAGAGAGGAAAGGAGAGATTTAAAGACATTTGTAGGTAAAATCAATAGTATACATGAGAAGAGATAAGGGGTACGAGAAATAGAAATTCATCAAAGATGGCTATAGTTTCTCTAACTTGAGGAACTGAGTAGATGGGCGATAATGCATTAATCAAGTTAAAGAACAACAGTCAAAAAACCCAAACAGCAGAAAGTACAAGAAGATCCACCAGTCCATTCAACTTCCATTCTTCAGTGTTTTGGCTCACTTCTTTGTATGGTTGTCTCTCTTTTGTTCCAGAGCGTATAGGAACATCTGGTTTACTTGCCTCACTAGTCATTGTGGTTGTCACATTTGGACTGCACAGGAAGCATTATAGAGAGATTATAGAATCCGGCTGGTTCCTGAATCCAACTGACAGTGTGTCTGGGTGGGGTAATTTAAATAAATGTTCCTTCCCCAACCCCTCAATTCTGATTCTGGTTTTGGTGGGGGGAGGTCCAAGGAGACTCTGCTTTAAAAGAGTCACCCCTTTCCTTCACATTTGGCTTCAATGGAATCCTTGGAAAGCTTAAAGCTATAAACCAAAAGATTTTTAACATCATGAATTTCTCTTTAGGATTCCTTTTGGGTCCTGCTACGCCAAAACTGGATCAAAATGAATGCCAAGTGCTTTGAAAAAATAGGCAAATGGTGGTTGCAGTGGCTAATGCCTGCAATCCCAGCACTTTGAGAGACCAAGGCGGGAGGATTACTTGAGGCCAGAAATTCAAGACCAGCCTGGGCAACACAGTGAGACCCTGTCTCTATTTGTAAAAAATAGGCAAATGGTACAAAATGATCATTGATAAAAGAAAAACATCCAATAAACATATAAAAAACACAGAACAAGATAGCTAGACCCCATTTCTCAACTGTCAAATGTACAAAAGTTTTTTTCTTATTTTTTATTTAATGATAATGCTTAGTGCTGGCTAATGATTCATGAAACAACATGATCACATATCGTTAGTGTGAATATAAAGGAGCATGACAATTTTGAAGAATAATTTGAGAGTAGGTATTGAGAAGTCCTCACATCATAATATGCTAAGAATTCTTCCTAAGGAAATAATTGGACAAATGTACAGACATTACATCCATAGATGTTTACCGGAAGTGTATTTAAAATGATAAAAATTGAAACAATCTAATTGATCATCAATTTAAAAATGATTAAATGCTGGCATAGCTGTAAAAAGTAATCTGATGGAATCATTTAAAAGTAGGTTTCAAGGCATGATTAAGCCAGTGGAGAACCGTTCCTGATACAGTAAATGAAAAGAGCAAGACACAACTTTTTATTTAATATAATCCTGATTTGCATGGAGAAAAATACAGGTATCTGCAGAGAAAATTGAAAAAAAATCAAAATATAAACCATCTTTGGATTGTGGAATGCAGATATTTGTTTTATTCTTTATACTTTTGTGTATTTCACAAATTTTCTTCATTGACTGTGAATTAATTTTATAATTTAAAATGACATTCTCACTCTAAGAAACAAAAGCCTGATGTTGACTTCAGCCTGCGAACTGTCTATGGCTTTTGTGTGGGCTGATTTAGACTGAAACTGAGTTCTGAGTAATTCCTCTATCTGAAGTGCCACAGTGCTTGGCAGTAAAAGACTCTCCAGGCACTTTAGTAAGAGTCTTGCAATCAAAGTCGTGATTGCTAAGAGGTTCAAGCTTTGTCTGTAAGAGAAGAAATTCTGATTCTTTTCTTTAAAAGTTCCTACTTCCACTGATTAATCTTATTTTTCTCAAAGTTAGAAGTGCTCTTGCGAACTTCCATTTGTTTGATGTCTTCTTTTTAACCCTCTATGTATTCCAAAAAGCTTTTATTCTCTGCAGAGCTGGTGGAAGCTCTAGATAGCTAAGTGTGGTTGGTTTAGGGCTATTTTGTGTTTTAGGTGATCATTTCCCTTCCCCTGGAACTAAATGGGCATTTTGGTGTCCAGCAGGCTGGCACTCTCCTGAACTTAAAGCCCTCTGGACCTTCTCCCATCCTGAATCCCTCTCCTCCAACCTCACAGCCCCCAAAGAACTCTCCTCTCCCACCCTCAGCTCTCAATCCTGATTTCCTAACTGCAGCCAAACAGCCTCCCCTCAGACCTGTCTCATGATGTTACTTCTCTGATGTGGGCCTTGGCTACTTCCCTTGGCTTCATTTACCCTCATTCCCTAAATGACGTGCACTTCCAGATGCTTCTGGAACAATTCTGCCTAATCCAGTCCAGGCCCGGGGTCCTTCCCCTGGTCTCCAGAAATGGAACTACACCTGAGGCAGTGAACCCACACATCTGCAGGGCCTACTCTGCAATGAAGTCCCTGCAATTGTGGTAGCAATTTGATTTCATTCCACCTAGTAGCAGGATGTGTCTGAGAGAGGGACATACCAGCCGTTGAGCGGAGGCCTGGCCCTTGCCTGCCTCCAGCTTAGGCTAGAGTTGAAGTACTTGGCCTGAGCCCAAAGGGCTTAACCATTCCTATGGCCCCTTGCAGAGGAATAATACCAGAATTTATTCCCAGAATTTCTTTGGGACGATCTACTTCCCAGAATTTCTTTGGGACGATCACAGGCTGTGTTACTTTCTGATGAAAGGAGGAAATTGGCATTCTGATTGCTTACCTGATGGGGCTGGCATTCTTGCCTATGCAGTTCTGGAGCCACCTCTGTGGGCCACATGGAACTCCTAGCTGCGGCAGAAGAGATGCATGATGGCCCTTCCAGTGAGATCTAAGACCTCCTTTGCCATCTGTGAGCAAACCCAGCGCATTTGGTCGTCACATGCCACGATCTGGTTTCTGGCACGGGATCTGCATAGAACAATGCTCTGCCACAGACTTACTTCCAAGGGGGCTCTTGAGCTGACCTGGGTCTCAGAACGGTCTGCCCCAAGGGGATGAAGGAGGAGTCAGTGTTGAGAGGTACCCGTCTCGCTCTGGCACAATGCACAACTGGCGAGCCTGTGCCCTATGAAAAGGCGAGTAAATGTGGATTAACTGTGTCAGATATTCACGTTTCTCAAAATAATCTAGAAACCTAGGTTTTCATGTGAAACCTATGGGCCATTAACTTGTAATCCCTATGCTAGATGCTGCAAATGTAATTCCTGTCCTTCCTGGTTCTTAAAGAATCCACATCATAGCCATAGTAAAAACAAAATGAAAACCGCATTAATGGAGTTCTGCTTTGATTTAGGATGTAAACAGTTGCAAGGGAACATCGCTCCCATCCTAAAATAAGAAAAATGAATAGCCTACAGAAATCATAAGTTTCCTTTTTTTTTTTGAAACAGTCTCGCTCTGTCACCCAGGCTGGAGAGTGCAGTGGCGTGATCTTGACTTACTGCAATCTCTGCCTCCCAGGTTCAAGTGATTCTCCTGCCTCAGTCTCCCCAGTAGCTGGGATTATAGGTGCCCACCGCCATGCCTGGCTAATTTTTGTATTTTTAGTAGAGATTGGGTTTTGCCAAGTTGGCCAGGCTGGTCTCAAACTCCTGACCTCAGGTGATCCACCCGCCTCGACCTCCCAAAGTGCTGAGATTACAGGCCTGAGCCACTGCACCCAGCCAACATCATAAGTTATCTTGTATTCTTCAGAGAGTTGAGGTCACAAAGCAACCACATAACCTAATTCCAAAAGTAACAAGCCCCACTGAGAATAGAAGAGATACGCAAACAATTTCACATTTGGCAGAGCACTAGGGGAAAGGTAACCATCATAGAAGTGGGGAAGAAGAAATCAGCTCAAATTTTCACTAATCCTAAAGGCTGAGTTTGGGCTAGCAGATCAGTTTAGAATAACTGGGAGCCTGTAACAGCTAATTTTATGTGTCAACTTGACTAGGCCGTGGTACCCATGTATCTGATCCAACACTATTCTAGATATTTCTGTGAAGGTATTTTAAAAGATGAGATAACATTTACCTCAGTTGATTTTGAGCAGATTACCCTCTATCTGTGGGTGAGCCTTATGAAATCAGTAGAAGGCCTCAGGAGAAAAGAGACTGATCTCCTCCAAGGAAGAGGGAATTCTGCCAGCAGACCGCCTTTGAACCCTTCCCTGGGTCTCCAGCCTGCCAGACTACCTACCCTGCAGATTTTGGACTTGTCAGCCTCCATAACTGTGTGAGCCAATGAACCAGTTCTTTGAAATAAATCTTCCTCTCTCTGCATACACACACACACTCATACACATATACACACGCACGCACACACTTACCCTATTGTTTCTGTTTCTCTGGAGAACCCTAATACAGAGCCCCGGACACAAGGGGAATGTATGTTTACTTGTTGCAATGTCTTCTCCAGCAGTGTCCACTGAGTGCTCAAAAGAAAAATGGGGGCAAGATAGGAGACCAGAGAGAGTGCCCCTTGGTGGTGTACATTTGCAGGACATGACTTGCTGCTGCTTCTGAAGACAATCACAAAACACTACCCATATTCTATGACCCTTCTCTTATTAAAGGGCTTTAGGGGAGGGGCAGCAGACTCCCAGGATGACCAGGGGAGGGGTAGAAGATAAACATGTCTACATCTGGGAAAGGAAAAGAATTCATCCTTTGTGCTCTCATGATATCAGTAAATATATAATGCTTCAGTGGGAAGGCAGAAGTAAAAGCTATTTGCTTCTAGGGTGGGGTTGGGAGGGTCAAAAAAACCTCTTGGGTCCAAGAACCTGATATAAAGTAGAGATAGACTACCCATGGGAGAGATACAGGAAAAAGTCTTCTGCCCAAGGCCCACCAAAGATACATGGCAGAGTTTGGCTACCGTGGGGCAGGTGAGGGGAGGAGGATAGGAATTTGAGGAGGTCCCATCCTCCAAGCCCAGGTGCATAGGCCTTGCATAAGACTAAGACTGGACTAGGAGAATCAAGAATCACCACCTGGCTGAGCAACAACCCTAGTAACAAATAGCAAGCAACAACAGTCTATTGCTGAAGGAGAGGCAATACTATGGAGAGAAACCTCCACTCAACAGTACAGGTATGCAGGTACTGCTGAAAGCTGATGACAGAACAGGAATACTGAGAAAAACCCTCCATTCACCACACTAAGCTCAAGACAGTGGCACTTTCTGGTGCACTGAGGTTAGTGATAGCAAAAACATAACTCAAACCAGCTCAACTGCTAACTAGATTAACTCAACCCTCTACAATACTAACTTAACAAAAGAAAGAGCATGGCCATTTCCAGGTACAAATGTTTACCTCATCTCTCATGGCTTGTACACATGATGTCCAGCATTCAATAACAAATTATAGTACAAAAAAAGAAAATAAAAACAAGACATAGAGAGAGAGAGAGAGTGAGAGAGAGAGAGAGAAAAGAGAAGAGAAGAGAAGAGAGAGAGAGAGAGAGAGAGAGAGAGAGAGAGAGAGAGAGAGAGAGAGAAAGCTTATTGTCAAGAGATAAAACAATCAACAGGACCAGGCTCAACAGAACCAGGCTCAGCAATAAGGATACATAAGACAGGGATTTTAAAATAACTACCACTAATATATTAAAAGATCTAGCAGAATAGAAAATACATAGGAACATATGGGTAATTTGGAGAATAGATAGAAACTATAAAAAAAGAAAATGTGAGAAATAAAAAAACACAACATCAAAAATGAAGAATCCTTGTAATAGGATCATCAGCAGGCTGGACACAGCTGATGAAGAAATCAATGAACTTGAAGATAGTATGATAGAAATGATCACAAATGAAACACAAAGAGGAAAAAGTTGAGAAGGAAGGTACAGAACTCATCATTAAAAAACTGGAGAGCAATATGAAGGACAGGATAGAGAGACAATAGGGAAGAGGAAATGTTTAAATATTTAATGGCCAAGAATTTTCTAAAATTGATGAATGATAAAGAACTACAGATCCAAGAAACTCAACAGCATAAATACAATCGAACTGAACAAAATCAAAATAAAATTTATCTATACACTCATTATAGTCACAATGACAAAAACCCAAGATACAGAAAAAATCTCAATGGCAGCCAGAGAAAAAAAGTATTATATACAGAAGAACAAAGATAAAATTACAGCGAACTTCTTGACCGGAAAACAATGGAGGGACATTTTTAAGTGCAGAAAGAAGAAAACAGTTAACCTTTAATTCTATACCCAAGGCAAATGTCTTTTAAAATGAGAATGAAATAAAATTTTAAATAAAATTGAGAGAATTCATTGTCAATAGACTTGTATTACACAAAATGTTGAAGGAAGTTCTTAGACTGGGCAACATGGTGAAACCCTATCTCTACAAAAAAATTACAAAAATTAATAAGGTAGGGTGGCATGCACCTGTAGTCTCAGCTACTTGGGAGGCTGAGAGGTGGGAGGATTGCTTGAGCCCCAGAGGTGTATGTTGCAGTGAGCCGAGATCGAGCCACTGCACTCCAGCCTCAGCAACAGAATGAGACCCTATCTCAAAAACAAAACAAAACAAAAACAAAGGAAGTTCTTTGGCGGAAAGAGTATGATACTAGTGGAAATTTTGGTATACATGAAGAAATGGCTTGGGCACAGTGGCTCATGCCTGTAATTCCAGCAATCTGCGAGGCCAAGGCAGGCAGATCGCCTGAGGTCAGGAGTTCAAGACCAGCCTGGCTAACATGGTGAAAGCCCATCTCTACTAAAAATAAAAAAATTAGCCAGACGTGGTGCTGCATGCCTGTAATCCCAGCTACTCTGGAGGCTCAGACAGGAGAATTGCTTGAATCTGGGGGATGGAGGTTGCAGTGAGCTGAGATTGTGCTACTGCACTCCAGCCTGGGCGACCAAGCAAGACTCCATCTCAAAAAACAAAACAAAACAAAAAACAAAGAAATGAAGAGTAATGAAAATAATAAAAAGCAGTATAAATTTAAAAGACAATTAAGTTTTTATTCTCTTTAAAAGAAAATTTACTAAGTAGAATAGTAACAATGTATTATGGGATTTATAGCACATAGAATTAAAATACATGACTACAATAACACAAAGGTTGGGAGAGGAATTGGCAGTGTACTGTTGGGACATTCTTAGGCTATACATGAAGTGGTATTTATTTCAAAGTAGACTCTAATAAGTTTAGTATACATATTATAAACCCTAGAGCAACCAGTTCTTAAAAAAGAGGCATAACTTGGCCGGGCAGGGTGGCTTATGCCTGTAATCCCTGCACTTTGGGAGGCAGAGGTGGGTGGATCACTTGAGGTCAGCAGCTCAAGACCAGCCTGGCCAACATAGTAAAACCCCATCTCTACTAAAAATACAAAAAATTAGCCAGATGTGGTGGTGGGCCCCTATAGTCCCAGCTACTCGGGAGGCTGAGGCAGGAGAATCACTTGAACCCAGGAGGCGGAGGTTGCAGTAAGCTGAGGTCACGCCACCGAACTCCAGCCTGAGCAACAGAGCAAGACTCTGTCTTAAAAAAAAAAGGCATAACGAATAAGCCAATAGTGGATTAAAAAGATTAATTAAAAAATACTGTTATTCTAAAGAAGGCAGAACCAAAATAAAAAAGAGTTTAAATGGGACAAATAGAAAATGAATAGCAAGACCCAACCATATCAATAACTAAAATAAATATAAATGGTCTAAACCAGGGGTAGATACAGTATGGCCCTCAGCTAAAATCTAGCCTGCTACCTGTTTGTACAAGAAGAGTTTTATTGGCCAACTGTGGTTGTGCCTGTAATCCCAGCATCTTGGGAGTTCAAGGTAGCCAAGAAGTTTGAGATCCTCCTGAGTAACATAGGGAGACCTTGTCTTTACAGAAAAAATTTTTAAATTAGGCAAGTGTGGTGGCGTATGCTTGTAGTGCCAACTACTTGGGAGGCTGAGGTGGGAGTATCTGCTTGAGCCTAGGAGGTCAAGGCTGCAGTGAGCCGGGATCATGCCACTGTGCTCCAGCCTGGGTGACAGACTGAAACTGCAAAGAAAGAAAGAAGGAAGGAAGGAAGGAAGGAAGGAGGGAGGG